>NC_053416.1:3421250-3757500 GCF_016859285.1 Xiphias gladius | reverse complement strand
AATCAAGTAGCATATACGGTAGATTAAAAGGCTGCTGTGGTGTGTGTGTGTGCGTGTGTGTGTGTGTGTGTGTGTGTGTGTGTGTGTGTGCGCGCGCGTGCGTGTGCGTGCGTGCACTCTGACTCATCATACATTTGGCACACACAAAAAAGGTTCCCACACTCTCTCTGCTCCCTGGCCAGAACACTGTGGGAAGAGACGCGTGTGTGAGTGAGTGAGTGAGTGAGTGTGTGAGTGAGTGAGTGAGTGTGTGAGTGTGTGTGTGTCTGTGTGTGTTGGCGTGTCTGTGTCTGTCTCATGTCCAAGGGTCCAAGTCTCCACCTTTGGACACTGAGGTAATTAGCAGGCTGTGGAACGGACTGACTAACCGCAGCTTGTTGGTTTTGAGGACTGAGTGGAGTGTAAATTTTTCAAAAACCGCTCCAGAAATCCAGGGAAAAGGGAGAGGCAGTAGTGAGACAAGGATGAGAGAGAGAGAGAAGATACAATGGAGATACAGGGGTGTACAGGTGGAGACAGACAGAGGGGAGAAGTGCGCATCGTGATGGGGAGTGAAAGAGAGCATGGCAGGAGAGATGAGAGGGGAGGAGAGAAGGAGGAAGGCTGGACTTGGAAAGGTAGAGACTTAACTTGGCTTCTTTTACAAAAAAAAAAAAAAATGTGGTTTCTGCAGAAAGCTGACTGTAATTCAGCTATTTGAGCCTGTGCAGACGCACTGGATAAACTTCTTACTGTGACTAATGCAGTCCTGCATGATCACAGAATTTTCTAAGTTGGAAAAGTTTTGGCAGTTTTCTCGTATTGATTTCTGTCACGTACACCTACACACCAGGCGGGATTTAGCAGTCGCTGTTCGGCAAAGGTTTTTTCGCTTATGTACCAAGCTACTGTCAGTCAAATCCGACCAAACACAAAATCCTGACGGTATGAAAATGAATGAGTTTTTAAGGGCCAGTAAAGTTATCACCTTTAGCAGCTTTGGCCGCTGACATATCCTTTTGCAGTCTGACCTGAAAGGATATGGCAGTTTTTTGGGGGGGGGGTTCTTTTTTGTTTTTTTTCAGTGTAGGAAAACAGGGACTACTTTTCCTCTTTCGAGATAAACTGTTGGTCATGTCGGTGTTGAGCTGAAAGTCAGCGTACAGTGGATGAATACACTACTGCTCAGTTGAAGTTTTTTTTTTGGCCACTTGGGGGCAGTGGCAACAACCTTGGTATAGTTTCATCTTGTAAAGTTGATATGGGGAACATGTGGACACTTGTCTGTCTGCCGTTTGGTGCTAGGCAGTTGGTGTGTACTGGGTTTATCGGAGCCTTTTCACTGAAAACAGCTGCCTGCCGCAGCTGGACACGGCACTAATTCACTCGGAGTGAAACGGAAACATGAATGATTTTGGTGTCGGTGTCACTGACGAGAAAGTTGACCAGCCCGCCGGTCTTCCAAAATAATGGAATATATGTGGGCAATAAAAAAGATCTCTCAGGTATTTCCAGGCAAGCCTGTGTGTGTGTGTGTGTGTGTGTGTGTGTGTGTGTGTGTGTGTGTTTGCACTGTGACCTCTCCTTCCTGCGGAGGCAGTGGGCAGTCTGTTACCCAGGGTCCTTAGCGGGGCCAGCTGTCAGGGCCTCCGTCCAGCGTTTTCCAGCTCGGACTGTGGGAAAGTGAGAACCCCGGTTCATCTCATAAGGCTCACTAATATCTAACAACCGCCTCGCTTTCTCATCCTACTTCCTGGACCATATGGCTAAATATAATTCGCCCAGGGACGTGGATTTCCCGCTCTGTCCCAAAATACGGCGCAGACATCAAGCACGTCCTTTCAGAGATTTTTCTTGCGAGTTTCTCACTCCCTCTCTCGCTGGTGTTGTACCAGTTCTGTTGCATTAATGGATACACTTAGCATTTATAGCAGGTAGTCGCACAGTTACATTTAGTGGGAAAAGCTCTGCCCTTTCGTGAGAGCTCTCAAAGAATCGGAGCGGCAACAGAGATTCCCCCGGGAGAACTAGACAGCTCTCGTAAACATACATAAGTTAACAGAGTTATGAAAAATATAAGGGGGAAGAGTTGGGCTATAATGGCCGTGAACGCTGTACGTGAATATGATTGGCCATCAGCTGACTAGCAGCACCAAATCAGCTGACGAACGAGCCAGCGATACCGCAGCATGAATGAAGCTGATGCCGGGCCTCTGCCTGAACTAGCACTGGGCCTCGTGACATTTTATCCCGCTTTATCATTATTTTACGAGGAAATGAATACAGTTAAAGGCAAAGCAGCCGAACCATATTACGTGTGAAGCATGAAGCATAAAATGGCATATTCAGTAGTCAATAATCATCATTTATCAAAATTTGTGTAATCAGATTGCATGATGTTCACATGCAGCCACAGGTCTCCAGGGTTAGTATATTTATGATTTAATATATTTGTATGTGAAATCAGAATTTTTAATATACTGTATACTATTAAAAAAAAAAAAAAAAGGAGATTAAAGGTTAAAAAGACAGATTTACTGTTTTTTTTTTTTTTCCATCACAACAATGATAAGATAAAGTAGAGGATACAATAAAAAAAAAAGCACATCTGTCTTCTCAGTACCTCTGGTTTTATTTCTCTGAATCACTGCTGTTTCAAATAATTTCATGATTTCTTTTTTTTTTTCTTTCTTACAGTCTCCTGCTCAGTTTATTATTATTTTTTTTTCCTCTGTAATTTCCCAGTTTTTATGCATTGCGGCTGTAAATAAACTGAGGCCAAACCTACCCCGGATGGATGGATGAATGAATGGCTGGTTGGTTGCATGGCTGGCTGAGTCCACACAGCACTTAACCCCATTGCTGAATACCACACCACCACCACCACCATCAGCAGCAGGCCATTACTGTTCAGGAAATATGCTGAATTATTCAATCACTTCCTCTGCATTCTCTGCAGGATGCACGGAGTCTGTTGAAAATCACAGAAAGGGTGTGTGTGTGTGTGTGTGTGTGTGTGTGTGTGGTAAAGTCCTGGTCATGACCTACATTAGGTTGACTGTTTGTACCAGATTTACAGAAGATCACAATAAAAAACAGTTTAACCTCCTGAAAAGTCTCCAAAAATGTTAAGTTAAAAAATGAAAAAAAAATCCTGTTTTGTAACATTGGTATAGGATAAAGAATCAGGCCTATTTTCATGGACATGCTTTTAAAAGTGGAGATAGGGCTGACAGTTTGTCACTACATAACCGCACAACAATAATGTAACGAATAAGCAGATGTAATATGTAATATATTAATAATAAGTGCAAATGTTGTATTTTTGTAGGAGTAAAGGTCCTCCAAGGACGTGAGATGGCATTCTGCGAATCCTTGGTTGAGCAAATCCTAATATTAAAGAGTATATTAGTAATATTGTGGTTGGGTGTGGTTAAAGGTGCAACTAAGCCACACCCAGCAGTGTTGCTGGTGTGTTTACAGGTGAAACCGACTTGAAACCTTCGACCAGAGAAGGCAGTAAAACGCGTTCAGTTACTCTCGAGCCATTACCTAGTTGAAGATGCGAAGATGTTTGTTCAAGCGGTTTAAAAACAGCGGCACTGAACGTAAGTCGCGTATTTGTCTGGCGATGGGCTGAGGAAGACGTCGCGGTGTGGTCGGACCAGCAGTTGTCACCGGCCTGTAGCAAAGAGGGAAAGTTGTCTTTGGTGCAGTTTGGTTTAGTTTCACAGTGACTTTGAGGGAGGGGGGGCAGCTCATTTTTTAGACACCGGAGGAGTCAAGAACACACCCAGTATAAAAAAAAAAAGTTTTCCCTGTTATCAACATCTGTCCCCTCCTACCCATAGCCCCATGTGGTTTGGGGTTTTGTTTCATTGGGATTCTCTTTCTTAATGAACCACACCATATTTTGGTATTTTTCCCACTTGACCAAATAAAACAAGCTAAAGGACTCTCAGATGAGCCTTTTTATAAAGTGGGTGGGAACATTTTTGAACCGAATGCAGCTGCATCTGCTGACCCATTTTGACCACTGGGTCAGCGACAAACATCCGTGGAACTTGGTGGACAGAGATACTTCTCCGTCAGCTAATTCTGGTGTTATCGGGCACTTCACAGAGATGGCCACATAGAAATGCAGGGATGAACCAACTCTGGGTCATACAAAGCATGAATGAAAATTCTGGGACGTTTTTAGTGGACTGATAAATCATTGTCGGGCTCTTAGGTCTGATTTATTGAGTTTTCCGAAAAGAAAAAATCAGGGACATTTAAATCAGATGCTGCCGTTTCCTCTCAGCTCTTCTAATCCCGCACATCATAATTTACATGAAAATATCTGAATGGCACCTCAGCTATTGTGAGTCGCCAGAGTGAGGGGGAAAAGCCGAAGGCAGGACAGGGGACGAAAGAATGAGAGTGGGAGGGAGGGAGGGAGGGATGTGAATTCCAGAGAGCGGAGAGAGGAGCTCTGTCATCCCAGCAGCAGAAACAGGAAGTGAGTTAAAACCTCTCCTGACCTCTTGACCCCTGCAGATAACATTCCCACCCTCCCCCATCGCTGCAGCTGTGTGAAGCCCTCCCTCGCTCCCTGGATTTCTCTCTCCTACATGTTTCCTGTATGAAAGTCCCAGTCCGTGAATCTCCGCGGTTTCTTCATTCTTATCTTTCTTAACCGATCATCAGCAACAGCATTGCCAAAGCTGTGCTGCTTTCAACCAAATCGGTTGGGTTTGAAAACACGTGGTTCAAATTGTTGAGCCTGTCACGGGTTTTTGGATTCAGCTTGGTGGCCGCGTTTGAGGCCAGGCAGTTTGTGTTGTCAGTAAGCAAAGTTTCCTGTTGAGCATCTTTTTGCTATAGTGTCAGGAGCTTTTGAGGCTTTTCCCCCATCGTCACGTTGCACAAAATTTGCGGCGTTTGCACTGATACACCAACAACTCAGGTAGAAAAATGTGGAAAATTGAGGCATGCGTCTTAGCATTACAATATAAGGAAAGTAGACAGTGGCTACAGATGTTGCAAAAATGTGTAGTTGAAAGGAGTTAAAACTGTAGGTTTTCTTTTCGCGGAATTCATCTCGGCTCGGTGCCAAATTGTAGCCCTAGAATCAGTTGCAATCAAAAACGCACGGCCCCACGCACGCTTGTGATGATGGCGGCGCCGGTGGCAGTTGGACGTTGGGAGCTGGAGACAACGGGTGCGGCTTACCCGGTAAGTGGAGTTGCCTCTTCGATACACAGTGCTGCACGGAGACAGAGGAAGTACTCTCACATCTGCCATAAGCGTTCAGATGGTCCAACTGACATGAATCTCCAGTGCATTTGAATAAAAAGTCATCCCAGAATTACTGGCAAACGCCTCCATCAATGACACCACGGCCAACTGAAAACAAACTGTGAGACAGGCAGTAAAATGATCTCATCCGGCATAATACCTGTTCCAGCTTTTACCCTCTGGCAGTCCCGGGACTTTCAGTGACCCCCACTAGTCATCGACGTTACCAGTGCCGCAGTTAAATAATACCAAAAACCCTCTTTGCAAATGTTTCATGAGGAAGGGAAAGCTTTCAACAAGTTTGTTAGGCCTCGGTGGTTCTCACAATGTGTTTTCGTCCCTTTTAACTCTGACCTTATAATAATACCACCCACTTGCTGGAGTAACTTGCTGAAATTGTTGCGTTGCTGTGTGTTTGTGATGTGTCTGCTGCATAACTGAAGATGATCTGTAACGTACAGTTGGGTACATTCAGCTAAAACCGATGCAATAGACCTGCAATAAATCCTACTCTCGTGAAGGTTTTAATGCTCAGTTTTTGTTGAACCGGTTTTCGAGAGGCGTTGGTTCAACTTCATGGTCATTCTGGAGGACGTAGTGTGTGTTGCTGTTGACTTACATTGCATTATACAGTAGCTGAGCAGCGCCAAAAACAGCAGCCGCCAATACGAGCACGAAGCTGAAACAACACCTCTGTAGAGGTTGGATCAGAGGTTAGATTTTTGTTGTCTTTGCTTTGAATTCATGATATATTTGTGCGACACTGTTATATCACCTCATATCTTCTTCTCCTGCCTTCATCCTGTTCTCCCTTCCACCCACGCAAATCCCCAACTTCCCATTGGCGCTCGCTCTCTCTCGCTCTCGCTCTCATTTTACTCGTGGGGACCCGTCATTGTCATAATGTATCGCCTAGCCCCTTACCCCCTAACCTTAACCATCACAACTGAATGCCTAACCACAACTCTGACCCTAAACCTGATTTGTAACCTGAACCCTTAAACCAAGTCTTGACCCTCAAAAAGCCCTTCTGAAGGTTTGTCAGAAAGTGAGGACCGGCCAGAATGTCCTCACTTTCCCCAAATGTCCTCACTCCGTAAGGTCAGCTCAAACTGGTCCTCACAAAGATAGAAGTACAAGTGTACACACACACACACACACACACACACATCCACAAAGGAAAGCCACAGATATGACCTCTTATCTTTTCTAAACACCCTGCTAGCACCCAAGCCATCTGAATCCATTTTGTGTCTGGTGTCATTACATCATAGACCTTGACCACAATCAAAACAGAATTTCAGTGTTTTCCCAGAACCATGTTATCATCTATGCTTCTTGTCTCAAAAGTAATGTAGTGGAGTGTAAAAGCAACTGCACTTGAGTTACAGTACACACCTGAATAATGGACAAACACCATTTACTGCCCGAGCTGGACTGATGTCGCCCCCTTGGTGTGAATTAATGGCAAACACCAATAACAGTAAATATAAAAAAATCAATGTGAACAGTTTTGGATGGAACGATGATTACATCGCTAGTTATTGCCGTAAACACGTTTGAGATTGAACGGTGTCAGCAGCCCTTCACCTTGCTGGAGTGTCCTTGAGCAAGACAGCGAATCCCTCCCTCCTCCGGGGCTGCTCTTCTGTAGCCAGTGCTGACCTCTGACCTTCTTTCATTTGCGTTGCTCAGTGCTTTTTTTTTTTTTTTTTTTGCTCTCCCATTGACGGCTATAAACCGTGTATGTGTGTGTGTGTGTGTGAGTACTGGTCCGTGGCAGGGATCGTCTGTAAACACACAAGAATAGCTTTTGGAGTGATTGACAGCTGCATGGGCGTTTGACGGACAGGCGGTTTTGTTCCCGAGCGGCTGCGGGGCTGACTCCCAGGGCGCACCGGGACAGCGCCTGTATGGAAACGGCAAGGCCCACAGTGAAGATGCACAAGTCGGCGAGGGTAGGGGGTCGGGGCAGGGTGGTGGTGGTGGGGGGGGGCTCCTCACCTCTGGACACCTACTGCTTTAACAGCGGGGTCAGAGGTCACGGCTGGAAGTGGCATCACTCACCGGCCTGTCTCAACACTGGAGGGAAGAAAGCGAGAGCTTCTTTTAGCAAAGTACACTTGTTTATTTCCCCCAAACGTCATCCTCACAGCTTGACTTGATAATTATTTAGGCGTAGGGAAGATATATAGCACTTTAGCAAAGTGGATGTCCACGACCGTGTCAATTTGCACTGTCAGCCATACGTTTCAATATTTACGTCAATATATTTTCTGTAGGCAAACCTTCATTTATTACCAAAAGTATCCTCTGTAAACTACAATCCCAATTTACAGACTTCCTGGTTCAACTTTGACCCGCGGTACTTGCGGGGACACAGTTTTCCGAAGCAGTGAGAGATTATTGCCATTGTTTCGGGAGCGAACGTGCCTTCCCACGTTTCTTCCTTCCCTTTCCAAGAATTTTAAGAGAGAAACAGAGAGAGAGAGAGAGAGAGAGATTTCCTTTGGAAATCCCCACAGCTTTCGGTCCTATGGGGAACAGAAAATCCCTTAACTCGCATCCAAGTGACAAGTACTAGAGTTTTAATGAGGCCCAAAAAAACCACGGCCCGAACGGACACTGATTCAGCGTTTAGTCTTGAGCTGAAGCCACCGCTGCATTAGATAGGACAAAATCTGATTAGGCCTGTAATCATTACTTCATACAGTAGTTTCACTGCATCCGTGAGAACGCCTTGCTTAAATTAATTTGTTTAAATAGATAATAGAAATCTGCTGTTACGGTGACTAAACGGTTGGACAAAAATGTCCAAACGCAGATTTAGAATAACTGCAGATAAAACCAAACCAATCTGTGCCCGAGCCAGGCCCAGTGAGGAAAGCTTTTTTTTTTTTTTTTTGGTGCTGACTACTGAAATGTGTCCATAGCAGAGTATGGAAAACTGGTACTGAATCCCTCGTCAGGTCATTTAAATCATAATTTTGCCAATTTTAGGCTGTAATTTATTTGGACAAAGTGGCTTTACGGCTGATTTTTAATATTTGAGAACATTGCTGTCTTTTGTGGAATTCTGTAGAAACACAGTTCAGCAAAGTATTTAAAAGAGACTCATTATAGTATCAAAACATTTCAATACTAGCTACCCAACCCTGGGTTTTTCCTTTCATTTTTTTTTTTTCTTTTTTCCCCCGTTGACCTCCAATCCATTGTATCTAAACATGTTCTACAGCTGGAGCCTCTGAGATCCCAAACAGAGGCAAATCCATAAGTTTCTGTAGCAGACTTCTGAAACATGTCACCAGCTCGAAATCGGAGCGTCGTAAAAATTTGGGAAGAGTCATGACGTTTTCGAGCTGGTAGAGGAAGATGCATGTTTGAGGACCGGAAAGTCTCCAGGACCAGAGCTTTCAGTTTGAATCAGGTATTTAGATTGTAATGCAACGCTGATGATGATGCTAAACTGATTATATATTGATCATTTTCCCTCCATCACACACCCACCAGTCTGCAGTGGTGCCAATAGGCTGTGACTTGACAGCTAACGTTGACGTTAAAATGCTGGCTTCAGTCCAGGTTTTGTCAATCCAGATGTGGCTCTGGCCTGAATGAATCGCACTCGTGTTCACATACATTTACAGATATTTTGCAGGTGCTATGGTCTGTTTCAACACAACTGCTGCAACACATTTCGACCGCCTGTAAAATGTGAACAATTCGCGACACTTGCTGATTTACTGTAAACCCGTTTCACTCAAGGGGTCAGAGGTCAGAGAAGAGCAGTCAACCTTAAGACAAAAGTGGTCGGCAACACACGGACTCCTCTCACACACACACACACACACACACACAGCAGCGGGCAGTGGAACTGAACCCGCAACTTTCTGTGCACAGGACCAAGTAGAAAGCCAGAGTCCAGGGGTGGTGAATGACGGGTTTACTGGTAAAAGCTCGTGGAAGGAAACATTCATGCATTATTCATTTTCTCTGTCACACTTTTAACACACACACACACACACACACAGTCTACTGAGTGTTTGTATGTCACAGATGACATGAAAAAAGTGTGTGTGTGTTTATTTCCATGAATATGTGTGCACTTTTATTAGCGTGCTTGGTCATGTACATACTCAGGGGTATATGCTGTACTTCCACATGGTGTGTGTGTGTGTGTGTGTGTGTGTGTGTGTGTGTGTGTGTGTGTGTGTGTGTGTGTGGCTCCAGAGGGAAGTGTGTCAGGGTGGAAGACGCTAAGAGCTCTGCTTTAATGCACTTTGATTTGAAATGATGAACAGAGAGGTTGTTCGTTTTTTTTTTTTTTGTCTCCGAGGCTGCACTTGCACAGAAACACACACACACACGCAGAAAAAACACACACCTAAGCCTCGCTTTTCTTCCTCTAACAATCTAGCTCTCTTCCTCTCTGCTCATCTCTTTTTTGCGTATATGCACACGCACACACACAGAGACGCACACATCTGTATTCACTGCTCTGGGAAGCCATTAGTGTGACCCAGCCTTGATTACTTATTTATGAGCCCGACAGAGTAAAGCGAGGGGAGGGGAGCCGAGTATGGGGGGGCCTCAATTATAAAACTGCTGTTTGACTTCACCCAGATCTCGCCACAGTTGATGTTATCATTTGTAAAGATGTCAGCGAAAAAAAACAAAAAAAAACCACAAACAAATGAGTTATATCCGTAGCATTCAAGAAAGTCTCGTTCCTTCTTCCATGGACCGTGTTAGGTGATTGACAGTTGGAGCATGCGGCTCGGATGGGCAAGAAGAACTCTCCTGGTAGAATCGGACTAGAAAATATCTGGTTCTCCGATTTCTAACTCTATAAAAGTGCTTTTAAGTTGTGTTCAGTTGTCTTGGTGACTTCCTGATCATTTTGAATGTTTGTGGCGTTAAAGCGATGACTTTTTCATTGAAAGAGTAGTGGAAAGGATTACGATTTGAAAGTCAGTCATTTCGTCGCAGTTACTAATCGCGCCATTACTTCAACGGTTTGGGTGTCGGCTTGTTTCCTTGTTTGCTGTCTTACTGGGAATTGGATGGGAGATTTGATACCGCTTTAGTCTCTCTGCTGCGGAAGGTTAGCTTGGAGAAATCCAACTCCCGGTAACGTGAAATGAGCTTCCCGGTAACTCAAAAGTTGCCGTGCACACAGCCGTCTTGCTAAGACCAGGCAAGACTTGTTTTCCATTTCTACACAGGTTAGGAAAAAGAAAAGAAGATATGATGTGGGGTTATGGCAGGTTTGAAACTGCACCTTTTGACAAAGCTAGACTGAGTAATGAAAGTAGAGTAACTAATTACTTTTGATGTTGAGTGATTAGTAATCAAAGACGTTTTTCAGTATGTAATGAGTATGTGATTACATTTTGCAAGTAACTTGGCCGCAGAGGTATAATATTTTGCCATCTGTTAAAATACTACGGCGGTTTTCCCAGAATGCACCAAGGGCACAGCTTCTAACGTCTTTTTTTTTTTTTTTTTTTAAATGTATTTTTCACTGTGATCTGGGCCTGACCCAGTTTCTGCTTTATTTAAATAAATGTACACGAATATCAGGTCAGCATATGCTACGTAGTTTACGATGAGAGGTGAGAGAAAAAGAGAGCTCAATGGTACAGTAATGACAAGACCTATATTTTTCTTCTATTTTTAGGCCAAGACAAGTGAGAACACGGCCTCATCAAGTCTATTAATGTCTCAAAATGAATATTGTGTCACTTTACTGGTGATAAGAAGGGGACAACTGCGCTTTGAGTCACTCATTCAGTCACAAAGCTCAAGTTTGGTCTGTTTTGGAAATTCCTTTTTATTGGTTCATCTTTAGCCAGGAAGGTAGCAGCAGCCACACCACACTGAGAGGAACAAATAAACGAAACCAAAAGACAAACGACGACAATGACGACGACGACGACGACAACAACAACATCGGTGCTCTTCACTTCCTCTGACCACTGTAAAATAAATACTTCACTCATCAACGTCTTGGTGATTATTGTGACCGCTACTGTTGCAACCATTTAAATAAATATCCATGAAGCAATATCAGCGATGAAACAGAAAGTGTGAAATGCATATTGTTCCATATATAATATATTCATTTTAGATATTTTTCTGTATATATTTGTTCCATATACTCTCCTTAAATTCTTTTATAACATACAAGATGCCAATTTGTACCAAAAAGCGATGCTTGTTCAGACACAAGAGGAGACGTGTGGTGGTTATAGTGGCAGCCCGCGCACGTGCAGCGTCAGACAGGTTCCTGACATGAGCTCCGGTCCTGAGGGAGGAGTGTTGGAAACGTCGGAAATGTGTGGGAAATCTTGGAATTACAAGATTCATATAGTGGAGTGCTTTATTTGTACGTACAGATACACATAGCGTAGCCAGCGGAGGTGAGGTATGGAAGGGACACACCACTAGTGACTGCCATGTTGAGCGCGTGGTTTTCGACAATACCAAGAAATAAGTCCCCCAAAACAACCCTTAAGATTACAAGTCTTATAATCAGTCACAATAGTTGTCCTTCATTTCTCTGAAATCTCGTTAAAATACATGGTATTTTCCTTAAATTCACTGATGCCAAATGCTACTTTTTACTGCCATCATCTAACTGCCTCCCTTATCAACCACAATAGTGATGTTTTTAAAATGTAAAAAGTAGTGTTTTTGGCAAACTAGCAAAAAATTAGCATTTTAGTAAAAGCACATTTGCTTGTGCTTTATAAGATAATTAAAGAAAATAATAACAAAATATCTGAAGAGACACAAATCAAACATACACAGTATAAAACAATTTAAGACGGTTAAACGTTAACCCCTGACAAAATCTCATGGGGAAAAAAAAAAAAAAACGATTAATTAAGCATGAGAATAACTGGAAGTTGATTTGACTTGTACCCCACAATGCACTGCTTGAATCGCTCTCTGTGTATCTGTAGTACTTACAGAACATTGCATACTAAAGCGGTTATGATTGAACTGTGACCGTAAGTATTTTAAAGTTACTCTGAACACAGATGAATCGGTTTAAAAAAAATAAACAATAAAAAAGCCACAGTTTCCTCCGAAACATCATCCAGCTGAGATAGAAAACAATCCGGGTACAAATAATTGTTCCTCAAGTCATCTCCACAAGCACCAAGATCTGACTGAAGTCATTCAATCAACGTAGAGGAGACAGTGTGCGTGTCTGTGTAGAACCCATCTGAGGCCATGCCCACGGTAATGAGGTTAAATTTGAAAACAGTTTCGTTTTGAAAGTTTTTCTGTCCACGCTGTTCTTTTCAAACACTGCAACGATCAAAAAGCACATTAATTTTTTTTTAACTTAGTGGCATGTGCAGACGATGTCCCGTCGGTCTGCACATGGCCGCCAACTGGTTTTCTGCTGATATCGAAGCATTGTTTTTCATTCACAGAGCACGCATGCGGGATAGAGTGTGCCAGCAAATGATCGTGGATGGCTACACTGACAGGCATAAGTCAGCGTTTTTGAAAATCTGTTTCCTCAGACTGGCATTTAAAAAAAAAAAAAAAAAGTGGCTGTTCTGTTTTGGGTGGTTTAAAACGTTTTAACAGGTGTGGATGAAAAGCCCCAAAAAGTTTTCAAATTCATCAGCATTAATGTGGACACAGTGTCAGCCTAGGTCATTTTCATTAATAGGTGTCAATTACATAGATTATGATTTTTGATTGCCAATAATAATAATAAAAATAATAAAGTCATAGATAACACCAAATGTGGACAAAGTTGCAGCATTAAGAACAAAACCAAAAAAAAGCCATATTTAAGTTGAGCGTGTCCTCCACAGTTGCCAACCCGTCTCAAAGTGAAACCAGTGATGAGTGCAGAAACATTTGGGGCAACATTTATGCATCCTGGGAAAAAAAAAACAGCAACACATAAAAACTATTAAAACATTATGTTACCACTCCTGCAAATAAACCGTAATAATGCACGATTTAATAGTACAATTACGTTGCTACATTGAAGTGAGGAACAACTTTGGTCAGATAATAACCTCTGCAAACTCAGCTTTCTTTGACATTTTAGCTTTGCCTTAATTAATCACCACGTTCTGGAAGAGGGCCGCGAAGCATTTTGATCAGAAAACGTAACGACTTACTACTATTGATAACTGTGACTATATTCTGCCATCAAATCCGCACCAATGCCTTCCTACCAATGTAGAGTAGTTCTGTCAACTTACAAATCCGTTATAAGCTCTAAGGCCTCGTTATGCTTCAGAGGTACTAGTTCCTACAGCGTGTCGTCCAACCACTTCGGAAGGCAAAAGTGTTTATACCCGTTGCAAATGGCCACACTCAAAGGCAGGACAAAAAGCCCGGCATCGTAGACTCCCTCTGGCTGCATCCCGCTACCTCCCTGACCCGTAGCGTAGATGCAGTGAGTTGTACGAACGGGGGGTAACGGAGCACTTTTAAAGTCTCTCCCTGAAGGCATCCAGAAGTGAGAAGTGCAAACTCTGCCTACTTTCACATCTCTGCACATCCAGGCTAGTTGCTGCATAGAGCTGATGTGACTGTTTGGATTGTGCGTTTGGGGAAAGTTACAAAAATTGTGGGATGCAGCCTCTTGACTCCACCATCAGGAAGAGGCTTCCAGGTGCTGTCAGGTGATCTGACAGGCGCTTTGTCTGAAGCATACAGGGGCCTTTGTTTTTAAAGTGTATCAAACCGTTCCACCACTGTAGAAATCCGACTTCGTACTACACGCAATGGTGATCGCAGCGGCACTGACGTTACAAACCTGAGAAGAACTGTGAGACAAATCGTAATTTTGTTCTTTAAAGCCAGAAGAAAGAGCAGGGAATTCCCAAGAATACAACTGGCTGACAACCAATCGGCTTCAGAGCTTAGCTTCTGGTACTTGATGCTAAAGATGCACTTGCTCTCAAAAACGGTTACTCAGAAGGGTTCAGAACCAAGCCATATAACTGAGCTACGGTGAGGGACATGGTGTTGAATTGATGCTACAGCTTTTTCACAAGTCCTTGTTCAAAGTTTCCTGTCAGAGTTGCCCCAAAAGTTCCTGGATTGATCACAAGTGGACAGTAAATAAGTGAATGTTTACTATAATGGAAAACAGCCATAATAATATCAATCTCATAGGAACAAAGTAAAGCAGAATAAAAATAGTTATACAGTTAATAGCCCATATTTACATATAAAAATATAGCAAAGTAACTTTTAACAAATCAGGTCAGTGTGTGTTTGTGTGTCTGTGTTTGGGTGATGCACCCTGACACACACACAAAGAAAAGCCCATATGCATCCAAACATGAACACACAAACAAGCGCACGCACACACACACGCATCCACCTGACGTTGTGCGTTGTGTTTTTTTTTGTTTTGTTTTTTTTCCTTCAGCTTTGAAGCCTGCCTTCCTGGAAAAGACATGCACTGCTTTTAGCATTTTTGTTTGACTGTGTACCTGAAGTGCTGAATAAGTTCAGTAGAAGCAATGAAAGTCATGTTCAACCTAAAAAAAAAAGAAAATCCCACTCCTCACTTTGTGGAGCATGTGAACGGTCTCCATCTGACTTCGTGGCGACATCGACATCCTCTCTTTCCTCTTTCCTTCCCTTCATCCAGCCTCTCTCCTTTCTCTTCCCTCCCAGCATCCCTCTTTCCCCATCAGCTGTCCATCTGCCAAACGCCACAACTCCACTCATCCCGTCCCCTCTCTTCCCTCCCTCCCACGCTCCATTCTTCTCCGGCCCATTAAGGGCTATCATGAAGCTAATTGCCTGTTTGATCAGCTCTCTGTGGACCAGGGACTGGAGGCTTTTAGCCCTCTGAGCGTAAGAGGAGAGATGGACAAGGCAGGGGGGGGGGTATATGGGTGTGTGGGAATAATATGCCTTGAGTCAGCCTCCTTAATTCAAAATCTCAGTTCCCTAAAACACTGGGTCACCAAGAGCTCCAGGAATCCTGAGACCAGGTTTGGATTAGTTATGAGTTTAAAATGCTCTGGAAACTGAACCGCTGTTTAATTTATTTGGAGTAGAATCAAATCTCCGGAGCATAATTGTACTTGACTTAACAACCCAACAACGTGGTTGGTTAAAAACGCAAACATTGTTTGTGCCTTGGAAATTCTTCACTTTACCTCCCCGGTGGCAGCACATGTACGTACAAAGGCCCAGTTGACGTTATTGTGAATCGAGAAACTAAAGCTCCTGTTTTTCCATGTTAAGTCACTCTGGGCCAAGGTGCTCATGGACAGGCTGAATGAGACCGAGACAGGGAGGTGGTTCAGAGAAAGGAACATTTGTTTTGAGGATGGGAGGAGAATGGAGGAGAGGATTAAGTGGGTTGGAGGAGGAGGAGGAGGAGGAGAGAAGGATGGAGGTGGGGGCAGTGAAGGAGGTCGGTCAGAGAAGGGAGTCTGGCGACAGACTGACTTGGGGAGGAAACCTGACCAGACCACCAGAGCTCCACTGAAGCGGCACTGCTAAAAATAAGACAAGGGAGGCTTCTTCTGCTGACAAAAACAACATACACACAGGTTCTACATATACAGGTTGTTGTACAGTAGGAGGACACACACACATCGACACACACACACACATACACACACACACACACGCTGCCTAGTCACAATGGACGCAACCTCCCTCTGGTTAAATAATCCCCATTCAGCTCTTGGCTGCTGAGGAAAACATTGTCCATCTACCTCACAGTGCTTTTCCTTTACAAATGAGCTTAATAGCATTAAAGTTCACACAGTTCGTAGTGCATGGTCCCTTTTTGGTGTCAAACTGTTGTTACAGGTGTGGTCACAAGTGTTTTTGTTCTCACTTTATGCCTTGGTGCTTTTCTCAGAGTCCCGGTCAGGTATTAACCGCAACATAATGTTTGTTTCTTCATCCTTCCGTGGATTTTTTTGAATGTCATTATGGTCTAAGTTCTCAGTCTTTCGTGCTTCTTCTGATTCACTATTTCAAGAGGACGGAAACTCTTGCTGGCATAGACCATGCACATCACCGCAGGCGTCGTTCCTTCCTGATTTGGTCCGTCGCCCGTCTCTGTGCGTTCTCTTTGCAAAAGGTGGAAGGAGGTTTAACAATAAATAAATAGATTTTAAGACGTCCAGATTACACCACAGTATGCAGAGAGAGGTGATTTCTGTCTGGAAGTCGTGGTTAAGGTCGAAGGGTAGTCCAGCAAAGCACGGCAGCTTCTTCCTTCACGATGACTCTCTTGTTTTTAGGCATGAAGTCTCCAACATGAACAGGCACAGTAAAGCTTTGGTCCCTCCTGAGCTGGAGAAGTAAATTCAAGGTACATTAGGTGAACAACACTTCATGGCTGATTGGTTGGCTTGTCATATGTAGGCAGGTGGGTGTCAATGGCGTTGTCGTCACAAGGTCAGCTGTGGCACTGTTGATTGGCGACGGCGTTGCTTTGGCCACAGCTGAGGGGAAAGGGATTTACCTGGCCCCCATCCAAGCCTGTCATAACGGCTTCTCCAGAGCTTTGCTGCGTAGCGAGGGATGACCAGGGTTAGGGTTGGAGGCGGAAATCTTGCGGCACACAGTGTTGGTGTTTCTACACCTGCAGCCGGGGCGCGTGGCCCGGTCGTGGGTGCACTGGCACAGGGCAAGGCACAGCCTGGCAGGGGGGTAGCAGCAGAGGCAGGGCAGGCAGAGTGCCAGCAGGCCCATTGTGCCCCAGCGGGCACAGGCATGGGCTGGAGCACAGGAGCACGGCCGGTCAGCGCAATTATCCTCGTCGTCCTGGGCAGAGCAGTGATAGAATAAACCTTTAACGCAGCACAAGCAGGTGCCGTACTCCACCGCACTCTCAGCAGAACACAGACAGCGCTGTCCACACGCCCAGCAGGAAGGCAGGCGCCGGGGGGCGCAGCACTCTTGGCACTTACAGCGACCGCACCGCTCGCAAATGAACAGATGAAGGCCCACCTCAGCCTCGTCCTCTGTCAGGCCTTTACCCAAGGAAGCATCGGGCTTGAGTTCCCCTTTAGGTTGAGAACGGACCACTGAACCTAGCCCAGAGTGAGATGGCGTCAAACCTGCCAGTAGCCGCTGGTCTGACGTGGCACTGGTCCGAGACATGGAAGAGCTTATGGTACTGGAACGGCTCAGGTGGGACAGGTGACTGTGCTGCTGCTGACTTTGGCTGCGGGGCAGGGCAGAGTGGAAGGGGGGCTGAGCGTGATGGGTATATACTCCATGAGGGTAACCGTCATCATGGCCATAAAAAAATCCGGACTGGGATGCCGGTTCCAGCGGCACAGGCCTCTCCACATAGTCATTGTTAGCCCGGATGGCACGTATCTGATCGAGCGACAGCACTGGTACCTGCTGGAGGTCCAGCCCATCCAGCTCCATCCTAAAGGAATGAGCAGGGTCCATCCTGTCGATCCAGGCCGGGTGGCACCAGGTCTGCAGGCCGGGGCTGGGGCAAGGTGCTCCCAACACTCACGGCACATCGGATAAACCTGCAAACACACAGAGAAAGGAAGTGACAGTTGTTATTGATGTTGAATTTAACTTTCAGTGATTCATAATCTATATGTTTAACTAGCACAACTAGTGCCACTCTTGTAGTCTTTTTATTGTAAGGTTACAGCAGTGAGGAAATCGACCTCAAATTCCCTCTGATAGTGTTTGCAACAAAGAAATTTTGATGAAGATAATTATATTATACTTCATAAATCACTCTAACGAACGGTCCAAAACACGAAGATTTACCATCAACGACGATATGAAACACAGAAAAGCAGGACGTTTTCAGCTTTTGAGAAGTGGGCTCCAGCGAATGAGTGGTATTTAAGACTGCCAAATGATTCTGCCAAATAATCATTTTTCCAAATTATTTACCCAGCGAGGAGCACAGAAAGTAGTGTTGCCAAGCTTTGCTTTCCTGTCCTGTAAAGTTATAATCTGGAACACTGTCATATAAAGACATGTGCATTTAATAAACTGCTTTTGATTCTCTCTTGTCCAAGTGATCTGATACGAGAACAGTTCAGGCTCGGCTCTGTTGTCATGTGCTCCGTGCTCCATGATAGACTTTGCTGTTCTGAACGGATCCTCTGGTAGTTAGCATAACAGAAACTAAAACTGCATTAGCAGAAAACCCAAAGGAAGAAATCATAGTCCATGCCCATAGGTTGGTCGATTTGAAAGAAGAGCTCTGGGAATACAGCACGTAAACAATGACCTAAGACGTCTACTGCTTTGAATTTTGCTTGTCTTCATTCAGCTTTAAGAAAATCACGCGCCAAAGAAAGAATCCTGAAAGTCAAAATTTGGAGCATTCCACCGAATAATCATCAAGCCATTGATCTGTGTCAACAACTTTTTTTTTAACGGCATATAATTGTGTATTTTGTGCTATGGAGCAAGCCTTTCAGAAAAGAATTGTTAGCTAACTAAACTGAAGCGTACATACAAAACGAAATGATTATCAAAAAGCAAACAACAATCGATCATTTTGCCTCAGTTATTGGCAGAGAGGAGGCATTGCTTTACATACAACAAACAGTAGCCTACTTATTACTCTCCAACTATTTAAGCAGCGCCTGATCAAAGATGGATCTTTGGCAGCAGAGCTTCCACACAGCCATCTGCCATGTCATCATGACTGCTGAGGTTCTCCACTGCTCAAGCTAACGCTATTATTAGCCTGCCAGAGCCAGAGAGATACGACCATGAGGTCCACACTGTAATTTAGCATCTGTTGAACACAGCTGCTGCTGCCACGGAGGAAACCCACCTGCGGACAGAGAGGCTGGCAGCACGGCAGAGCAGTTACAGACAATGTAGAGGAAAAGTAAAGTCGCAGGCTTAATTCTGAAACAAATTGTGTTTATGAATGAACATACTTGTGTGCTGTAGAAGGTTTAGTTTCCCCTCCTTGGCTTTGCAAGCGTGCTCAAGTAGAAGGATTATTCCCATTCAGAAAACTGAGAAGACGCTTTATTTTAGAAAACCTGTTGATAAATATAAAGAACAGAGTTCTGGTTTGTGGTTCCAGCCAAGCAGCAACCACAGCTAAAAGCTGAAGCTTGTGCAGAGATGATATACAATGCAGTTTCTTGAGCGGCCACCAATGTCTGCCTATAAAAAGTTTTTAAAAAGTTATAAATCATCTGTTTTAATTTGAACCACTTTCTACCAAAGATGTGTGTGTGGATAACTGGGAAAGATGTTGCTCTTTCCCAGCTGTTGAGCTTTTGGAATATTTCGAGCACCGCTAACGAGCCTGCCGCTGAAATCTCACAGATACATTATCTCAAAGCCGTAGGGCTTTAAAACGAAAAGTATCTGCACGGTTCCACTACCGAGGCGAAGGGGGGAAATGCATCTTTTTTAGCAAATCGGGTGAACTGATCCCTTGAGAGAGAGATGTTTTTGGGCACATTGGTCATTCATGCTTAATGTGGTGAATTTTGCTTGCTCATCCCACCACTGCTCCACTCAGGCTTCCTCCCTTTTGACCAAATTGGGTTTTCTGACTTCTGTAAGTGATAAATACGAGCAGTAGAATCAATCTTCAAGCTTCCAAATAATCCTTTTAGAAAATAATCAGTACCACGTCCATTTTATTTTCCTGCAGTTTCTGGTTCAAAGTGAATTTAGATCATTTTCGGTTTCTCCAGGACATTATTTGAGGAAGGACTTAATGAGTAGAGTAACTCAGTGTGTGACTATTATCCTCCAGGCTTTTGTTACCTTCAAATTTCTTGCTTAATTTCAAAGATTTTCATTTCCTGTGAATGCATCTTTGCCTCAGTTCAAAGACACGGAGTAAATATGTGTCCACTCGCCTTGTTTCATGGATTTCTATTGACCTTGTGCATGTGTGCTTCCTCTGTACATGCTCTGGCAGTTCTAGGAAAATGTTTAATCACTATACATTACTACTGTTACACCTACTAGTCAGTGGTGAAACGGACTTAATCGTGGGTTAAACTGATGCTAAATTTAAAAAAAAATAGGAGATGATATTAACTCGCTGTCTCTTTGGCTGTACTAAGTAGCTATAGTATAAGCCAAATAACCCATTTCAAGGTGTCCATATGTGGAATTATCAAGTGGAGGAATATACACATGGTTTGCGGTCTGCATACGACAGCAAAACCCTAAACTGCAACAGCAAATAAGGTTTGTGGGAAACGCAATCACCGGCTGAACTATGTTCAGAGGCGCTGCTTTTTGAATGAATGAAGCACTGCATTTATTAACGGCGGCAGAGTTGCCAGGAGGTGGTTGGGGTGGATGGAATATAAAGCGCACAACTGTTTTGTGGTTAAGTTTAGGAAACAAAGGCTCTTTGGTTAAGGTTAGGGAAAGAATGTGGTTGTCGGAAAAGAAATACATTGTCTCTGAACACTCTTCTAATACGTTCAGTATCAACATATTTGCAGCTTAACAAACATGTAAATGAACAACATCCCCAAATTATGTTAATAGAAAACGCAATTATGATTCCTACAAAACATGTTTGCAGTTACAGTACAGTTGGATAGAAATGTAGTTTGATGTGTACTCATCGTTATGCTGGGTGAGACGGCAACTAAATGCTTCAAAGGTCAATATGAACTTGCTTCCTGGTGCGGTAAATGTACGAGAAAAGTAAAGAAAGTGTAAGGTCCAAATGTAGTCAAATATGTAGCTGATTTGATTCCCTGTTCAGATATCAGATGAGCCCTGAATGAAAAGACAGAACTCTGGAGGAAAAAGAAATGATAGCTTGATATTTGTTGCCCACATTGAAAGGAAAATGTGTGTTTCTTTGTGTGTGTGTGTGCGCGCATGACAAAGACATTACAAAAGCTCCCCATTCAACATGCAGAAATACTGTATGCTCATAAACACACACACACACACACACACACACACACACATACACGCTCAGCTGTACACTCACAAGAAACTGCAGTCTTGCCAAGTGGCCAAGGGGGAGAGATAGCTGGCTGGCTTCTCACATGGGGCCGGTCCTCTCAGAGAGTAATGAGGCCAAATGGAAATGCATTTAAAGCAGCTCAGATCATGAGATTAGATAGAGGAGGAAGGGGGGAGCAGCAGCAGCAGCAGCAGCAGCAGCAGCAGCAGCAGCAGCAGCAGCAGCAGCAGCAGCAGCAGCAGCAGCAGAAGCAGCAGCAGCAGCAGCAGCAGCAAATACACAGTCTGAATTCACATCCACGTGGTTCAAGACCCATTCAAAAAAATACCGTTAGTGTGTCAGAAGTTTTCTGTCCGGATTGTTTTTCAGATATTTTTTTGTTTACGGTTAACATCTTACAAAGAACTACCAGAACTAACACCTTGTTTTTTTTTGTTTTGTTTTTTTTTTTTAGTCTAATGGATGTCACCTGATAACAAAGCGAAACATTACTGCCCCCCTCTGTTAATGAGTATGGTTGAATGGATAAGCTGTGTGACCATTAAGGCCTCGGTATCCTTCCGCTAAAGTGCTTGTCAGATCGTCATTCGTCAGCATCTGAAATGGAACTGGGGAGGGGGCTGCGGCCGCCAATTTTTGTCTCTTTGGAAACTGACAGTCCAACATTCGCACCGACGTCATGCAGCGATGGGCCAGGTGTGCGTACATGAGGAAGTAGGAGTTATTTAAACTCACCTACACATGGCCACTTTCATTTTTTGCATGTACAACATTGTGAATGCCTTTGGAGGAGAGACCAAACCACTATCCCCATACAGTATTTAAAAAATATTGCATCTCCACCCACTCGATGAGGGCAGGGTTTTCCATCCACCTTTGAGTGTGACTGTTCTGAAAAGCTACAGACGACATATCGTATGAACTAGTTTCTTTCGACCAGACCTTTTAGACCGCTGTGTTTCTCTGTCTAGTATTAGCAGGTTCATGCTTTCTTTTTTTTTCCTTGTACCGGTTCAACTGGAATTGTTGTCTTGCAAAGGTAGACGAAAATGTCTCTATAGATCTACAAGAGATGGGTGAAAGGAGTTATGGTAGGTTGGAGAGTCTTGAACAGGAGCTAAGGGACATTTATGCGGATTGCAATTTAATAAACAGCAGCATTGTTTTGTTTTGGAAAGAACAAAAGAAGAACTGCATAGTTTTCATGAGCAGCGGTGGCTGAGCAGAGGAAGAAACGGAGATGGACACAGAATTCAGACTGCATCAACAGACAACCCGAAGAAGGTGTCTAAGTCCTGGCCGGCACCAGAAGTACACAACCCAAAGATGTGCACTATACTACCATTGAAAACAAATACAATGGTATTGGTGGCCTGTTATGTACAGCTACACAGTTAGATACAGAAATCGGGAAAAAGAAAAGTGGCCTCTAGAAAATGCAGTGAAAAAGCAATAAGACAAGAGCAAGCAGAAGTAGATATGGGGGAGGTGGATGAAACCCAAGAATGGCAATCCATCACTGGGACGGAAGGAAGGAGTGGTGATTAGCAAGCTGGACTGTAAAAACAAAAACAAAACAAAACAGAACCAAACACTTCCTGTCCTCCAGGCTTTCCAAGGAGAGGCTTCTGGACAAATAGTGGCAGGCTGAGCATAAAGGTACCTTCACCCAGCAGCCTCGCCGTATCTTTCTCCTGGACCCCTCCTTCCAGCCATAAAGCAACAGATAAGGAGGCCCAGGTTGGTTAGATGAGGATGCATTTTCAAATTAGTCGGAGGAGAGAGGAGAAGTCCTGGTGACTAATCTCATCAGGGAGAGCGGTGGCCACGGCTCGCTCGTACTCTGCCCGCCTATCAGGCCATCTAATTGTTAAAAAGAAGAGGCCTGCCGTCCATTTCCATGACCTCATTTTTATTTACTGGTCGAGCCAACTACAGCCAACATCCCCAACGCGACACACATACTGCAAGTCATGTCGAAAAGTTGGAGACTATGGCACCTAGGATGGAAAAATGTAGG
This sequence comes from Xiphias gladius, assembly GCF_016859285.1. Classification (NCBI taxonomy): domain Eukaryota; kingdom Metazoa; phylum Chordata; class Actinopteri; order Istiophoriformes; family Xiphiidae; genus Xiphias; species Xiphias gladius. Next base: position 3,734,293 of record NC_053416.1, on the reverse strand, counting down.
GGAGCATCTGTTCAGGTTCAACTTCAAGTCTACGTATGTGCAAAACAAACGTGGAGTAAAACGATTTGACAATAATTTGATTAACTGATGACAAAAATTTAGACACTAAATTTTTGAAAAAAATTTTCTTCTGACACTTGATAGATAATTGATGAATAGATGAATCCAAGAAAATAAGCGTCAGATTAACCCATATTGAAAATAGTCATTGGTTGAAATCCTTAAAAACAAAAGAAATCCATCCAAATATCAGCTTATTATCACAAAAACCACAAATCCAACCTGAACTTCAGAGAAGGAGAAAAAGGTTTCATTACTGTGATAATCATTGGCGTCCGTATTTGCAGAATCAGCACCATATTATTTCCCACATTGGGAGGGGAGGACATACACAGTTGGTAAAGGTGCCAATGTATCGTACAGTTATTTCTATTTTGAAATCTTCCTTTTTTTTTTTTTTTTTTTTTTTTTTTTAACACTGGGGAGAAAAATAAAGTGTCTCTCAATGGTCCTGGTATTGGCATCATCACATGACCTGTATCGGCCACACTGATTGGCTATGCTGAGGAGTGGGCAGTGTCTGTTATCAATTCTCTGGCAACAACAGCTAAGATGAGAGGTGTGTGTGTGTGTGTGTGTGTGTGTGTGTGTGTGTGTGTGTGGAGAGGGCGAGGCAGGCAGAACCATCCCCTCTCATATTACAAGTGGAGCTCAGGGCCGTGTTGTGTGTGTCTTTTTTTTTTTTTTTTTTTTTTTTTAAACGTGTCACATGTGTGTTATTGTGTGTATGTGCTTGTGAGAATTCTGGGTAGCTGACTTCCCAAACATGGTTTCCATGGACACATCTTCCGGTAGAGGGATGGGGAGAAGCAAACCGCAGCAGTCACTTATGGGTTTCACTCTTTTGTCTGATTTAAACTCTCACGATCTATTAAGTATAAACTGTTTAGAACTCCAAGACTAAGTTATGGGTGGATAAAAAACCTGAAGTGTTGGGTTTGGGTTTATTTTGTGTCCAAACGCCCTGAGAAAGGCAAGTAAGCCGATATGCACTGACGCATATTTATAACGTACTAACCCATATTTATTTACGGCTTTTTATTTTTAACCATCGGTGCTACCCATGGATAAGGGCGTATTTTTTTCCTTTCAAAAAATTAATGGTAACTGACTTCGTGTCATTATATTACTGATTTACTTAACTTATACTGTAGTCTTGAAGAGTGGAAGGGATTTATTTATGCTTATTAATTTCATGCTAACAGCCATAGGAGCTTTTTTTTTTATACCAGTGCCAATATGATGCCAGAGTCTAAGCAGCAAAACAGTATCTTTTTTGTTTCTTCAATAAATTGTTTGATACATTTTTATTCACAAGAATAAGCTAAACCTCTCAGATCAGTGTTTAATGATGTCTTAACAAACTACTTAAGAAACTACTAAGACTTTACCTAAATACGGTACCATCAAACATTAGCAAAATTGTAAATGCCAAAACTCTACTGCTGAAAAACTGATCATTTTGTTTCTGCCATGATTACTGGGTAGAAATAACTCAGAAATTCAATTTTAAAAAAGGCAAAAAAAAGTCCTGCTGTTTCACGGTAAACCTATTATTTTTCCTGATTATTTTTTTTTTTTATGTCAGCATTGCTTATTGGCAAAATCACACTTCAGTAAATAAAACTCTGCACTTTTCTCATCAGATACTCAGGTCCTCTGGCGAATTTGTTATCAGCCAAATCAATAGAATCTAAACTTTTATATTTGGACGAAATCATCATCCACGTTCGCACAAGTGCGATGGTAGGTTGGGGAAACTTGACGCAGGTTTGTGGCAAACACTGGACTGTCATGGCCGTCAGCGCAGTGAGTGTTTTATCTAGTAGATAATCCATCCGGCTCAGAGGAGAGAGGAGAGAAGATGAGAGGCGTCTCTTCTCTCTCTCGGCCTTTCTCTTTCTGAAACTGCTGCTCAACGGCCTCGTAACATTTTAAAGAAAGCGGTGTCATCGTTCGGGAACAACAGGAAATGGGAAGAAGGGGAAGCTGGAAAACAGACTCTAACAAAACACTCGGGCTTCTTTTTGCTGCTTAAATTTGGTTTCTCTAAAGCTAACACCAATTGAACTAAGTATAGCATGTGTAAAATGTAAAAATGAATGTGAATGAAACAAACCAAACTGAAAGCAAAACAGTCAGAGAGAGCTGGTGTTTCAAGAGACCGTAACCTGAGGATGGACCTCTGTGCTGGGGGAGTATCAGTAATGACTGAGCTTCTGCCCTGGTACGGACACACACACACACACTCCTGCTCCAGCACTCCTTTCCACAACACACACTGTATACACTTTCTTGCTGCTGCCCAATCAACGTTTACACTGCCAGGTTGCAGCTGATGTGTTGTCTTGAGCGCAAAATGTTGGAGTCGTAAAGGCCTAAATTCCTAAGCTAGGAAATTTAGGATTTGTTTAAAAAATAAGAAAAATAAAGAATAGCATCAACTTAAACTTAAAGTTGGAACCACAGTCAACGGGTATTTTCGCACCCAAATGCCCCCATTGAATAGGAATGTGGAAATCAAAAACTCATTTAAATAAAATGACTATTGTTGTAGACGAAAATTGCAACAAAGACGTCGATGTTTTTAGAAATATTTTAAATTCTGCGAGCAATTATGTCCCGTTCAATAAAGAGCTGGTTCGCAGAAAATGTAAAATGCCCCCAAACTCGAGTTTCATAACTCGTGGTAGTCGTCTGAAAGCTGAAGAATCTAAAGAGTAAATCTGTAAAAACTTTTTTGGTTAAAAAAGGCACCGATTCAGATGTCAGAGGTAAATAGAAACTCCTAAGCTGCGCTGATTCCTCGTCTGCCCGCTGACTCTCCGACTTCCGCTGAGTCTGGACTCGACCTGCTGATGGTCGATGGAGTTTAATGGACGGAGCATCGCTGCATCTCTCACCGATGACATCATGGCTTCAGGCTATTTTAAAACCGACTGCAGTGACCCTTTGCCTTGGAATGAGGAGGGGTTGCCCTCTCCTCTCCTCTTCTTTCCTGTCTTCCGCTCCTCTCTTCCTCTCATATCTCCCCCATCCTCTTCACCTCCTCTCCTCCCCTCGTATCACCTTCACCACCTCCCTTCACTCTCCCCTTTCATTCCATTCTCCTGCCCCTCCTGTCCTTCACTCCCCTAACTTTTCTATCTCTTCTCTGCTTTTTTGGGTCTTTCCTGTTTCGTTGTTGTGCCCCTCTCTCTCTCCGAAGTATTAGTAGAACATGGGGTCTTTAGTCCTTTTGTTAAAAATAATAAGAAATAACACTTTTTGACCATCGGCGTAAGTGAATAACCTCAAAAAGTTTAAAGCAGCATATTTTGGGAAATCCGTTTTCCAGCTGAGAAGAAAATCAATATTAATTCAATCTCTGTGCATTCTCTTTGCCAGGGAGCCTGACAACTTTGAAATAAAAAACGTGCCTTCCAACAACTCCAGACCACTTCAGTCCTCAGTGGCAGACACAGCCATGACTCCGAAGCCGTCTTATTTACACGTTATGCTTGAGTTTTGTTAGGTGTTGTGAAAAGGCTCCGACCTGTTAACCCAGATATCGGGACGGGTTTTCTGAGAAACTGTGCGCTGTCTCTACAGTTGTGGCTCTTTAAAGTTGCTTGTTTTTGACTTTCTCTGTCGCTATTGCAAAAGAAACACAAAGAAAAATCCCTACGAAACCCCCACAGCCCTTCAGCACATCACCATGTCCAACTGTTTAGGTCTGATGGTCAACTACCGTAGTTTTTGTTAGTGTCAGTGTCATGCTTGTCTGGTAATTGGTCCCTGAACCCCCCTTTGGGAGGCGTGTCCAAAGCGGAGGCAAAAATCAAAGCATCCATACAAGTATGAGGCTCGCCTGTGTGCTGCCCGGAGAAGCATAATTACAGCTCGAGATGAAGTTCTAATGCGTAAGCCAACTGCTCCCAAAAACCACAGTACTTCCTATGTCTGCACATGTTAAATAAACAAGATAGATTACATAAATGATTTAATGACAAGTGATTCACAATAATTAAATAATTACATTTCTTAATAGGCATCATTACACGCAAGCAGCAGCAAAGAGGTGAGAGTAACAGTGTAAGAGTTAAGGACAGAGTCATACAGGATTTCTTTTTTTCTTTTTTTTTTAAAGAGACCTATAGAAACCTCATCTTCTGGAGCAGTCAGACAAATGTAGCTGAGTAAACCAGCCAAGTTATACCAAGGAGTTATGTTCGTTTTTCGTCGTTCTCACAATTTATGTCTATTGCTAACATTCGGTGCCAAAGCTGAAGTTAGCGTGCCCTACATGTAGTCAGGGTGCGGAGGCCGAGGTAGAGCGGATGGACGAGAGACCGGAGTTTATCTCCAGTCGCAGACATTGAAGTAACGTACAACTTTTGATTAACTGTAACCACGGTGTTTCCCCATTCTTGACCGAGTGTTTTAGTTTCCATAAGCCATAGCTTATTTGCCCTTGACCACAGCCTTTCCCTGACGTTGACCCTAAACCTAATTGCGGTGCACGGATTTTGCAAAAAAGCGAGGAATTTGAAAACGTCAACTAGGCTGTGAAAAAATGTTGCCTTTGAACGTAGTTTGGGGTTTTGCAGGATCGTCTATTATCAAAGCCCTTTTTCAGCAATAGGGTTGGAGAAAACCTACTGAGAGCAGGACCTACCTGAACCAATTAGGTTAAATATAATTTGGACCACACCTGACTGAGGGCCCAGGTTGGGTCTCGGTTATTGGGACCAGAGCGGGCCTGTGAAGACGTCTTTCAGTACCTCAGAACTGTTACTTTCCGTACCTAACCTCAGCGTTTCTGGATCAGAAATGAAACGGTGACTTTAAGGCTAAAGTGATGACTTTTCAGCTTCTAGGTAATTTGAGCGTGCAGGAATCAGAGTTGTGTATTTTTGATTCACTTTCATGGACAACATGCTTGTTGTCTAATGCCATCTTGAGAGCAACAGGAGTAATAGACTACTAGTTGCAAATTCTGACCAAGGTGTCGCTATTGTGTAAAGTCAACACAAAAAATGGCTTTTAAAATCACGTAAAAGCAATGATACGGTAAAACAACACATGAAATCAATAAAATCCAACCAAATCAAAGAAAAAGAGAATAAAGTCGCATAAGGTTCAAAACCTTTTTTTTTTTTTTCCTACGGTGTGGCCAGCTTCTCTGGGTGTATGACTGTGCCTGTGCGGCCCATCAGGCACTAAGACCCAGGGGCCTTCCTCCCGATGCCCTCCGGGAGCACAGCAGGATTGAATGACAATAAACTGGATGAGATACCGGATGTGCCGAAACTGACCCCAACGGAAAGACTGAAATAGACACTGCAGACCAGCAAGTCCAGGCACAGGGGGGGAGAACGGGGGGAGAGAACGGGGGGAGAACCGGGGGGGGGGGCAGTGAACAAGTGAGGGATGGTGATGCTAATAATGGTTAAAAAAAAAAAGTGGTGGAGCCAGATGTAGAGAGAGGGATGAGAAAGATGGGGAAAAAGTCAAAACACGCCAAATAGAAGGAAAGCGTGAGAGAGCAGAGGGGGAAGAAGCAGTAGTAGTTTTGTCATGTAACGTTACACTAGACAAAGCCTAAATCCAAAAGATGATTAGACTGAATGTTTGCCCAAATTTAATCCTGCTTTTGGTACAATCACAGCAAAGGACAAAAATTTGAACAGTGAAATGCAAATTCTCTTTAACTCTCCTAAACTGCTTTAGATTATTAGTACTGTTCTGTGAAAGACATCACATGTTCTCCGGGCCACGTTTACGTGAATTACAACATAACTGCTGCAGCCGTTTAGTTGCACATACTCAAAGTTTTGTCTTCAAGGTCTTTCCTCCCGCCTTTTAATCATTTGTACTATATCTGCACATGGCAACTCTAGTACGGTTGGGAAATGTTTAAGGTTAAGCAACTAAAACATTTGATTAAGGCTCGGGAAAGATTATGGGCACGGCTCTAAAAAGTAAGATAAGATTAAGATATGGTTTTTCCATTGATACTAAAAGGCTGCCACTGTCCAAAATATCTTTTGGGGGGGGGGGAAACACTACTTCCTGCATAGACACTGAATGTTGGCCCTGAAAATAACCTTGTTCTGTAGAACAGTCCAATCAATGTAAAGAGAGAATGGGTTGCAAATATCCGGTGAAACACCAACAGGGAAATGCCGTAGTACCTCCAGTAAACCGGTTACCTTGGAACCCAATGAAATAAAAGGTATTTGGCTTAATCATACTTAATTCAGGAGCAGTTGCGACTCCTCTATTGTGGCGTCGTTAGTCTGAACCACATAGAAGGAGGTCCCTACTGCTCAGTTTCATGAGATCCGGGACTTGTAGTTAAGGTCAGGAGCAGGTTGGTTCTTGGACCAGAGTGTTGGTGACGGTTGTTCTGCAGTTTGGTCAAATAGCATTGAATTCTTCAACCACGAGTTGGATCGTTATGAAAACGTTGTTTAAGGTTAGCCATCAAATGGTTTTTGTTTTCTTATCTAGGTTAAAATGAAAATTTAGTCTATGAGTTGGAACTAAACAAGAGTTTGTAAAACTTTTTTTTCATGTCCAGTGTTACGGGGATTAGGGTATGGTGATAATGATATTACAAGTGCAGGCAGGTGCACTGAACATTTAAAAAGCATTGATACCTTTAGTGCTGACAACACTGTGCTGCCACAGCGCTGTGGTGTTACAGGTGGAGTTTTTAAAGGCGGCTTTGTCACTAAAATAAATAAATAAATAAAACGCAAGCGAACACTTTCTCTCACTTTTTCTACAAGGAGACAAAGAAAAAACACCAACTGTCCTTTCAAGAGCCTTTGAAAGACCAAACTGCATCCTGCCAGGTCAGGGTTCGGAAGCAGCTGGACTGAGGTAAGTCACTGGAACATGATTTACATCCTCAGTTGTTCGTCACGTATCGTTCGTCCGAGGTTCATTTTGTTATCCTCGGCTTTCCATGATCCTGGCTACTGCTGGTATAACATCTGTCACTTTTATTTACATAACTTCTTGAATATTGAGGCTTCCTGAACAGTAGTCGGTTGATTACGTGCAGGCATTACTGTCGGCCATCCGGGATTTTGAAATTTAATTGGTCATTCTTATATTAGCACCATTGACTAGAGGCCTAAAATGTCAATGTGACCGTAAAGATTCTCAGCTGCTGCTTGTTTTATCTGCTGTTTAAAGTCCAACTATACCTTCTGTTGTTACTCTCTGGAAAATATCCCCATCGTATCATGGAAATCATGGCCTTAACCCTAAGCCAAAAAAATCCCCCCCCCCCTCCAAAAAAAATCTTGGCGGCGTCTTTGTTGCCAAGCATAGACTGAAGAAAAACATGGACGTCATCGTCTGGAAGCGTATTTTAAAGCTCAGGGCATGGGATTACTGCTCGCTACAATCTTTTTAGTTTTGTGAGACAGAAAGCCAAACGGGGGCAGAGGGGCGGAGACTGGGTGGAGCTGCGTTGGGGCAACCAAGCAACAACATCCGAACTGTTGCCTTTAGAGAGACCTGTCAAACACTTTCCCAAATATAGACCTTATTAAGCATTAGGCAGCGTTCTGTCTGTGAGCCCAGGGTGGCGTCTTCAAATAGTGATTCTTTGACCTTTGGCTTTGAACAATTATTAGATTATCAAAACAGCAATGAAAAATATGTGGAAATGATTAATTTAATTTGTACTCAAAGAGGGAAGTCGGGGTTTTCCCACTCACGTCAATAGTTTATTTTTTCTTGTGACATCTACTGGTTTTTGGAGGAACTACACCTTAAGACAGCACTAACTCTGCCTTGATTGTTGCTTTTTGTTGCTAAGCGCTCATCGCTGCGCACTGGCGTCTTCCTTTCTGAGAATTTCCTTTTTGAATTTAAATTTTGAGTGTCTGTAGGTGGCGCTCATTTTCTTTGTCCTTCCGGCCTGGATGTTCCCGCTCATCCTGCACATTACTCGGCTCGGTTTTTTATTTATTCCAGACGTTAGGAAATGAAAAACTCCTCACTTTCTCTGCAGTGGCAAAGGCCAAGACAGACGGAGTTGTTAGCGAAGCTTTTATCGGCCGTAAATACTGTTGTTGTCCATCAGAAACAAAGTGGCAAGACTGACCTGTGTATATAGTTCATTGTATTTCTGAAAATGTCAAGCGTTATTACTTTCAAGAGGACATACTGTTCCGTTTCTTTTCCATCTTTGATTTCGTTTTTACAAAGTGTTTTACTGAGACACTTTTCTCCCTCTGTCCACAGGTTTGTGGTTCTGTAGTGCATTAGTCAGTGCATTAGCTCCTCCGGTGGCATAAAAAATAATAATAAGAAAACAAAACCCTCCATCTCCAGTCATCCCCTCCCTCTCTCCATTCCATCTAACCGTCCATCCATTTCATCATTTGTTCATCTGTCCGCCATATTTCTCCTCTCCACACACGCGGTCCCCTCCCTTTCCATCCATCCATCCCTGCTCAGTCGCTCCTCTTGTCCCATTCACTTTCTTTTTCTCTCCCTCTTCCTCCCTCCCATCAGTCCGCCCCATCATTTGCTCATCCACCCGCCCCTCCAGTCCCACCCCACTGGAGATGGGTATTGACATTCTGCATCCGACCTTGAGGACAATCAATCCCAACCCCACATGTCCCCATCACAGTTGCACACACGTGTACACACACGCACGCAAACTGCTTAAACGCACTGGGAGAAATGTTATCACGCGGCCTAACAATCATTTAATAATATGACTATTTGGCTGTTACATGTGGGAGGATAGTTTAGAAATGTGCTGTCTCTCGCCTCTCGCTGATTCGTTGAGGGTGTTCTCAAAGTTTTCTAACTTAGTGCAGAAGTTGGTTTAAAGAAAATTCTGTCCAGACTAATAAACTGTCGAAGGGACTAATTCACCTTCCCTAATAATAAAGCAATAACTTGGATCAGTCTGTCAACCAGGGGCAAAGGAGGGTACGGTTAACATCTCTGCACTTCGCCCATCCACAAGCTCAAACACACGTCCAGATATTTAACTGTAGTAATCACTCAGGAGAAAAAGGATGACTAGTAACTGCGGGATGTGTACGTATAGAGCAGCTGTGTGGATGGAATTTTAAAAGGAAAAAAGGGTAAAACATAAAACCGAGACCATCCCTCCTCAACTGTTCACCCGCCCCGCGGTCAAGACTCTTTATCTCCAACGTACGTGTGAGGCTGCACAAGACTCAGGAGGTGAAACTCAAATTACCGCTTTTTCCTGGTTTTTACCTGCTTTGTCTGTCGAAAGGGAAATTGGGCAGGTTGCCATCATGTTCCCTGAACTTTTCTGGTTCATGTTATATCAGGTTCTTATGAGTTTGGACTTAAAAGTCCATCTCAGCTTGATCTGATGAGAAATGTCTTTCGAAATTTGGTAGGATATTTAATAGTAGGTTTTTATTCTAACATATGAAGAAAAGCCAGTGGGTCGGATTAAAGTGTTTTAGGAAAGCAACCAAAAGTTTATCGTAACATTAAGACCCAAAAGACTTAACCGAAACTGAAAAAAAAAATTCATGGTAAGTCAAATGAAAACACAAACTTGTAGCGGTGTTACTAAGAACTGGCTGTAAATGCACAGAAATGAGTAGATAGCAAAATTAAATCAACAAATATTCAAGAGAACACATCTCATCCATCTGCATCTGCATCCACCACATTCCCGTTAAAAGCTCAAGCAGTTCTAAGAAACAAAAAGGGCTGTTTGCAAAGCTACAAAAGCCTTTTGAATAATTCCTGATTTCATCAAAAATTCCACATGGAACTTTTTCATTCCAAGGTCACGCAAATCATCAATAGTTCATCAGCAGATCGGATGGCAACGGGATGAATTTATGCTTACCTCTGACTGGTGGGAGATCCATTCTGCAGCCGCGTGCTGGGGTGTCCTGTGTGTGTGTGTGTGTGTGTCTGACAAAAATATCTCTACAATATCCCTGTAATGACTTATGATATGTACGTGGAACCCAGTGACGAATTTATCTCGGCCTTAATGTACTTCTGTGAGTTTTTAATGTTACTTTAAGATCTTACTTTATGGTTCTGCACAGGGCTATTTGCTAAAATATTTGTCTGATACCCCGCTACAGATATTTAACTGTAGCCCTGTGGCCTTAAGGGTGTGTGAATGTAAGGAGGGATCAGGCTGGGAGGATGCTCTTTCTCAGTGTGACGCGCCCTCCTCCTCCTCCTTCTCTTCCCGGAGCTCTTCCAGGAGCGCTCTGATCCCGGCGCGTTCTCCTGAGGTCACCTCCTCCTCCCCCCAAAAAAAAAAAAAAAAAAAAAACCCCAAACAGTCCCTTTCACACACGATGCACCGAAGGTCTCCACGCTCTCAGTCCACGTTGTAGGGGCGTTCAGGTTGCGAGGGATGCTCCTGATGCAGAGATCCTGTCTGAAACGGCCGCAGTTTTGGCGTTTGACTCTTTTTATCTGCAGTTTTCAGAAAGTGAAAAAATGCCCCCGGTTGCAGGAGAGAGAGGTGGAATTATCTCCACGCAGAGTAGAAGGAGCAATGTGAAATACTCGCAGCAGCAGGGTATTTTTGGGTTCTGAAAAGAAATGATGATGAAAAGGAAAACTGCAGCTGGAGGTTGAAAGTCTTCCACAGTCGGAGATCGATCTCAGAACTTTTAAAAAGATCTTCCTTTTTTTTTTTTCCCCCCAATCAAAGAAAATGTTTCTTTTCTCGTCCTGTTGTAGTTTCCTCTCCTCTTCCCGAGAGATGAATGACTGAGAGCTGGATGCACTTTCTCTCTCTCACTCAGTCACACAGACTCACTCACTCACACACACAGACACACACACACACACACACACACTCCAGTCACCCCTCCTCCTCCCTTCCTCTCTCTCTCACTCCTCTCTCTCTCTCTCTCTCTCTCTCTCTCACCCCTCCCTCTCCCATCACTGAATTCCATTCAGTTCTGCTTTATGAACATGATGAGGCAGAAGCCTGCGTGTTTCTAAAACAAGCGCTGATCCTTTCAGGTAAAAAAAAAAGACTTAAATAAGATAGTATATTTATTTTATTTTATTTTTAGTTCAAACATTTTTCTTTTTGAAATTTGAAGCTCAACCACGAGCTTCCATGGGCAACACTGCTTCGATATAAGGGAGTCCAGTTCCAGTTAAGAGTACACTGCCCTTATAGAAAGTACAGTTAATATAGAAATTACAGTTGGAAGTTTTGTCAATAGTTTGGTCAAGAAATTGAGGGTTTCATAGGTCCAAATTATATCAGTTGAATTTGATTGGGCAGTACTTTTTTTTCTCTTGTTCTGTCTCATCCAGGACTAATTGCCTGGTCAGTCAATGAGTCACAGGGCAATTCGTTTGCACCACCTGACAAAATAGGCGTTGCCGGAAGCGTAGCGGCGTAGTGACCGCTTGAGGGGGACAGCTGGCGGGCTACCTGCTGCTGCTAGCCTGGCCACAACTGACTGCCAAGTTAGCCGGCTAACTTCAGCATAGCAAACCAGCAAGCTCAGCCGCTAACTGGACGCTAGGTTAACACAAGAAAGCTTTTTATTCGTGTCTAAATTCTTAGATTGAAAATTATACTCTCCATAGACACTGTTTTCCAAGATGGTGCCCTAACTCCACTGATAGTTTCTCACTGGGTGTTCACACACTAGAAAAGTTTTTCAGGCTTCCTTGGGGTCTGGTGTTTTTGGGCCCATAGAGCATGAGCATTAAAGACATTAAAATTACTAATTATTCTAATTACCTTTTTTGCGCTGTACACATAATAATTTTACCAAACATACCTAATTGTGCAGTTAACACTTTCTGTTCAAAACTAGCTTGAATGTGTTTTTCGTGGAAGTTCAAAGGTCAGTTAAGCCGAGTTCTGGTCAGTCCTCAACTGGGACAAGACAGCCAAAGACTTCAAGGCGTACAGTGTTTTGATTGTTGACTCATCCCAACAGTAGCAGCAGTTGCCACGCTAGGTGTAAAAAATGAAACGACCGGCTGACCCGCTCTTTGCAACAGAGAAAATAAGTTGACAGGGTATTTATTAATACGTTTTGGGCAGTGAATTGAAATGAAAATGGCCAAATGTAATGTAGCTGCCAAAATACAAAGGGAGAGATGCGGCACACGAACAAGGATTTGAGGCTGTAGTTACTTTTGAACGTCCCTCTCTAGCTGAGCTGGCCGACCTCCTGCCTGTCTTTCCGCACACACGAATAGCGTGAAAATAACGTACTGATGTGATACTTAGCCTTTTGCATTTTCATTGGACCTAATGGTTCAAATATTCATGATACAAAGACTCATTGTGGAGAGTTTATAAAAATGTATTCATCATTTTTATAGCCCTTTCTTTTGTAACAACCGTCTACTCACAAAAGTGTTCTTGGGCCCAACGGGCATCACATGACCTGCAGTTCTGACCGTCAGAGATGCTGCAAATTGCCGACGATTCATACCTGTGCCAATCCTCATTTTACTGCTCAATACAGAGTAAACTCTTGAGTGTTTATTTTGCAGCCAATAGTGAATAAGGGAGTTCGTTTGAGATGCAGTTGCACCATCGACTCCTGTCCCTTGACCGACTGCAAACCACACTGCGTCTCTGTTGTGGAGCAGTTTATGTGGTATTTTAATAAAGTGCATCTACATTTTTACTGTACTTCATTACATTCATGCCAATAGAGAAAAGGGGGGAGGGGGCTTTTCATTGATTCATTCATTCGATTGTACAATAAGGACAAGTGACATCACTGACAGTATGCTGCATGACTATAATATGAACCTCCTTCCTTTGTCTGTGTGTGTGTGTGTGTGTGTGTGTGTGTGTGTGTGTGTGTGTGTGTGAGAGAGAGGATGCCCATGCATAGGCATGAATGTGTGTGATTGTGTGTGTGTCTTTCTCCATGCGCATGCGTGCTCTAGTCTCTTTTGGTCTCTGCCCTTACTCAGCAACTTGCCGCTATTGCAAGACACACTAGTGTAGGCATACAAGCGCGCGCACACACACATTAAGGTAAACGGACACTGGTCCCTAATGGTGGTGGTGGTGGGGGGGGGGGGGTTTCCTGTTGAGGAAAATATCTGAGATGAAAGAAACTGCTGATAGAGACACACTGAGTAGGAATAAAGAAAAAGTGTGATTATCTAAAAGAAATCAAAAATACTTCCATGTTTTGTTTTGTTTTCATAGGGGATAAAGTGTGTTCTTTAATAATTTGACCAAAAATAAGTTTGTAATTTAGAAATAGAATACTCATAATAGGATATATTTCAAATATTCTTCCAAATGCAGCCACCATGTGTCCTCCTTAAGAAGGAAACACAAACCGTGTGTCCTTTGCAGTGCTCATAGTCCAAAATCCATTCTGTGTCAGTCAATGGTTTAATGGAGCCCTCAGGGATCCTTGTCAGTTTGCGAAGTCAAGTTACCTTATGAGATCATATTTGTGATCCTAATTGTTTGAGCATCCTGGACATTCTGTTAATTTACAGGCTGTTACAGGAAAATGGAAGTTTTTCTACTAAATCGGGTACACGCACACACCGCAAGTTGTCTGTACAGGTTGTACTATATAGTGGCAGTTTCCAGCTTTTATTTACACTTGCATGAATACATCTTCTTCTGGTGATAATGTAACCTTGAAAAGTCAACTAATGATGCCCTAGCAAACACGCAAAACGCCTTAACAACCATGTAGTTATGCCCTACCAAACATCCAGAAAAATTCCCAATCCAAGCACGTAGTGCTGAATGAGAAAAAGAAACATCTTCTGGTTAATTTTTTTTTTTTTTGCCCTTCTAATTGCATGGCTCTATGGATGGCAGTGTTGGTCCACTTCTTTATGGTATTGCAACACCTACAAGATGGATTTGCCACTAAATTTTGTGTGGACATCCATGAGAACATATCCTACTGACTTTCATCCCATGATTTTTCCTCTAGTGCCACCAGCAGGTCAAAGTTGTCACTGATTCTGGGAAAAATCTCAAATTCTATTAGATGGATTGACAGAGAATTTTCTAGCACAACCATCAGTTCAAAATTTTGATTTTTCCGGTTCTTTGGTTCATGACCAAATACCTGTGAAAACATTCCCATCAGCCTAAACTGTACTTTGTGTTTAGTGCTAATTAGCAAATGTTAGCATGCTAACATACTAAACTAAGATGGTGAACATGGTAAACATTATACCTGCTTAACCTGGGCATGTGAGCATGTTAGCATGCTGACGTTAGCATTTAGCTCAAGTACAGCCTCACCTTTTTTTACAAGGGCTATATCCTAATGAGCTACCAAGCAACCAGAGAGTTTGCAATGTACCCCCTAGCGACCACCTAATGATGCCCTAGTAACTGCAGAAAACACCCAGTAAATTCATTGCCCAAGCAAGCTACGCTTAGGCAGCAAAAAAGGTTACTTATTTCACACACAAACAAAACATTTCAAACTGTAAATCTTCGTAATTCAGTGAAAATATATGTATAAGTGGCTCTTCATAAGTGCCCTGAGTGTTTTTTTCTTTTGTTTTTTTCTTTTGTTTTTTTTCTTTTTTTGAAAAAAAAACACAACATTTTATATGTATTGTTTTAAGATTATATCCATTTATATTGATCTCTGTTGCTACACTGAAACTGTGTCTCTGTATTGATGGTTTGTTACATTTACAAATGTTTCAGTAATGGAAAATCTGTAACCTTCTCTTGATAATTTAAGTCGTCATGTGTGGGAGGAAAAAAAGCTGAAAAACAAGACCTGATTATATATGATAGAGATAGAGAGAGAGAGTTGATAACAAAAAAAAACACACATCCATCTTCTTGTCTGATGAATTCCTGGAATACAGTTTGTTTAACACACAATATGCATGCCACTTAAACACGAATAACTAAATGGTGTGTGTGTGTGTGTGTGTGTGTGTGTGTGTGTGTTTGCGCGTGCGTGTGTGAGGGATGGAGAGATGTTCTGGGTCAGGCAGGGATCAATGTCAAATGGCCTGGTTAACAGCACACAGCTGACAAAGTCATTCATTTCTGCCGGCGCTCCAATCTGAACACACAATTCGTGTGTGTGTGTGTGTGTGTGTGTGTGTGTGTGTGTGTGTGTGTGTGTGTGTGTGTGTGTGTGTGTGTGTGTGTGTGTGTGTGTGTGCGCGCTTGCATGATCTGGTTGTGTGTCATTGTGCTGCAGCAACAACGCCTCCTGGATGGGGAGGAGACGTCCCACCCATGAGGCACATGGGTGTCAACTTACACAACACATTACAGTATGTGTCTCACGTGAGCAATAAGCAAAGGCGTGCACACACACACTTTCTTTTGACTGGATGTCTTTATCTAAAGAGCTTGGCTGAACAGTCAGACAGGAAGTGGGGGGAAATTTCTCCTCACTTTATTTGCCCAGAGGTTAGTCTTAAAAATGCCCTGATGACGGGTTTGATGAATCAGTGTGACTCGACTGACAACTGCAGAGCAGCGTTAGTGGTTTCGGTCGACGTCCTCATTGGTTAAAGGTGCGAAAGGATGAAAGTCTGAAATGTTGCCATAGTGTCATCTATACGGTTTCCGGGGGGATGTTTTGAAGCCTGAAATTTGGGTTTACCACCAGCTCTCTCTTTGTCAGTTCTTAAAGCCATAAAGTCCAAATTTGGGCCAAAAGGGAGAAACCTGGGTGGAGCTGAGGTGGGACTAGTAAGTAACACCATGGTGAAATCATCTCACTAAAAGTTTCACTACAGAGGTTATGTGAGAAATAATGCATGATGAAGTGCGATACAGGGAGATAATTGATAGGCAGGAAGTGAGGATTGCCAACGAGATGCAGCATTCAATTCCTTCCTCGAGCGCCATTATTTTATATATCTGGACACCTAGGAGTGCGTTATCACAAGGCCACCACTTTGGTCCAGACTGAAATATCTCAGTAACTACTGAATGGACTGCTATGAAATTTTGTACAGACATTCATAGACCCCAGAGGATGAATTCTAATGGTGAGGATATTTTGGTGAATCCTTGACTTTTCCTTTAGTGCCACCAGCAGGTCAAACTTTTCACTTAGTCTGTGAAATATCTCACATCTACCATATGGTCAGAATTTCAATTTGTGCTTTGGTTTATGAGCAACCTGCAAATCTAATGACATTTCCATCAGCCTGTACTTTTTGTTTAGTGCTGATTGGCAAATTTTAGCATGCTAACACGTAAAACTACGATGGTGGACATGGTAAACATACTTCCTTGGCATCACCATGGTAGCATTGCCACTGCGGCCATGTTAGCATGTTTACATTAGCATTTAGCTCCAAGCATCACTGGTGCAGTCTGAGAGCTGCTAGCATGGCTGTAAACTCTTAGCCTTGTTACATGATTATAGCAACTTTGAAAATCTTTCTATATAATATAATATAGTATAATATAATATGATATTATTAAAAAATTGTTATACAAAAGCATGAGAAATGCTTGGTTTTGCCAAATTGTTATCGTCAGGTTAATTTTTTTTTTTTTAAGACTTACTTTCACATTTCACTACTTTTCAGGTTGTGCTGCCTTCTGTATCACACAGCTCCCACCCTGGTCTTGCACCCCACGACATCTGATTGTTGCTGATATTTGGGTGTAGAGAGGAGCAGAGCCACTGGTCCATTAACTGACCAGGCCCAGCTTGATTGGCTCCGGACGAACCCCTGAAATAGCAGGATTGGCTGTCAGCCAAGCACCCATTTCCTGTGTGTCTGAGAGGAGCTCCAGCCACTGGGGCTCAAATGCATTTCCTGACTGTGTATAAAACTTTTATTAATGACCAGGAGTGCATCAGTGGATATAACCCCCCCCCCCATTCATTCACTCACTCATCAAGAGAGACAGAAAGGAAAGGATGAAGGAAGTAAAAATGAGTTGCAAAAAGACACGATGTGGGACAAGCAGAGGAGGAGAGAGGAAGAGTGTGTGTGTGTGGGGGGGGAACAAAGAGAGACACTGACGGATGGATCAAGAGATGGGGAGATAGAATTAAGTGAGACAAACCAGAACGGAGACATTAAAGAAGAGAGAGAGAGTGATAGGGAAGAGGTTTTCTATAAGCTCACAACCTACAGTATCTCTGACAGTGTAACTTCATTACGCACCACTACAGTGCAGGTCACTCAGTCCACCGATCCCTTCACTTGATACACAAAAACGGCACATTTATTTCCCTGCAACGTCAGATGACTGATTATTACTTTTAAAAAACTAACAGTATAGAGCCGCACCACTGGACGATGGGGGCTGCAGTGTGGGGTGAAATTATGAAAAATACAGACCGTATTGCTTTTATTGAAGCTTACCAGTAGTAGGGAGTTGATATGTCAAGTTTGTCCTGAGGGTGGCACTACACAAAGGGCTCTGCTTTAATTGAGACTGAAATGGTCTATCATCTCAGGAGCATGACTGTGCTTAGCGATTTCATGTTGAATGGATTGCCATTAAATTCGGTGCAGCTATCCAAGGTGCCCAGAGGATGAATCCTAATGACTTTGGTGATCCCTGACCTTTCCTCTAGCGACACCACGCAACTGTGGGATGGATCGCTGGGAAATTTTTCACACAGATTCATGTCCCTGTCAAAATGAACTGCAGTCACTATGGAGCGCCCCTCGCTCTTTTATCTGGCGCCACCATCTGGTCACAATTTTTCCAATACTTTGGTTCATGACCAAATAGCTACAAAACTACTGACATTCCTATCCGGCTAGGAATGTCGCACAAGTACAAAAATGTGCGATGACTAATGAAAAAGCGCCGCCTGCAGTCTTTTATCTGTGTGTCGAGGGGCGTACTCTTCTCTGCCCGACAGTGGCATGAGTGTAATATGTTCGGCTTCTCCTGGTGGCTCCTGATTGGTTGACACTGCAATTTTTCCACTCAGTTGGACAGCGTTGGGACGGATTACGTCGGTAAAAATGAGCTTGGGTGGGTCGACAAAATTTTGGCCTGGTTTGCCACAATTGCCGACGTTTTCCTTTTTCAATGTTCATAATATTTTCGGGATAAAAATGACGTTTTTGAACCAACCTGGCAACACTGCAAAGGTGGGCGGGCGCCAGCGTGGCTAGAAACCTGCCAGTCTCTAGCTGTCAGAACAGCTAGTAGCAACAATAGCTAATGTAGTTGAACAGTTTGCTGAAAATGATATTGATTTACTTCTCTAAACTTCATTATGCTGGAGGACGTTATCAGAAAAGCTTACAGTGATTATCTAGCGAGTGGTATGAACACATCCAAAAGGTTAGCCACTACACACACACACACACACACACACACACACACACAGAGTCCAGGTTCATACAATGAAATTGATTGGAGCAAAGCAGCCGTCATCCTGATAAATCCTGGAGCGTTTCCTCCGTCCTGTTAAGTTTATAACTACAGTTTTTAGTTTTGCCAGGTCCATGAGCCGCGCTTCTCACGCCCGGTTCTTTTCCCGGCTGAGCTATCTTCATACGCAGTGAGTGTTTGCAGTCTACATTAAACCAATTAAATGCTATTTAACAAGGAAGCATTATTATAAACAACAATAATAATAACAACAGTTATTCTCATTAATATTAATGCTGCTTCCTTGTTAGATAACATTCACCCCCTGAAGGCAGCCAAGACATACACGGATCCTCGTGGTACTGTGGTGATAACTGTAAATTGAAAGCGGTTGCTGAGTAGCCACCAAAATATTTTTTTTTTGCCAGAGGGCATCACTAGGGGGAAGCTTGTGAAGTGTCCAACATAGACAGGGGTCAGTCCGTGCGGATGAGCTAAGTGTATTTCATGGTAATCTGCCTATTTCGATACGCAGTCTGTGGTCAAGTGGACTGTGTGGTCTGAGGGTGGCCTCAGGCAAAAGGTTTGGGAGTGTCTCATCAGGCGTAGTCTTAAAGATATCAAGTTATTGACCAAGTGCACAAGAGAACATTCACTATGAGAGGTATTTTCCAACTTTTAACCAAGAACCGTAACTGTACCTGAGGTTTGGGCCGGAGAAGCTGAGAGCTATGACACAAACAACACTACAGTATGTGGCCTCTCATCACACCAGAAAATGTGAATGGGGAGTTTCGAATGTGTACAGACGAGCATAATTACATCAAATGGATGAAAGATGAGAGCTGTCACCACTTTCCTGGCAGGATGGAGAGACAGAGGAAGAAAGATGGGGGGGAGGAAGAGAGAGAGAGATGACTGCAATGACTGGTGGAAAACTGAAAACGTCCAGACTGATTAGATGCAACCTGGACAGTCATCCGGATCTGCCAACCCAAGAGGCTCAGGCTGTGTTAGTTTTATAGCAAAAGAAGTAGGGCTTTTACTGTTGTGGTTGTAAAGCGTAACAGCTGTCACGTACTGTATACATCTATTTGTATTTAACTTTAGTTTGTGACATTTTACCTTTTCAAATGCAAGTTTTGAGCTTTTTTTTTTCTTTCTTTTTTCTTTCTTTCCTGAAGTTACGCTGCGTTTCATTGTCATGGACTCCATTGGGAATTAAAGTCCTCTGGTCTCAGTCTTGACTAGGCCTCAGCCACAGCTTATACGAGTCATGGTTGATACTAGTAATGCTGCTGTCAAGCCACCTCGACTGTATTAAGGCGACATCTTATTACTGCAATGTGTTAGGCTGAGTAGTGGGCCCATAATTTATTTCATCACTCTCCATCTTTCTTTTGGCTGCGTGGTAGTGGGTGGGGCTTATCGATTAACCCATAGGCCCCTGGTGTTTTTGAGTGCTCATGCACAGCCATGTTGAGCTACCGATGGTCTGAAGAAGAGCCTACACCTCTTTGCTTTCTTGTGTTCTTGTGCTGACATCTGTTGAGCTGACTTCCTCCGGGTTTGTTTCCACTTTTTTGTGACCAGCAACAAAACAGCAGAACCCGAAGACAAAATCTCTCTGAACACTGGGCTCGCAGCTCATTGGGCCTCTGCTTGAACTAGCCGCTGATGCCAAACCTGAACTACCAGCCAGCCCTCAGGTTCTTTCCTTTGGTCATTGCTATTTCCTTTCACACACATGTACATTTTATGTCCGTGACCGTAGCCGAGACCGTACTAAAGAGCTGACTGCCAGTTGTCCTCGTGACAGTCAGCTAACCCATAAGCAGGTTACCGCTTTTTCAGGAGCCAAATTTGAAGCCTACAGGCAGTGAGTATATTAAAAAACAAAAAAAAACAAATCAAAGATGCATTTTATGGGGTGTTATTCCTTCAGAGGGAAACTACTTTCAAGCCAACTTAGTGCAGTTTCAGTCACATTCCAATTCCAGCGACAGAACTTACATAAAGTACAGGATTAGTCAAACTTTGACCTGGTGTACATGCTGTGGTTGCGCGCACGCAGTGTCTTCCCGTGTCATGGGGGGGTCACCGCCATTTCAGGTGCCATCATTTGCCGTTTCACCTCCAAATCCAGTGGTTTAGATAATGCAGTTGAACCGCTGACTTGCCTCCATCCTGTCAGGTTGTCCCACTGCTCGTGTTTCTTGCTCCGTCAGCTTTGTTGTAGAAATATCCTTGTGCCCAGATCCAAGCAATTACCTTAAGTACAATAATAGCATAACTAATAGTAACGAAGGCCAAAGCTACTAAAATACTAGAGGAATTTTCCTCAAATAAAGTTTGTTCCTGTAATATTAGTGGTCAGGTGAGAGCTTCTAGAAAACATTGACTGCTGCCTCGTTATAACCACAACTTTATTAAACTGAGAAAATTGCGTTACTTTAATTTGGCGGATTCTTTTTTTCAGAGCAACTCACGACTGCATTTGACTTTTAGTAGGAACAAGGGGAGAGAGTTTTGAAAGAGAGAGAACTGAAACATAAATGAAAGTTACAATGTGATTAACTCACTACTTTGCTTTTTATACTGTTCTGCTGCAGTTCAGACACCAGCTCAAACTGGATCTGCATCAGTGTGAGCTGCAGCCTTTCTGGCTCCACAAATGCCTGACTGTGCCCCAGTGTGGAGGTGGCGGGTTGCTGTTGATGTGTAGTTTCGACTCTGTGCACCCACCACACGCACACGCGCACGCACACGCACACTTGTCGACCCCACCGCCAGGCAGGGGGCTTCTGTGGGTCACTGACCCCAGGCATGGGGCCTGGTTACTGGGAAAGCGGGGTCGATAGGCCTGGCTGTGTGGGGGAGAGAGGGTCAATATGGATGAAAGACACTGAGAAAATGTGATTTTTTTTTTCCTTTGCCTCATTGTTGTATTTTACCTATTCTCTAAAAGTAAATGACGGTAACTTTATCTGTTATCAATGATACCTTTACATGTACGCAGACACCGGGTTCCTGGTTATGTTCTACCGTACGTATATCGGATATAAAATCTACTGACTCTTTCTGCATTTCGTATCGTTTTATGCTTTGAGGTCGACAGTATAGCTCTAATGCAAATAAACGAACACACGTATTCATCGGTCTGAATTCACAATAAGGATCAGCTGTTTGTTCTGCCCTTAACTTCTGTAGTTTCTGTACCCAACTCAAAAAGAACTTTCTAAAAGTCTGATTCAATTTGTCAAGTCTAAACTAGAAATTCTGGGAGCCTAAGATTTCATATCCAACCGTTTTAAATCATTAACCGTCATCCTGCGCGTTTGCCACCTTTTGTTGATGAATTCCCCCCTCTTTTGCCAATATTAATATCATACCTCCATTCATGCCAATAAAGCATATTGATCTGATTAGAGAGAGGGAGTGAGATGCTGACTGGAGTGTGTAATGGGGAAGGCATTGATTATGGCCGATAACTCTGGCTCTTTGATGTGGATAATGCAGTCTCTTTCTTCCTGCCTCTGCACTGCCTTTACACTCTGAAACCCCCGGGCTTCAGAGGATATTGGGTTCAGGGAGAGAGAGCGAGGGAGTGTATACATCAGACATGATGCACAAGCTTAAATGTAACAGAAGGAAGTTGTGTATGGTGGAGAGAGAGGGGGAGAGAGAGAGAGGGAGAGGGAGGGAGAGAGAGGGAGGGAGGAGAGATAGGGAGAGAGAGAGAGAGAGTGTATACATCAGACATGATGCACAAGCTTAAATGTAACAGAAGGAAGTTGTGTATGGTGGAGAGGGAGGGGGAGAGGGAGGGAGGGAGAGGGAGGGAGGGAGAGGGAGGGAGAGAGGGAGAGGGGAGAGGGAGTAAGAGAGGGAGGAGAGAGAGGGAGAGATGGAGAGAGAGTGTATACATCAGACATGATGCACAAGCTTAAATGTAACAGAAGGAAGTTCTGTATGGTGGAGAGGGAGGGAGAGAGGGATAGGGAGGGAGAGAGGGAGGGAGAGAGAGAGAGGGGAGAGGGAGTAAGAGAGGTAGAGGGAGGGAGAGAGGGAGAGGGGAGAGAGAGGGAGAGATGGAGAGAGAGTGTATACATCAGACATGATGCACAAGCTTAAATGTAACAGAAGGAAGTTGTGTATGGTGGAGAGAGAGGGGGAGAGAGAGAGAGGGAGAGAGAGAGAGAGAGGGAGGGAGAGGGAGGAGAGAGAGTTTATACATCAGACGTGGTGCACAAGCTCAAATGTAACAAGTTGTATATGTTCGAGAGAGGGGGGAGGTAGAGAGGGCATGTAGTTGTAAGATATTAAATGTGACAAATGACAAATGTGTGTATAAGGCAGAAAGTCTATGGGGAGAGTGTGAAAGAGCGGGTGTGTGTGGGTGTGTGGGTGTGTGTGTGTGTGTGTGTTTGTGTGAAATAGAGTGTGTGAGAGAGAGAGAGAGAAAAGTGCATGTGTGTAAGAAAAGGTTGGAGAGGGGGGGGAGTGGTGGTGGATGGACTCTCTCACAGGAGATTGATGTTTTCTTTCCCGTTTCCCACCGACAGTCAGCACTGGTTTCATTTCATCGTGACCAGGGTTGTTCCCCGACCTTCAAACGGCTCCAATGAACATATTTATATTAAATGGATTCAATGACTGTGTGTGATATGAGAGATGATGCTGGTCGTGACGAATCCGTGGGATAGCATTACATCCAGTCTGTACCTCTCCCTCGGCTCTGCAGGGCAGTACCGGCATCTTTCAGCTCACTGTTGTGCTTTTTACAACGTGCGCCACAGCTTTACTGTTTTGGCTCATTCTCGCTGCTTTCATCAGTGGCAGGGAGCCGTTTTCAGTAAAATAAAAAAATATACAAAATAAAAAAGCCTGCCTAGCACCACACAGCAGACAAAGTTAGTGACTAGCTGGTGAATAATGTGAAGCATTCAGCAGCCAGATATTTTTCCACAGGAAAAATTTTTATTTATTTTTAAGATTTGGCTGGACTGACCCTTTTAAGTCCAGATTTCATTTCGTATTAATAGGCACGGAAAACAACAAGACGATGTCACGCGAGGATGGCCGATGCCACGCCGATGCTTTCCATCGGGTCCTACACATCTGACCCACAAAAGAGCAAAGCCTCTACAGAAGCGTGATCTGGCTCGTCATCAGTGACACTGCCACAGGGGAAGAAAGACACCTCACTGTAACAGGAAGAGCCGGAAAGAGACCGCCAGCAGGTCATTCATACGCTGGGTCTGCTCTTATGTAGATTCACACCCGCAGACGAGCAGCGAGTTTCCAGTGCCTGGCGGTTTCAGCAGCGCTTCTTCCCAGCCTCTTCTCCCAGACACTGTTACCAGACTTTGGTTTTATTATTTAAAAAAAAACAAAAGAATTCACCCTTT
The DNA here is from genome assembly GCF_016859285.1 of Xiphias gladius. Lineage (NCBI taxonomy): Eukaryota > Metazoa > Chordata > Actinopteri > Istiophoriformes > Xiphiidae > Xiphias > Xiphias gladius. The sequence goes on along the minus strand of NC_053416.1, from coordinate 3,710,527 downwards.
TAATGTGCATTATTAAAGAAAACGGGGGATGTGTCCTGATTGAATCCAGGTTTTAATACAATGTTGGGTTATTTACTTATTTATTAATTTTTTTGGTGTTTGTTTGAGTGTAACTCCTCATATTTAATTCACGAGGCCTACATAGAATGGGCTGCATAATCGATTCAGTCAAGAAATGTGTCACTGAGGGGAGAGGAAACATGGAGGGACTTCAGCCGTATCATACACTCAGCTGTAACAGTGATGACGACCTCCACAGCCATTTTAAAGACCGAATCCGAGAAAAAAAAATTCAACGAGATGAAACGTAAAAAAAGAAATGTGAATTTCAAAAAAAAAAAAAAAAGAGGTACAGAATAAAACCACAGTAGAACCAACCGATACAACCAAGAATCAAATCACCACCAGTTATGGTGCCGAAGTTGTCATCTCTCGCAGTGTGTCCTTAGACGTGTGACGGTACTTCTCCGAACTACTTGGATTAAAATACAAATTATAGTTAAAAAAAAAAAAAAAAAAAATCCATATATTTAATCAGTTTTAACATGAAAACTAGTCAGCAAGTAGTAACGGCTAAACAGTTGCATTAGTTACCTGAAAGTAATGAATAAAGAGTTAAAACCGTAAGATAAAAGTGATGGACAACAGATATATTGATAGGTTTTATTGCTCTTAACACTGATATTTTTGCCTTTCAAATAAAGTTTTGTACCAAGCCCCAAATGCTTGAAACAAAATATCACCTTATCTTGAGGGAGCTCCCTGCCCTCGGGTATTTCCCCAGAACATTAACCTCCCATGACTTCTTATCCAGAATCTCAAATCTGATTATTTCATTTGTTCAGTATCCATAATCAATTACCAACCAACCGACCAATTACTGTTAGTCTGATCGCTGCGATTCTCCGCGCATGTAATCAGTGACTTCCCGGGCCTGGTCGGGACAGTCACGGCCATCTGCAGTGCTCTGTGATGGTTTGGGCTTTCTGCGTGACCATGTGGGCTTTGTGACTGAAGTCAAAGCGGTTGACGGGGAGCCAACTGAGCCAAGCCCTACAGAGCTGGGATGACCTCATTCTCTCTCTCTCTCTCAGTCTCTGCTCCATCAGCTCCACTCGTTGACCCCGAGCTTGGGAGCGAGGTGCTGAGGGAGCCGGCTCCCTCTGCTGGAAATATTCAGACCCAGCAAGCTCACCCAGGAGCCCAGTAACTTGCTCATACAGTAAATACTGCGTGTTATGCAGTGGTGATGTATGAGTCTCCCTGCTTTTCGCTAGATGCGTGCTAGATGGGGAAAAAAAAAAAAAAAAAAATGCATGTGATCGCTGAAAGCACAAACTTATTCCTTTTTAAAGCTGTCAAAGTTTGAGTGGCTCGTTGCCCCTAGGATAAGCGTGTTTTTTAATTTAAAAAACAAAACAAAAAAAGGAGGTCAGAAGGGAAGGAAAAGGGGGTGAGAAAAGGGAACAAGGGAAGCCAGAAAAATGGAAAGAGACGAGAAGAGGAGACGGAGGGGAAGAACAGAACAAAAATGAAAGAACAGGGACAAACATTTCAGCATATTAAACAAACTACTCGAAGCCTAAAGGTCCACTTGCTTGCTTTTGTGGGCTTTTGACCACATCTAACGGGATTGGAACTGGCTCGGGTGAGGCGCAGTTGAAATCTCTCAAGCTAGTGAGTGGGCCTGTGGGCTTGGGGTTATTTCCTTACATATAAAGGAAATAGAAAACACAAGGAGGAAACGCACATACAGATAGAAAGACACATGAGGAGACTAGAAGAGAAGAGTGAGGCCGGAGGGAAGTTTAGTCCTATGTAGCATTTTCTTTACAATTTGGGGGAATTGAACCTTTTCAACACAACAATTCTGCCGCTGATGCTGTTGATCGGGCGGTTTCTGATCACGCTGTAACAGTATGTTAAGTGAAAAAGCAACACAAGTGCACTTTTGCAAAGACACATAACTGATTTTTAATCACAATCCATCACAGCTCAAACATCTCTGAAGGCCATGCGGCCACGCTGGCAGGCCAGATCCTCCAGCACTAGAAAGTAAAGAAAACCTTTTACATACCAAAATATACGTAGACACATCTATTTGCAGATTAGCTACAACCAGTTAATTTAGCTCAGCATACAGTTTATCCTCTGCTGGCAAGGAAAGGCAGGGTTTGGTTTTCTCAGAGATTATTCAGATAGCGAGCAAATGAAGGCCTTTCTTTAGGCAATGGCCGCTATTGGTCCAACGCTGCCACAGCTGTTTGAAAACCACCAGAGTTGCCAGATTTTGACAAAATTGACCGGATGAAGATGATGAGGAGGATGATATTTTGTCAACCAACCAGTGATGCCGGCCTAACATTAGCTCGCTAACATGATGAACACAATGAGGCACTTGACGTTCCACAACAGTGGAAACAGAAATTTGGCTCTGTGTCCACGGGGCGGCTCTTTTCTGTCGGTGCCGTCTAAGATGTTTTAAAAATACTCCGGTGCTGCGGAGTTCACGTACACGCTTTTTCTCTGTTGCACATTTCCATATTCATTCTCAGCTGCATCTTAAAACTCACACCTACTCGCCTACCAGCGACGAAATCGGGCGAGAGCCTTAGCATGACGCATGACTCGGACGGGGGCGGTGGCTGGGGGAGTCGAGGTGGACGTGAAAAAAACGCGGCAATGGCAGCGCGCCACCCAACAGATTTGAATTTGGAGCGGAAGCAGCGCGTCATCGTGTCCATTTTTGCGCTGGTCGTCCCTGCTCCGAGGCTTTACGTGCTCACGGTTCACAGTTGGACAACTTGGAGCTTCTGTTTGTAGGAATGAAACGTGTCTAGGTGCACAAGAGGGAATGACATGTAGGTTAATGTGTTACTAATAACGGGTTTGCCTAGTGAAGCACATAGTTGAAAGCTCTGCATTCGTCAGCCTGAAGTTGATCTGTTCAGAGAGAGAGAGACGACCGAGGGACGAAGAGAAGAGCAAAAGGAAACGCTGAGTGCGAGTCTGTGGCTTCACCGTAACTCCACTGTTATAGCGGCTGCCGGTAATAAATGTCCCGTACGTATGTAGCTATTACGACATCTTTACTACTTCATTATGTGTATAATGTGGATGAAATAGGTTCGGGCGACAAACCACAAATAAATGCTCATTTTCATGGCAACAGGCGAGGGAGGACATAACCGCCTGCAATGTAGCGGCCTCCTCGTTCAACAAGTTCAAGATTTTTTTTTTTAAATTAATTTTTCAATTTTAAGCTCCAGGGAGCAACAATAAATACATAGCCTCAGTGTAAAGTGGAGCCGTTTCTGTGAACTCTGCGCCCTGACCTGCAGTCGAGCTGCGAATCAAAGATGAGCGCCCGATGGACACACAGCCCTCAGCAGGGAGAAACAGGAAAACCTCAGGAGGACAAAGACTCGCTGTACAGTTGACATAATATTGCGCTTTGACATTTTCTTCCACCATCATAAACCCCAAGTAGATGATGCTCCAGTTCCGTCCGTCCAGCCAACCACCTCCTAACCCCAACCCCCCGCCCGCCCGCCCGCGGCGATGCATCGCACCCACGGGAGTCGGCGCGTGCGCGCATTTGTCACTCCGACTGGTGTGAGGCACCGCCCGGCCCCCAACCCGGATCCCACTGTCGTATACAGACGTGTCGCAGTCGCACGTTGAACGTGTCATTCCCCGTGCACCTCACAGATTATCAAGACGTACACACCACAAAGGAAATCGCTGTCGGAAACCATTACACAGGTTCAGATATAAACTACGATTTAGCACAAAACAAAGGAAAAGCAAACAACCCGACCAGAACATTTTTCAAATGTCCCTTTAAACCATAATGCAGGAGGGCTGCTCTACAGTCGTACTGGAGAAAACATTCACTGAGCATGCCCATCTTAAAAATAATAAAATATATATATATATATAAATATTTACATGCAGAGTAGCAATCATAGCAACACAATCCACTTCCTCGTCCCCGGGGCTAGCGTGGCTGTGGTGGCTTTGAGGAGGATCTCCTGCTACGTGCTACATGGGGCCAGTCTGGGCTCAGTGTGCACTGGTGACAACTGGAAGCTGAGACGGCACTCTTTTGGTGACACCGGCCCGCATTTGGTTGCACATGGGCACGTTGCCTTCCTTTCAGTGAAGCCCCACGAGCCGTGAAACACGAGAAGCAATCCGAGGGCGAAACCGAACCGGCCCCGGCAAGTGACGGACGGAAGAAATGCTCGGGGCCTGTTCTGTGTTTTGATCTGAACTCGTCCACAACGTGGCACAGGGACTGACGTGATACGCCAACTTCAATTCAACATTTTAAACTTCGACTTCCGTTTGCACGTCTGGGTATTGAACGTGTGTCTGTAGCAGCACGTATCAACAACTATCAAGGAGCTTTCTCAAACTCGTAGCCCGGTTGACTTGTTCTCTACTCGGATATTGACTGTGTTTTGAATAATAAATTTTTAGACAGTGAGGTTCTTGCACAGCTGTTTGTGTTTTTAACATTTGACAACTTTGGCTTCTTTTGTAGAAAAGCATCTTCTTATTGCTCAAAGTAAGATACTGAGAAAACCTATAGTTTCGGCGTTAGTGCCAAAACTCAGTCATTGAATTGACACTGGTATTAAATAAATTATAATCGGAATATCTCTGCATATTAAACTTTTTTTTTTTTAAGATTTAATACTTATGTTTTTGTTTTCCCGGATATTTCTGGAGCTGCTTTACCGCCACCCACATTTATCTAACTATCTTCCCACCTGTCCAGAGCTCCTCCATTTCCTTTTTCCGATTAGAGTTACAGTGGCAGCATAGCGTCCATCCACACCACGCTCAGATCGACCGGTTTGACTGTGCGTCATTTTTTTTCAACGGCCACCCGCTTGGAATTAGCGTGTAGCACTTTGCTTGGCAGCCATTTGTCATCCGAGCACATTGGAAGCGGGGAAGACAACATCCGTGTGGAGCCAAATGCCGCCTTACTCGTCCCTTATTAGCTCACCAGCTGAGTAGGGATGGGACAAACTCGTAATACAGCGATGTATCGCGACACAATCTCCGTGATACCGAGACAGCTGCGACTTTCTCTTGACCGTTCTGCCCTCTGACAGTTCGGTGTTGTGCCTCACTTTAATCTCAGTTTCCCGTGAACGCGAGTGAAACTGAAGCGGCGAGTGCAGGGAACATCTCGATTTTCGACACGGGTTCTGTCTTCCTCCGAACGTTTTCCTCCTCAGGTAAATACACTGTACCGTATCACAGATGACCGTCTTGCAATATATCACAGAAACAGCTGTTTAGTGATTCCATCATGCGCAATATACGTCCCAATTCCCAACCCTACTGCAGAGCGCTGTCGAAACAGTCAATATGTTCTATTCTATTCGTCATAGAAATGCTGTTTGCCATGTGTTAGTATTTAGAGTCAGATCGAGTGAGAGATTAAATATTAAATTTAGCAGCGAGCGTGTTAGAGTAGCACAGACTTTATTACACTTTGATTCTCGTAGCCAATCAAAAGCCGGTTTGGGACACAGGCGAAGTTTTACTTGGTTAATTGTGATCTCAGACATTTGTCGACCGTAAACTTTAACCTCGTCCAGCAGCTGTTTCCTGTTCAGCTCAAATCTCTGCCCAGTTCCCAGTTGTCGTGACTGCTACATTGCTGCCACCTTAATCCATTGCACAACCAACTGGCTGTAGTATAGTCTGAAAAGATTTGGTCTTTGATTATTAGTTTGTTTATTCCCTTTTTTAATTTAAAAAAAAAAAAAAAAAATCCCAAACAAGCCCAATTTGGTCAAACCAAAGATCTCAATCGGGGGGGGGGGGATTTCAACCACCACCAGCTCTGGGAGCCCTGAAGATGAGGAACATGCAGGGGGGGGGGGGACATCTTCGTCGTCTTGTCGTTCAATCATTCCTGTCGGAGAGAAGCAGTGTGTCTTTAAGGGGTTGTAATGATTTCCTGTTTTGAAATAAACAAAACACAGGTACAGTTGTTATGTTTTTGTACAAATGATTTAGTTTGCTTTAAAATGCAATGGATGATTAGTTGGTCTGGTTGTGGTCATTTTCATTTTACCCTCGGATTATGCGGTTTAGATGAGACACACACACACACACACACACACACACACACACACACACACACAGGTGGGCCTAAGTTATCTGTAAATGTCTGACTTTGCTGACCCCTAGTGGTAGTATCAATCAAGACACTTGTTTAAAAGGCCCTTAAAATGTGATGACTGACGTTTGCTCATGTTTGCCAAACTCTGTCAGTCAAAGCTGGTCATGCCCCGCCCACACACTCCTGCCTGGCGGAGCGGATTAGTTTGATTTCGTTAGGAGTTTATTTTTATGAGCTTTGACGTCTATTGTTGCTTATTTAGTCATGAATATTTCGTCTTAAATGGAAAGGCTTAAAGTTTAAAACCAAGCTTTCACAGGGGCTTTGACCATTTGTCCAACGCCCTGTCAGCGCTTCCTTACACTCACACTACTAAGCTAAAATATTTTCTTAAGTGACAGGCACGAAGACCGTTACTACAAAAAGAGGTACCAGCTGAGTTCAGGAAAAAACAACAACTTTATGATAACGATTAATGTACGTCGTGGGGTTGATAACCTGCCAACAAATGGCAAAAACTGCAACTCAAGCAATGTGGGACAATGCGCAGGCGTTATGCTGCATTTAGTCATGTGGGAAATGGGAAAATTCCAACTCATAATTTCCTGCTTTCCCACCTCAGACACTGCAAGTGGCTGAGTTGGGAAAAATTCAGAAAGAAACTTGTCAGTCAGCGTTTTTTGTTTTTGTTTTTTTTTTGTTTTCCTTGGCTGATCTCAGAGCACACAAGGTTAGGATACAAGGAAGACACTGGGGCTGCAATGCAGTTTTATTATTTACTTTAGACTGAACCGTTCACTTTTAGTATCAAATCTTCAAAGTACCCACTGTAATGTTTAAACTTAATGTATTTTAGGACATGTATAGAAACTAAAGTTCAGATAAAAGTCCGACGAAGTTGAGTTGTGAGTCGATTCAAGTGGTTCTTCCCTTATAAAACTTCAATTTCTCACTTTAAATGCAACACAAATATCAACAATCCTTCCATAAATCTGTCCAGGCTGTACGTTGCAACAGAGAGCAACTGTGCATTATACCAAATCTTATACAGCTGCTTATGAATCGTCCGACACAAAAATACTGAATTAAAAGTATTGAATCTCCAGCTTCCACCCAACAACCTCCAGCAGTTGCACCTTTTTATCATAAGGTGGCGCCAGTTCGTGTGATTACAAATCCGTCCCCGACTTAGAAGTAAACAAAGAGCCGCTCGGTCCCAATCAAAGCCGTCAGATGGTAAAACTGAGGAAGCACCCGAAACCAGTACCAGGATATTTGGGTTTTAGTCGGCACGGAATCTGTTCAGTAGGTCAATGTTATGCCAGGATCAAGTCAAACAATGAGGCAAAACAAAAGAGCAGTTTCTTTTTCTAATGTCACAATCATCTAGAATTGCTCGGTGCTGGTAAGATGCTGGTTTTGGTGCATCCATCTTGTTCTTTGGTTTTAGACCTTTTGAATAAAGGGGGGTCGAACGACGGTTTTAGTCGCTTCCTTTAAACTTTGAAACCACTGAGTTTCATTAGATTCTGTTTATCCAGACAAAGTAATTTACACCTTCAAAAGACCAGCCACCCCCTTGATGGAAACACGGACCCAGTCCCGTTCTAAATATAACCTCATCACATTCTGGTATTCCTCTTTCTTCTCTAAGTTTTGTGTTGGAAATTAAGTTTAATTAATTTTTGAAAGTAAAAGCACTTTTTTTTTTTTTAAAGAGTTTTATAATGTCCGTAGCGTGACAAACCCTCACCACCGGTCTGAGCCCTGACCTCAGGGTCCCGCCCTTCGTTATGTCGAATGTGGTGCCACTTGGTGAAGGTCGTCCCGTTTCACCAGGCAGCGGGGGGGCAGAATTTAGCACAGGGGCTCTTAGATGAACTCGTAAAAAACCCAGGCTTCGCTCAAGCAGCAGCTGAATCTCTGCTGTGTCATCGCAGCAAACGGCATTAAGGAGTACGTTGAGCAATAGTGGGCAGCTAATATTACTCAGTGTTGCTATTTCCTGTTTGAGCGTCTCTACTTGAAACTAACCGCTACCTCTCCTCGCTTCCTGTTTTTACCTGTTTGATCATCTCTCCACTTCTCTCGATGACAATGGTCTTGGCCTCTTTGATGGGCGAGGTGGCCTGGTAGTCATCACTGAGCAGACCGAGGATGGGGTACTGGTTCCTGTACCTACGCATACACACACACACACACACACGGCTAATCGTTTCGGCTCTCTAGTACAGTGTAAAAAATGTAACCTGGTCATGTGTGTGTGTGCGTAATCTCTGGCAGTTTGCGGTGGTGTTGTACCTCTTGGTGATGATGGTTTTGGTCACGTTCTTGGAGCTGTCGTTCCTCTCCTGCATCAGCTTCCTGATCTCCTGGGGGGGGGGCACAGGAGGTCAAAGGTCAGCAGAGTTGACATCTTTCCAGTCTGCTTCTCTTTTATTCTCAAACTCACTTTAAATACAAATCAACTTCATCCAAAACTTGCTGCCGGTCCAGTTTCGTGTGCGAAACTGTAACACAAGTATGTGATACCAGCACCCTGAGGTGACAACTAAACATTCCTGAGGTTAAATTAACTGACAATCTGTTTTAGGAAAAAAAAAAAATGCAGCTTGACCTGAAAGGTGAGAACTCATCAAATCAGCTCACAAGGCCCTGGAAGGTTTGTTCATGCGTTTTCTGTGTAAAAAGGTCGGTATTTCTGGATCAGCCACCAGGTGACTCGCTTTTCATGATTTATAGTACACGCTTCCTTCCAGCTAAGTCACGCCATTTCTGGTTGAATGACTGAAAACAAGGGCACATTCCTTCCGTTTGTTCAGAGGTTAGTAACTGCGATTGTTAAGTGACAGCCTAAAGAATAAATGTCGGTCTTAATTTTCTCACTTTTGCCGGTTATTTCATCCATATCGACTTCTAACCGAAAACGCAGCGAGGTCAGTAGAGAGAAGCCTGTCGGAAAAACCGATCCCTCGGTCAGTCTCACGGATTAGGAGGCGAAACCATCACCGTTTACAGCACAGAAATTCATTTAGCAGCATTTCAGGTGAGCTCTCCTCCAGCTTTACCAACAAATGACACTTTATTAAAGAAACCTCGAGTCCGAAATGTGACTGACTGATGCCCCGACTGCTCACGATCCGTGTCCTGTTGGACTTACTTCTCACTAATGTCGCCATGTTCCGAAACCTCAGGAACTGACTTCGTGAATACAATGTTGTCATAACCGATAGAAGCGATGCTCAACAATGAAATGAAAATACGACCCAAGTTGTAATAAACAGGAATTAAAGGACCATCCCAGAGGTTTTTGCATGTATTAGCCCGTAATGCAAACCTGCTGCTGTGTTTTTAAATGTTCTCTCTTTCCACAGTTCCACACGTCCGCTGGTTTCCTTCCATTTCCACACAACATTAAAATCTATTAGCAGACTCTCGAAGTGTACTTGAGTACTGCAACCCATCGCCGTGGGCATCGAGTCTGCATCCATTTTCCTCCAAGTTACGCTACTATTCCAGCTCAGACTTTTCGAACCGGTTTGCACTTAAGCTGCATCATCATGCAATAACAGTGGAACTGACTGTTTGACAACAGTTGGTAGAGCATTAAGCGCAAGGTCACATCCCTGATCTCCCCCCGGCCAAGTGTCCTTGAATCGCTCCCAGTGTATGAGTCTACAAAAAAATAAAACCGTTGCTTTAGACAAAAGCTTCTGCCAAACTTAAGGAAAATAAAAATGCCGACTTCATGTCCACTTTGGTGAATTACACAACATAAGAACATTTCATGTGAGCGTCTTATTTGACTTTCATACCATGTAGAAATGAATGGAAACCGGAGCCTGTCTAGAACTGGAGGAAAAATGTTGTTTTTAAAACAAAAGTGATTTGTATTTAAGGAGCAGAAACATGCCAAGACACTGGTTTGGTTCCTTACTGCTCCCTTGGTTTTGGTCATCAAATTTTCAAATTCATCATCGTGGGAAACCCGATTCCCTCCCTGAGCACCTGGGAAACGGGTGACTGAAATAGCAGGAGAGACAGTGCAGTGCTGTGTGTGTGCTGCAGACCTCCTCCTGTCGGGTGATGGTGGTCTGCCGCTGCTCCAACATGGCAAGGAGCTCGGAGATCTTCAGCTGGAGGCTCTTCTCCGAGGACGACTTCTCGCTGCTGACCTCCGTCTGGATCAGTGTCATCTGGGACTGGAGGCAGAACGGAGAGGGACGAGGAGGGTTTAACACAGCAGGTGAATGAAAACATTCTGCTTTGGCTTTCATCTGCGCGACATAACGTCACATCCCTGAGGGCATTTTAAGCAGCAGTTTCGGTCCTTTGTCTTTGTAGGTTCCCTATATGGCCTCATAATAATCATAATGCTGCTAATGAGTCCTGAAGATAAGGTTCAGCTGCGGCTGACGGGAACGTCATTGCTGTCGCAGGACGTGACTGTCTGCGCCTCGTTTTCATCCTCACCCTCAGCCGCTGTATCTCGTGGTCTTTTTCCTGTCTGATGGCGCTGAGCTGCTCGTTGTACTGACGCGACAGCTCCTCCGTCTTGATGTGCAGGGTGGAGCTGCTGCCTTGGCCCGCCAGCTGCAGATGGAAGACAGAGGACAGAAGAAAGGAAATCATCACCACTTGCCTCGCCATTTATCTTTTTTTTTTTTATATCTCGTTTATTTGGACCAAGATTTAAGGGTCTCAAGCGGAACCTTTAGCGTATGTTACTTTATTTGGCTTTGCCTCCAAAGGCCGATTGCCACATAAACAATGGACAGCATCATCTACTGTCACGTTAGCTGCGTTCACACGGAACTTTTTTTCTCTTAACAGGGAAAATCTGAGCCGAATCCGACTAAAGCAGCTCGTTTTTTTAAAGGAATTTCTCGAATGGTTTGGTTAAAACCTTTAACAACGGCGCACGTGCTTCTAGTGCTTCCTCCGTATGCCTTGGATGTCGTGAGAAGCGGCGTTCCCTCCCGCACGTGCTCGCCCAACGTGGCTTCTATATTTTCAGAGCGTGGGCAGGGCCAAGCTCCTCACACACCTCCACCTATGTGGGACGTGTGTCGGAGTCTGTACATGACTGAACAGGGTTTTTTTTCTTTTCTGATCCTTGACTTAGGAACGTGGAAACAGGAAAGCTTAATCCTTTTGCGGAGCACCAGTTAGACGGCCGCAAATATCTGAAGTCAAAGGGGGGGGGGTGCTCTACCTTGTGTCGCAGCATCTCGTTCTCCTTCTCCAGCGCTCTCATCGTTCCCTCCAGCTCTCTGATCTTGAACTCGCGGCTCGAGTCGGTGTTTCGGCTGCTCATCAGCTGGCTCTCCAGGGAACGCTGGGCGGCGCTGGTTTCCTTCAGAGACAGCTGGAGACGGACGACACACCACACACAGTGGGCTACTAATGCAGTCTAATAAATCCTACATGAAGGTTAGCATCTTCAGAAACTGCCGCTTCAGAGCAATTTGGTTACACTGAGGGGTGTTTCTGATATTTTCTACCTCCCATTTATATCACTGAGGGGAGACTAAACGTTAGTCTGAATACTCAGACTTTAAATCTTTCTATGAATATTTTAAAGATACATACATTTTTATATTTTTCTTTTTTAATCCTACAAAGTCAAGTTCTGATTTTGAAGTACCTGTCTCTCCGTATTTCCATGGTTTTGGCCATCTTTCCTGTCGTACATGAACACTGTACTACTTTAAGCCAAATTTAAATACATGAAAGGTTATTACCCAAACATCCCGTATAGTTTACAGACCGACTTCCTGCTTCGGCTTTGGCCTAACATACTTACTGTGGTTGTGCACGTAGTTTCCCTCAGCACTGGGGGATTATCACCAACATTTCGCGTGACCTCCGTCCAATTAGAAGGTTAAAGTACTCTGGATAAACTGTTTACAGCCTGTCTGACTGCCCTCGCTGTGGCGATGTTCCTGATGAGCACCGTGGTATCATAACTGATAGGAATGATGGGCGACGAGACCACGAAAATAAGACAGAATGTCCTCGTCTTTCTGTCTGCTTGACATTGCACACGTACATTATGTAGACAGGGGTGTACTGTACCTGGAGCTGTCTGTTGTTTTCCCGGACGGCCTCCAGGAGGCAGTCATACTGCCGGGCCTGGTCTGCTTTGAAACTCAGGTCTCTCTCCAAAGACTCCTTCTCACTCTCCAGACGCTGCGACAGGCAGAGGGAATCAGTCACATCTCCAACAGTCAGAAGCTGCTGTTTTTTTGTTTTTTAATCAATCGGATATTTCCTATCGATTTCACCTTCACTCCACTGTTGCGCTGTATCGTACGTTTTGTATAATATCGGGTTGGTTGTGAATGCGTTTTTGCCCTGGTCATGTGGGGGCTGGGTTTGTTCTGGTGTTTACATCGTTCATCTGCTTGTTTTAGCCTCGTGTTGTTGTTTGATCGGAAGAAAACGAAAAACAACAATAACAACACGTGAATCCATTTGTTCCACTGTGTCTGTTTGAGCTGCTAACACTGCATTACCACTGGTTTTAATAATATGTTCTTAGCCGGCCTGAAGCCTGTTCATGTCTGGTGTAATTTAAGCGACATACTGTTCCCACCTGACACAAACTGCTGTAAAAATCTGGATCTGCATGCACACGTTTTATTTATGTAAACTGAGCATCCTGATGCACTGACGCATGGTTTGCTCCACTTCGCTATTGAACTCTGTTGCCTTCAAGACATTTCGCATCCGTAAATGGCCCCTCTCTACGTTTAACAAAAAAAAAAAAGGATGTTTCAGATTCCCCCCCTCGGTTAAAACCGCCAGCTGTGAGCCACGTTCTGACTTTTCAAGAACTCGAAATGGTTCTTTGGTATTTGAGCAGGAAACGCACACGAACAACTCGATCCTTCGGAAGCGGGGAGTCAAAAAAAAAAGGCCAATAAAAGTCCCTACCACGCAAAATTTCTCAGATTGCCACTACCACAAGGAACTAATAGCGCCTTGATACCACAATTCGTACACGGATACCAACCATCAAAAAGTTTAATACCTAAATATACGGTAGACAGTCACGAGTTTAATTCATTACAGTAGTCGAGTACTGTGGTGAAGTGCAATTGTGAGACAGTTTACTGGGGTATTTCCATTTTAAGTCCATTTGATGTAAGACATGAATATGGAATATTATTTCAGATTTGACAGAAATATTTTACTTTTTACTCCTACATTTATTTGCTTCAATTATTAGCTACATTGCAGATCAGTGTATACTTAAAGTTAGTACCACCTCAACTAGAAACATCGGTAAAATGCTGATAACTGGAGTGACAAAAATCCAATAATAAAGCTACAGTCACCGTTAAAAGAGTCAATGTTTGGCCCGCACACAGCTGGACACCGAACTGCAACGATCCTATTTCCCTGTCGTTCCGATATTTCAGTTGGAGGGTACCGTGTTTGTGGCGACAAAAAGCGAAGGACCGAACTTTACTCTTTCGGCATCTCTTCACGCGGAGACGGAGCAACTCTTACCCGCAGGTCCTCAGACATGTGGAGGAGCTCCTCTCTCAGACTGCTGAAGGTGGACAGCAGCAGACGCATGCTCTTATCAGCAGTGAGACGCGTCTGACACAGAAACACAAACACAGGAAGAAGAATTTACACCGGAGGAGCATCTACCGTGTCCTGCCGTGGGCTGCAGCAAGAAGCCACATCTCTTGAGAAATGACAGTGATCGTTCAATAAAGATAAAGCTTTTATCAATCAGTCGTGACTGTTAATAAACCAGTTCCAGGTGCTCATAGGTGAACAAACACTTGTAAGTGCTTACACCTACATTATAGTGTATTATTAAAAGAGACAAGAAACAGCACAGAAGTTTAAGACAAAGCAACTGAATAATAGATTGAAAAAAAAACAACTGATTGGAAGCAGAGCAAAAAATAAAAAATTTAAAAAACGAAAGAAAGATTAAAGGGTTTTAAGATTTTAAAAACAGTGAAAAGGGCAAAAACTCTCGTGATGGTTTGCTAGTTATTCTGACAGTGAAGGAGGTGAAGAAAAAAGAAAAAGTTTGCACAATATCAGAAATCACTGAAAACGTTCTCGGTTAAAACCTAAAAATGCTAAAAAACTTCTGACCTTATTCAGAGAGACTTTAATGTAACTACAACCCGACATGAACGCAACTGAGAGAATGACGCCAAATGGTTACGAATGTACAGAGTGCAGCATCCACGACATTAGAGAAGGCTGGAACAATAAATGTGTGTCGGCACAGCGTCTCAGACACTGGTCTAATGGGGGAGGTGTGTTGAAGAGTCGTACAGAATTTAGTTGACATTTTGTAGGAATCTCTCACTCACCTGCAGCAGGTAGCGGATCTGTTGTTTGGTCAGTTCAGTGGCTCCTTTGGGAATCAAAGTCTCCACCTCCTCTCTCTCCACCTGCGGACACGCACCCATACAAATGGCGGTGAATAAAGGAAAACCCTTTCGTTTTGAGACAAATCTCCGCAGATTTATGTTCTTTACTTTTAATTGTGCTGTTGTGAAAAACGACAGAAATACAGGAGCAAACACACTCAAAGAAAAGTACTGGCGGCATCAATAGGTTTAGTGTGCAACAGTTAATCAAACGACTAAACAAAGGCCAGAAAACATTCAGAGATTTTGGTTTCCATGCATTCGTCATCTTTTCTTTTCTTCTTTTTTTCTCTCTAAATCCGTCTTATTTTCAGGCTCTAAACTGAGTTTGCCGAGTCCTGCTGCTCCGATGCTTTTATCAGATGTGTGTGTGATGCAGGTTTGTCTCTCGCCTTGTAGTCATTGCTGGGATCCAGCTGGTGTTTCCTGTAACACACACAAAGGAAAGACAAACAATGAGGCTAGGAAGATGACTGGAGAGACCGGGGGTGTGTGTGTGTGGGTGGGTGGCAGAAAGGAGGTAAGAAAAGACACTGACAGTGTGTGTTTGAGTCTGCAGAGTTTACTTGACTATGATTTGCTTTTCACAGTGACTCACGAGTCTCGAGTCAACAGGGTTTCAACCAGACACTGAGACAAAGTGGTGTGTGTGTGTGTGTGTTTTATGTATTTATTATATTGTCAGGACGGGAAAAAAAACAGTTCACACAGTCACATTAAGGGGATTGACTTCCCCTCTACGGATAAATAATTTGGCCTGCACAAGGTAATTATCTATTTTAAGGTCAAACTGTTTGAATAAGGTACAGGGTGCGGCGGCTGTATTTAAAGTCTGGTTAACCTTTTAAGGAATTCATGGATTGTAATTTGTGCTGGACGTTAATTTAATATTATCATTTATCAACATTCAGTGGAATAGTATCATACTGATATGATAATGTCGTTTTACCAAATTATGTATGTATGTATCTAAATGAATAGCTCCGATTATACTGAATCTAAGATACCGAAGTTCGTTTTACGTGAGGAACATGGTCTGATATAATAAAGAACAGTAGACCACAGTTCATAGAATTTTATGTGATGTTGTCTTTACCGTAATAAATGGCGAGATACTTTTTTTTTTTAACATGTTTTTTCTTATTATCATCAAATCCGAAAGTCTGTCTTTCTGCCTTCCCTCCCCTGTCCCTGGCACTCAAATCCCAATCCATCTGGGTCTTAATCTCAATCTTTGAAAAAAACAGCTCATAAATACATAGTTTATTTTCAACTAATGTCCTAAAACATCTGGCCACTGCAGTTTTAGCAAACGTTGGTCAAACAAGAAAAAAAATTGTGCATTTGTCGCCGCGGATTAAGACACATTTGGGTTGGTGCTCTAGTGAGTATTTTTACGGCAGCAGAACTGTGTGTGTGTGTGTGTGTGTGTGTGTGTGTGTGTTCTCATGGCGATGAAGGAACATGTCAACCAGCGCAACAGTGCGACTCACTGATGCAGCCACACAAGTACACTAGCGCAGGTGTGTGTGTGTGTGTGTGGCTTTGCTGAGTGATTCAGGGCCTCAGGTGACTATGGTGGCTGAAAGAGAGGTGGAAAATCGGAGGATGATAAAGATTATACGGTTAATCTCTGTCACACGCGCATGTGATTCAGCGGTGGATCTGCATGATGGCACCTGCCCCAGTCTTCCGGAGAAGTCTGAGGTGAGGAACACCGGTGACTGGAAAACTGCAGGAAACCAGCCAAAACCCGCCTCAGACCTGTTCGAGCGTGCTGCTCCGGATACTAACACAAAGCGCCAAGCCGAGCATCGCTCTCCGCGACGATATCCCACGGCTGGAATCTACCAGCCTAACTGCGGGGATGGTAAATCCAGACTCGGTTTTATGAGATGTGCCTGTGGTCTGTTTCCTCCGATGAGAAAGATTTGCTGCAGTGTTGCCGAGCTGCCTGATGTTTGAGTCAAATCATTCATCTACTGTATATGCACAGAAAATACATATTACATGGATTGCATGAGGCTATATTTGATAGATATTAGTAACATAATTACTATTTTAATGTCCTGATGTAATAACTGGCAGTACACGATTTTATTTGAAGTAAATTTGTTTATACTACACTGTTTATCTTTTTTTTTTCATTGCTCGTCATTTTAATGCCATTATCCAATGCAGGTGTGTCCTTCGTGTGGTCAGAGATATTTTCAGATTTGATAAATATTTGACTTTGCAACGTGGTTATTATACGCTAATTTCTCAGAATGGGACAGTACTGTATTTTGCAGATTTAAAACAGTAGTCACAAACATGGTCATTCTGAGGACGACAAAGATCAAACCGGTATCATCTCAGCAAGTCAAGTCTACAGTCAAGTCCAAAGTTTGTCACATGGCTGCGACGCAGCAATTAAACACCAGAAAAGTACAGTTAAAACTGTTTTAACTACAGTATATATGACCCAAAATCAGAAGAATGGTCTCAGGTCTAAAAAAAAAAAAAATTTTTTTTTGTAAATTGGACGTTATATACATTTAAAAAAAGAAAAGAACGTCAACACTTACTGTCCGCGGATCTTGGACACGTGCTCGGAGATGCAGGAGTGGATGTCGCAGTTCTTCCTGTAGACATCGGCCAGCAGCTCGCCAAAGTAACGCGTGTCCATCTTCGTCGGTTCGGGCACCTCCCTCAGCTCGGCCACCACCTCCCTCTTGGAGACCCTCTGTACCAACGGCAGCGGTTTGCTCTTTATGATGCTGACAGTCTCCACCTCTTCCACCTCCACCACCTCCTCCTCTTCCTCCACCTCCTCCTCCTTGAAAGAAAAAGGCAGAGACGGATCTTTAGCCACTGTCTGTTAATCAAATGTTACTGAATCAGACGAGGTTGTACTCTGTGCTCTCCTCTCATTTTTTGATCCTTGTAAACTGTATGTAAATTATCATTAAATGTAGCTGTAGGTGCAGATTCTCATGTCTGCAGGACAGAACAATCGTCTGGCTTGTGAGGACAGCGTGCACTAGAAGGGGAGCACGAGGTCACATAACGGCTTTGCGGTGAGCACCGCCATGTTGTTGACAGTCACCGGGTTAGGGAAGTGACGAATGTACGTGGACACCTGAGCATTAATCTCCCGCTTGTACCCGCCCCCACTCTTCCGGTTTCAGGCTTTCTACGTGATTTTGGGCCCCGGCTGCAGGGATTTGCTCTATTTCAGCCACAGGCGTGTAAGTGGGGCTCGATGGCGATCCTGGGCTCATGTACCGCGTTCCAGTTCATCCCAAAAGTGTTGGAGTGGGTTGAAGTCACGACAGCAAACTGGGAAAACCTTTTCTTTTTGGATCTGGCTTTGTGCACAAGGGTCATTATCATGACGAAACAGGAAAGGTCTCCCAGACACTAAAAAGCCACTAAGCCGGAAGCACACTATCGTCAGAAATATCATTTTATGCTACGTCATTAAGATTTTCCCTTCTATGGAACTAAAGCGCCTCGACCAAACCCTGAAAAACGGAACCTGAGTTCCCAGGATCTCCACCTGCCATTCTGCACCGTCCACAATTCACCCACATGTGAAAGGAGCCAGCCCTCACCTCCTGTTATCTGCATGTATCAACAGAGTCGAGTCACAGATGTTGCGTAACCTGTTATCTAAGGCCGAGCTGAGCTGAGCTGAGCTGCCTGCTGTGTGTACTCTTCACACAGAAAGCACATTCACTCTAAACAAACACCTGTCTGTCAGACCTCTTTGTTTGCTGAGACGTGAAAGACTGGTGGTCCACACCAACATTAATTATTATGATACGCTCTTGTTTTCTGTTGTTAGGTCCTTTTGAGGCGCGTCGTGACAAAAACCGGTTGCTTAAAAGCACTCAATGAATCATCTCTTCTCGGTCACACCCACCAGACCTCGACTACCATCGTTGTAGCAACAAGACAACCTAATTTCTCATCTCTCAAGCTTCTCAGGTTGGAAGAGCCTGGAGTCCCAAGCGAGATTAAACTTCCTAAAGAGTAATGACTGCAGTTTGGCGCTTCTTTTTTTGTGTGACAGACCGGTCGGTTGGGTTTCTTGACAAGCCCATGTTTGCTGAACAATAGTTTTGGTTGATTTAACTATTGTGTCACACTCAAAACTTACCCAAGGGTGCAGCTGTTTTAGTTGCAGGGTATGCGACTGCACCGCCAAGGCCCTGGGCCTGTACAGGGCCCTACCTGTCCCTCTAAATGCAATAATACCATTAGGTTACTGGGCGAGTTTCGAGTATAATAATGACTAACTAATGAGTTGCTCTTAGCCAGTGATTAGAGCCATTAGTGCCCAAGTGCATGACGTGATTTTTTTTTTTTTCCCAGCATGAAAAACTAGACCTTCTGTGTCCCAGCCTGCATCTTTCCTAACAAGGTGAGTGTTCATTCTCAGATTCATCTGTTCAGAGTAACATTTTTACTTTGAACAGATGTTGACTACGTGCACCAACGCTCGTTTTAAGCAAAACTCAGTTTCACTCCTCCTTCCTTTCAGCTCAGCTGATCAGATCAGATTCTGCTCCCTAATGGCTCCGCTCAATTACCCTGATAGAGAAATGGAGGGAGCTCTAAAAAGAGGACTATATATATCTTTCTGAATTACACAAGTCATCCATGTCCAGCTGGACACACGAGATGTTTCAGGTTTGTTACATGGTGTAATTTGGTTTTTTTAATCGTACTTTCACGCCTGGCAGATTAGCGGAGCAGAAACATTTCGTCTGATGTCATGTCTTCTCAAATATCCAAAACTGTGGCTGTGCAGAGCAGTCAAACCAGATTCCACAGGAGCCTGGGGGAGGATTGGGAGCCAGAATTTCCCACCGAGAGAAGTTTACATTACTGTGCCATTTGAGGACCACCAGGATCCACTCCAGTATCATCTTCAGTTTCTGGCTCAGACACATTCATTCCACTCTGTGGTCAACCTTGATTCTTTGCAGTCCATGGTAGTTTTACATCTGACTGTGCCAAACATTATCTAATTCCAGCTTCTCAAATGTGAGAAATTCCTGATTTTCTCTGTTTTATATCAGTGTTTACTAAACACCTTCCTTCAGCTGAAGATGCCATCTTGTGCTCTGGGTGATTGTGACGGGGATTTTCCTCTAGTTTCTGACATTTTATAGACTGAATGATTAACCAGAAAACTGGTTAATAATCAGTTTTCAATAATCGCTAGGTGCCACCCTACTCTTAATGTAATGCAGCCAAGTATAACAGCACCACTAACTACAGCCTCAAAAATGACCACAGAGTTGATATAACTCCTTAACAAAAGCTGAACACTATGATCTTCATAAATATAAAGTTTTTTGCAGGGTTGTTGTATCTAATTGCATCCGCAATGTACAGATTTTCCGGATAAACTGGTACTTCGGAGTATGAGGAAAAGAAACACTTCGGATACCAACGCTCCCTGTCTCTGCTGTTTCAAAGTGTTTCCAAGGGCCGTGGCCCTCCGCGCTTCCTGTGGCCACCACTCATGCAGCAGAACCGAATGGAAGAAAGACTAAACAATGATGTCATTCCTACCAGGAAACACTGGCACAGGAGTTGCGTGAAATCAAGGAGACGCCACAGAGGGGAAGAACAAAACGGGCAGCGATGCAGCCAAAAGACCTGAAAGATCAGAGCTTTGATTCCAACACGGAACCCAAACAAGCTCAGGTGTTGTAAAAGGGAGAATAGGCTGTTAGGAATTTGACTCCTGCTGGGAACTTGTTATGCTTTTCACGACAGGACTGCTTTTTGGACTTTGTGCATAGAAGGAGAAATATGGCGACTCACTGTGTCAGATCAAAGGATTTGAGGGATTAAGTCTAGTTGAGTGTCCTGACAAAGTATGAGCCACAGGAGACGCTGAAGGCACCATAAAAACAAATGATTAACAGTGAATAAAAGTACATATGTTTTATACACTAATAACTTGCACAGCGGTGAAGTTTATCAAACTGATCTCCCCACGTTTCAATAACGACTAAAATGACACATAACTATATCTGACGCTGTCAGAGCAGTGCAGATGATGTGAAAACTGGAGTTAGGTTTATGATCCTGCAGAGCTCAAAGGTCGCAGCGGGACCGAAGACTGGCGCTTCTCAGGGATTTAGTTTGTGTTCTCAAGCACTGAGTGCAAACAGAGGGAACACGGAGTGTACGTGTGTGGTGCCTGTGATCACATGGAGGTGGGTGTGTCTCGGCGCTGCGGGGCTGTGGCTGCCGCCGTAACATGCCTGTCATTCCTGCAGAGAAAGGGAGAGTAGAGACGACGCAGACCTGAACCAGTCTTGAGACTGAGGTGGAGCCGGCTCACGTGTTCGCTATGTTGAAATTTATCCTTTTAAATTTAACTTCACGTGTCATCAAAATCACTGGAAATGGAAGCTGACGCCTTTAGAGGTTTTGCAAGCACATGCTTTCAGGTTGATAATTACGACAGAGTTCGGAAAATACACAGAAAATGTACGTTTCTCTGACCTAAATGCGCACATGGTTTGTCCAAATTGAAAAAAAACTGTTCATCCTCTGGGGAGTTGGAATGTGCTGTCAAACCTTTCATGTTAATCTACCAGTTACATTTTGATATTACTGGTATGTGAGTTTAGTTTTGCGAGTAGTGGAACTATAAGAAAGGTCGGGGGGGGGTCACCAAAATCCAGCCTCCATAATTCTCAAATACCTAAGTGTAAATCCAGGGGTACTTTTGACCTGATAGCGACGCTAGAGGGAAAGGTCAAAGGGTCACTAGAATCCCTAGGATCCATACTCTGGGGACTGAGAATATCGACTTCATGTCAATCTTACAGTTTCAAGATATGTCGCGCTGGAGAGGGCAATTCTCCAGTTAGGAACTGACTTAGGGTAAGCAGCGACCTACTGCGGCTACTGCTGGAACAACGCCCTTTTAAATTTTCTCCGACCTTTCCTCTGCTTACAGTCGACCTTTACATTCTCTGTGACCGTCCCAAGCATTCAGCAGGCATTCAGAGGTAAGGCTTCAGACAGGTTTTAAAATCGTATCTCCAACAGAGATCAGTACCAGTCGTGATCTACTGTCACACACTACTGTCTCCTGCCGTCTAGCCCAAGGCTCCATCCGAGGCCCTGTTTTACTTTTATTACAAATGCTTCCACTGGGGTCTGTTTTTGATCAAATTCGACATCCGTTGTCACTGCTACGCGGGTGACACATGGCTGCACTTCCCCCTTGAAACCAAGCAAACCACATAATCCACAGTTTAAATATTTAATTGTGCTTTGGAATTCTCTGTAAAGCGCTTTGGTCAAAATCTGTTTTTAAATGTGCTCTATAAATAAACTGACGAAACAAACTGAATGACACTACTTGTGAGCCAGGTTTTATACTATGTGAGAAAAAACCTCAGAAGAGAAATCAAAAACATTTCTAAAATCCCATCACAATGATCTTGAAATAATGAGCCCCGGTTTAGAGAATCACTGACTTGTAGATTTGTTTTCGGGCTGTACAGCTGTGACGCTGCTGACACTGCTTTTGTTTTGTTAGGGTCGGGGATGGTGGTGGTCGGCATTTTCAAGGGTAACAAAAAATGCCTCGGATGGACTCTGACGGGGTTTTAATATGCAGCTAACCTGCAGATGCCAAATACCAGGATCCACCTCAGCACTGAGCTCATACTGCGGAGTAGAATGCTTGGGAGGAAAAACAGCAACCTTATAATGAGAGGTTAGTGGGTTAAAGTAGCAGCAGAAATCTGTGTGAGTGACCTAGAAGACAGTGACAGCACAGCGAGAACAGAGCAGCCCTGTGTCGAAGAAGGACTAAGACATTTCCATCTTATCAAGTCATTTCTGTCTGAACTGAATCCTAAAAACCTTATTTTCTTTCAGATCGGCAGAATGGTAGATCAACAAATTAAAATAGAAAGCATTATTCGTAGCCTTAAATTTGCAGTGTAGGATTGTTAATATGCAGCTTTCCATTTTTTTTTCCCACATAAAGTCTATAGCATGCAACATTCATGCCGTTGTTCCCAGTGTTCCCACTGTTCCCAGTGTTTCCATGCCAGGGGACGAACTACAGGAACATGCAATGTGACATCAGGTGTTACTTAAAAGGTAAAGTTCGCCTTGTCAAAGATCAAATAGCATCGTCTTCCTGTTCGAATGCAAACATCAGATCACTCGAGGCCTTTTCCAGATCAGACTCGGACTGAACTAGTTTTTCTTTTACATGCTGTGTGAAAGGAGCGTCCCAAAAGACGGGTAACCCAATATCTAAACTCAATACGTCAAAACATCACCTCATCCGGTCCTCTGTTGCGGGTTGCTGTGTGTGTGTGTGTGTGTGTGTGTGTGTGTGTGTGTGTGTGTGTGTGTGTGTGTGTGTGTGTGTGTGTGTGTGTGTGTGTGTGTGTGTGTGTGAGAGTGTGTGTGTGTGTGTGTGTGTGTCTGGGGAATGTAGGTCAGCGAGGGAGCCAGGCTCTGAGGACTCATTGTGACCGAGCAACCCTAAATGTTGTCGTTGGACAAAGACTCACCTTACCACACCGGCTCTTTGTGTGTGTGTGTGTGTGTGTGTGTGTGTGTGTGTGTGTGTGTGCGTGTGCGTGTGCGTGTGCGTGTGCGTGTGCGTGTGTGTGTGTGTGCGTGTGTGTGTGTGTGTGTGTGTCGTGTGTGTCGTGTGCGTGCGTTCACAACCCGGTTCTGAAATAAAGGGTGACATCATATTGCGCAACACCAGGTCACAAGCCAATATCAGCATCAAGCCTTTGACAGACGCAAGTTATGTAAACAAATACTCGTGCGAACCTGCTCCTCGCTGCATCGTTTCCAGGCTCTCGACCAGCCAACCACCAACACGAAGGACGTGTTTGTACAGCAGGATTTATTCACCAAAGCGAAGCAGAGGCAGGCGATGAAATGCCACACGGAGCCTCTCCAACAGTCACTGTCACGGCTGGATGTGGTCCAGACCGTCGCCATAGCAACAAAATTCAGCACTGCGAGTGAGAAAAACCACCATCCGATGCGATCGGTGTCAGGTGAGGGGGCGGCGGGCCGAGGCGCTCACGGGCACAGACCACGAGAAGCTGCAGTTCTGTGCACACGCAGATCCGGTTTGGCACGGTGTCATAATCGGCGAGCCACCTGACTGCGTAAGGTGCAAAATAAAACAAGTGTAAAGTAAGCACATTTTCACCCTCTGCGGTACTGAGCTGTGTTATTTTTCGTTCTTGTTTGTATTTTAGTGAAGTAATTTTTGGCAGCAGCTCAGCAGTCGATTCTCTTTCTCTTCTCGCTCTCTATGCGGTATGATATAAAGCAGCACGACAATTCCCAATATCCATAAGTTCCGAGTTCGAAATATGAAACAGTCCACATGTTGATGGGATCTGTAAAAGATAGCTAATAAACTAATAGCCTCGGCACCAACAGATTTGGGTACAGTTTTCTCAAAAGCCAATTAACGCCTGAACACAACTCTGCACAGAGTTCGGATTTGGGGTCAAACAAACTGTTCTGTCTTACATGTGACTCAGATACGGACGTTCAAAAGCAAAACCACAACTACACAACCACAAAGTCACTTTTACACTTCAGTTGTTGTACGGACTAAATTAGCAGGATATAATGTGTTGGACGGAACCAGGCTAGCTGTTTCCCCCCCGTTTCCAGTCTTTATGCTAAGCTAAGCTAACTGGCTGCTGGTTCCAGCTTTATATTTATGTGCAGCCATGAGACTTGTATCAGTCTTCTCATCTCATCTTCTCGAAAGCGTTTTTGACTGAATAATGAGGTGAAGCCGAGATGACAATCCAGTCAGTTTATCGGGCTTAAACCAAAACGAACCGGTTGCACCACGAGGCCATCACTCGGTTACACCGCCAGCTGGGAGGCAGTTGTGTTGTACAGATGTGATGAGACAAAAACATGAAGATGACCCCCGGCGAAGGTCAGGGTTAGGTTGAATCTGAATGAGTACACGTCCGTGAGGTCAGTCGACAGCATCTGTCCATGAGCAACTTGTGCCGTCCATGAGCAAACCACTGTGTCATCTGACAGGCCGTGAGGAGCGGACGGGCATAGTCTTACCTTCCTCGTAATACTGTCACGAGAGAGCACAGATCAAACACTTCAAAGGGCCACAAACCAGCACGGATGAGGCAACGGTGTGAGAAACGTGGTTGCGGGCCCGTATACCGAGCGCAAAGCTGTGCATTTTGTTGACGGCATGAAAGGAAAACGACGGTGAAAGCGATTTCCTAAAAGCTACAAATCAACTCCCGACAGGTACAGATTCACTTTATGCAAGGGGGAAGGGAACATGTCATTCATGCTCATTTGATCAAAGCTGCGTGTTCCCGTTGGGCCCAGAGACTTACTGGAGATAGTGGGGAGATTTCCCCTTTGTAAACATGAAAAAAACATCCCATCCCGTCTGGCGCTCTCGCCTCACCACAATGCGACGCCCTCCTTCACTGCTCTATCATTAACTCTGAATTCTTCACATACCCTGCAGTGGTGAGAAAAGCCTCTCTTCCTAGGAAGGAGCTGACCAGAGCCAAAAAGAAAAAAAAAAAAATCAAACTACTTTAAAAAGGAGCTCGCGGATACAGTTTCTCATACGCACATAATCCTTGCATCTGCCTAACCAGGGGGTAGACGCTGCAGAGTCTCTCTCGCCGTGCGAAAAGAAACCCTCAAAGAGATGACAGATTTGATCCCTGCAGTAGCAAACATGTCCGTCAACAACCATCCTACTTAATCACACATCAGCCTGCTCAAGAAAAATCTAACACCTTTCACTCGACTTGTCTAGCTCTTCCCCCACCAGAGTATTTTTGCCAGAGCACTGTGACTTTGACCTCCGTTTACTCGGTGTGAAAGATCTAGCGGTGTAGCCCTGCTGGCGGCGCTCTGGGTAACACGAGAATAGAGGTCTAAAATGGACATAATGTGTCCCGGGTTCACAGAGCGACACTGCGCCACCGCGACAGACTTCCTCGGGCAAACGCTGCCGACACAAAGTGTTTACAACGAAATGCTTTTTCTCCAGCGCTGTTGAACTTGCTGCTGATCGTGAAAAGGGAGAAACTAATTATGCAATTAAAAAATTACCGAGATGAAACCGAAACTAGCAAAAGCAGAATTTATGAGCCTGAGAGAGACAAGACATTTCATTACACACACTTTTAAAATCGACGTCAACGCACACTTTGTGGATAAAAGTATGCGGACACTCATTCCAAAACCAGGAGCATCAATCGGCTGCGGTAACAGCCTCCACTCTTCCGGTTTGAGTCTTTCCACAAACGTTTGCAACGTGGCTGCAGGGATTTGGTCCCTTTCAGTGAGATGCGACACTGATGTTGCGTGATGGGGCCTGGCTTCCAGGCAACGTTCCACTTTAGAGCTGAAACGATCAATCGATTAGTTGACTGACAGAAAATGAATCAGCAACTGTTTCAATACACGGTAAATTGTTTAAGTCGTTTTTCAAGAAAAATTGTCCAACATTCTCGGGAGGACAAACATTTCTCTACGGACCTGACTTTGCGCTCGGGGGCAGTGTCATGTTGAAACAGGAAAGGGTCAAACGCAAACCTTTGACACACAGTTGAACGCTCATTATATGCAGCAGCAGGTTTCCCTTCACTGGATCTAAGGGGAAGACGTGCGCGTGTCCGCATACTTTTGGCTATCCGTGCGTTTTGTTTTGTTTTTTTGATGGTGCTGTTTAACTTTTTTGCATCATATCCATCTTCTACATTGTGAAGTCCATATTTTACTGCCGAGGAGGCCGACTGACTGGGTTCTGACGGCGGATATTAAATCTTAAACAGCTGTGAGGCCGTGGTCCACATTTTTTTTTATAAACTCGTCGTCCAACTTTTTTTTCTTTTTTCGATCCGCCATGACCATCGGGGAGCTTTTAGTAGAGAATTAGCTGCCAATGAATATGAAGCAAGTCAATCCAGTGTTTATTATTTATGTTCAGGTTTGACACTAAGGAAATGCTGCATCTCTGTCGGCCTCTGGTGTAAGATTCAGTCCGTCGGTGCTGGTTTCCGGCTCCGGTACTTTGCCGCACCTTCCACTCTGACCGTGATCGCTGGTTAATAAATGATGGTGTGTTGATCTTAGGAACATAGTGTTCTGTCACTGTTGTCTAAAAAAAGACTCTAAGACCATGAAAAGGTGGCTTGATTAAAACTTTAACAGAATGTGAACAACCTGTCGGCGTTTTCACACTTTTGTGGTGTCTTTTGTTTTTTTTAACGGGTGAATGCAAAAACAAAGAAATAAGCCCCGTGGCCAATCTGTGTGGCGCCATTTTGTGAAACCTGCAGGTGTTAAGACATGTGCCAATTGCGTGGTTTTGATAGTTTTGCATATGTTTTCAAAAGTCATGCCAGCAAACAGTTTGTGGTACACTTCACATACATGACCTCAGCCCCTACAGTCGTGTGGGACCCTGCCGAATCTACGCGTTGCATAGCGTCAATTCGAACTCTCTCTCTTGCTGCATAACTTCCCTTTAAAAATGCTGAAATTTTTCTCCTGAAAATTAATTTGGCCTTTTGTGATTTCACTTCATATTCTGACACCTGTTTTTTTGCTTGTACCCTGCAGCCACCACTCAACTTCGTAAATTACTCTGACATTTCTCTGTGTGTGTGTGTGTGTGTGTGTGTGTGTGTGTGTGTGTGTGTGTGTGTGTGTGTGTGTGTGTGTGTGTGTGTGTGTGTGTGTGTGTGTGTGTGTGTGTGTGTGTGTGTGTGTGTGTGTGTGTGTGTGTGTGGAGAGTTCCCGTCTAAGGCTCGGTGAGTGTCTGTCAGTCACAAACAAGCTGAGTTCGAAGAAGCTGAGCCCCCTGACACTCAACAACACTTCGCCTTTCAGTGCAGAAGCGACGGATTTGTTTTACCCCTTTCCCTGCCACACACACATTTCTAGCACTTTAACCCCATCAGCTTCACAAGTGCGTCTGTTTTTATTATAAACACGTGGTAAGAGGACGTGAAACATCGAGAACCTCATGTTTCCAAAAGCAGCAAATGCGTTGTACTGTACAACAGCAACAGTAACCCTCAAAGTTGCTTCTGATCTCTTCAAAAACAAGTACATGACAAAATTGAAAAATCAAAAAAATCAAAAAAATCAAATCAGGCCCGGGCTCAGAAACACCTCTTCTCCTTCATTCCTGTAGGAAAACACACACATGGGTGTGGTTGACCTGTCCCCCTAATAAACCAGCTAAATCTGACTTTGTCCTCCACCAAACAATAAAACCATCCAAAGATTTCCTTCTTCGAGAAGAGCCGAGTAGGAGATTACCGTCTGAGGCCTGTCAGCCCAAATTATTTTCTGACGTTGTAGCTGACACAAGACTGAGCACATACCGAGCGAGCTGGGGCAAAGGCGGATTAGAGGCAGCAGCGGGTCTGCGGCAGTGACATGCTCCGCAGGGGACGTACGGGGAAAGGTCAAAAAACCGCAGAGTGCAATCACAAGACAATTCTCATAGTTCAAAGAAGAAGATGAACAAGAAGAAGACGGTTTTGAACATGAAACAGACAAAGACGAGGAATCAGACGAACTCTTCACTGACACGGATGAAGTGGCTCACCCAATCCTCAGCCAACAAATGTTCCTGAACTCCATGTCCGATAAATGCACCTAATTCAAATATAGCACAAAAACACAGCCTAACACGTCATCTAATCCTTGCTCTTGTTTATTGCAGTTTTATTATGGACTTCTGTAACGAGCGTATTGTTGAAACTTGTTTAGCGTCTTATATTGTCCTACTGATTCAATGTGTTGTAACTGTATCTGAACCTGCCTTGCTGCCAAAGTAAAAACCAAAAGAGTTTCCTATTGTAGCACAATAAAGAGGTGAACTGAACTGAGCTGGGTGAGAGTCATAAAACCCAGATAATCTAAAACTGGTGACAAAGGGACAGAGTGCTGAAACAATTAGTTGGAAATTAGTGGATCTCCAAAAAAAAATGTTTGGTTCGACAAGGATTTGCTGAAATGTGACGACTTGCTGCTTTTCCCTGTTTTTATAATATCTTTGGACTGTTGGTCAGGAAACAAGAGCAATATGAAGACGGACATTTTTCACTACTTTCTAACATTTCATACACTGAATAATTAATCAGAAAACTCGAAGAGTTAAATTTATAATGCAAATAACTGTAACTCGCAGCCCTTCGAGTGACAACAATGCTTACAATTTGATCATTTCAGCAAATGGAGGCGCTTACGCGAGTTATTTCAAAGACCTTTTCCTCACCCGACACTAGTTCTTTAGGAGGATGAACTGCAGGTAGGACGATAAGCTAACTGAGATTTCTCCGTAAAGGCAGTGAGGACATTCTCAGTTCGTGCCAAGACAAACATCATCAAAGCACCGTTGTGGCTGCTAAAAACCAGAACTTCTCTGTTTTGACAACTGCCACATACATGACGCTGCAGGTTCAAATCAAAGGAATGCACCCACCCACAGCAAAGGCCCGTGGGAAGTGGCCGGACACACCTCGATTTTACACCCACCCTGAGTTGTTTGTCAGCGCTGCAACAGTTGAAGGTCCTGTGACTACGAACCAAGTGCTGATGTAACAATGTTGGGCGTAGGTCCACGCGGAGAGCATGCATGTTCAGCAAAACAGCACCGCCTGAACTGAGAAGATTTCAAAAAACAAACAAAAAAAAACACCACACTGACACGTTCCCATGTCTGGGTTTCACGCTTGACGGGTGTGTCTGCACAGAACCAACAGATGGCCTCCACAACTCCTCCACAATTCTGCCTTCTACAACAAGATTACACCTCAAACCACGGATCGTTTGGAGAGCCGGCACAAACCACACCTGCAGGCTTTGAGTTTACCAGGATAGAGAAGTTGGACAGAAAGATCGGAGAGATCAAGTCAGCTGGCACAGGAACCCCAATAGCCACTGTGTTGTTGATTTGCAGGTCAAGAGACATCTAGGTGTCCAGTTGTCATCTAATCTATTCAACGTGGAAATATTTGATACTACAGGCCCAAAAACACCTGGACTTCTGGGCTGAACGTGGCTTACATTTAGTTGAAAATACACATCTAGGTTACGTACGACCAGAGCTGGAAATCAAAAAACAGATGATAGATGTGTGTGTTATGTTCATGGTTGAACACCGCATGGTTTCGGCTATCGTGGTCTGCACCCGCTGGACTAGATTGCAGGGAAGGTGCAACGTTTCTTCTTGCTCTTATCAGCTTGAGTGACGTTTTCGGGGTGTGTTGGATTTCCTTTGACTCGCTGCGGCGAGTTACAAGCTCATCTCGCTAGGAGTAGTGTGTGTTGTGTTCACGGGGGCCGTTGTCCGGATTTTTATTTTGTTGACATTAGACGTTTGCTCTTTTTTTTTTTTACGCTTATCCTCAACTTTATTTGCATCTTTTATTTCTATGTTTATCTCGTCTTCTGTATTTTAAAAAAAAAAAATAACATGGATGAGAAAAAATGAGAGTGAGAAAAAAACTTCACCGAACTAAACCAGGGGAAGACTTTTGCTCCAGTAGGCATGTACTGAGTGAGGGACACATATTTGTGCAGTTGCCAGACCTCTGTTTCACTGAGCAGCATTCTCTTTGTGTGTGTGTGTGTGTGTGTGTGTGTGTCCTCGCCTCCTCCTCAGCGCTTGGCTCGGGGCTCTTGATAGGACTGGACGACTGGCTGAATACTGATGAAGACTTCCCGCTGATGCTCTGGGAAGACGGACAAAGGAGGGAGAGGAACAGAGGAGACTGTCAGATTTAAAAACGGAAAATATTCGGGCCACTAGACACACGATGCCTGGCATCATCTTTATGCTTTTAGTTGGACAAGATGTTTTCAAACCACATTAGAGCTAAAGCCTTTTTGGCTCACACGGTAAATATATGAAATCTTCTCACTGAAAAATCAATCAGGTTTATGTTAATTCAGTATTGAATATACAATGTGAACACATGACTGAATCTATAGTTCGTTCCCAGTAAAATGAATGGACTGGGACTGTCTAAGCTGTTGGTCCATTAAGGACTTAGTGAGGAGAAACTGTTTTACGAAGGACGGATATATTGAATGACGTGAGACAAGTTGAGACGTCTTGAATGACTTGGAACTTGACTTGGACCTGTCTTTGACGACTCGAGACTTCGCAGCGGCTCTGGTTGTCGCCGACTCTACCTCATGTTACATAATGTCCCTTTAATCTCCCTGCGGCAACGCAACAAGCCCTCGGAGACTGTCGCTGTCACTGACTCGGACGTTTCGACCTCCGTGCACCGTTGGTCATCACAGCAACACAACATCGCCCCGGTGAACTGACCCACAGTGCACTGTGCGAGGCGTCGACGTGCAGCCCCGAGTGAACAGCTGTCGTTGGGAACAAACTGTCCACTGCAAATTTAAAAAAAAAATCTAGAGTTCCCTGAGGGCTAAGTGAGAAAATGTGTTTTATGTGATGTGAGTGAATTGAATGTCAGTATTATGTCCGCGCTACTTCATGACAATGCCAAGAGGATGTTGGTACTTGTCCTTCTGTCCTGACGTCACTCTGGAGGCAACAGCGAAATCAAAAATTGAATTTGAGCCAATAACAGTCAAAATTCATCCGGATGAGGTAAGATAGGACGCGCGTTAGCCAACTAATAGGCCGTGTAGCAGATCTGCCTCTAAAACCAACACAGTGGTTCAAAATGTACAATACAGAGCGACAGTCTGCTAAACTAAATCTCATTTCCACTGTTGCTTAATCTGTTTGTTTCTTTTCTCCTATGTGTGTCAGACAATACTGACAGAGGCCCATCACAGGCTCCCATAGTCCAAGGTGACGTCTTCGAACGTCTTGTTTTGTTCAACCAACAGGTTCAAACCCGAGGACAGGTTTCCACCGATAAAGGCGATGTCAGAAGAAACCCTGCCGGCTGACCTGTCGTCCTGGTAAGTGTGTGATTCGGAGGAGCTGATCCAGCCAGGTGGAAGAATGTGTTTTTCTTCAAAACCTAAGGGTGTGCCACCTCAGGCGAGTCAGGTCGGGTGTGGCACGGCTGCTCTATCAAACCCTTCGTGAGCCTTCGCTCAGGTCTGAGTGCAGTGACTCAAGCAGCAGAAATAACTTGAATTAGAAAATTATCAGCTTAAGGAAAGGTCCCGAGGGAGTACTGACAATATTCTGCTGCTATCAATACAAGAACAGGATCTGAGGAAACAGGGAGAACTGTTTTTCTTTTTCTTTCTTGTATTAGGCGAAGCAAAATACAGGAAACAGATAAAGAAAATGTTTGGGTGAATATATTATTCAAATGCTCTCAGTCTACAACAGAGACCTTGTGTAAACCATCCCTGGGGCAAAGGCCAAGGCATTTCAGGAAGTGATTATCGGCGCAGGAAAGAGGTTGCTGGCAACACTTTAGCGAGTGCAGGACCAGACGGGTGGCTTGTAAAATAACAAACCGATGAGGAGGAAAACTCGGATAAGCCCGAGCTGTGGGCAATAATATTAACCACTGACAGATTCTGAAGCCCGGCAGCACAGCCTGTATCGATTGTTGTGACTGTACAACTCGTAACACTACATCATATCGCGACGGTGACAGAGTGTCGACTAATCAGTCAACTGGCAAAGAGCAGAAGTGGCAAGAGTTTCCTTTCTTTCAGTAAATGTAAGCGGATGATGTTAACTTCATTAGAACTCGTTCCCCTCAGGAAGGGAAAATATGGCAAAGACCCCGGTTGCTGGAAATAAAAATTGTTGACACCCGTGTCAATACACTACCTCAGTTTCAGTACCGATACTAAAAAATAAAAAAATAAATTAAAAATAAAAAAAAAAAAACAGCTAAATCTCTCAATTGCATCAGAGTCGTCAAGTAGAACATTTTACCTGGAGAAAAATTCAGTCTAATATTAGCAGTGACTGACCTATGACATAAATCGGGAGGTATCTGATCAACGGATGAGAAAGCCATTCGATGCCAACCCGTGATACCTGACGGCTGTCTGACGTGTGCTGTAGATAACAGACGATCGATCCATCTGCCTCGTAGTTTTTCTCGATGCCTCGATTAATCGGTTTTGTCCATAAAACGTCATTAAATAGTGAAAGACGGCCACTATAAATCCCCATAGCCCAAGGGGACGTCGACAAATGCCGAAAGTCCGAAACCCAAAGTTATTCAGTTTACTACCATGTATGAAGACAAAGAAAAGCATCGCATCCTGGCAGTTGAGAAGCAACGTTTGGTCATTTTTTGCCTTAAAAAGAGACAAAACCAATTGCTCAACTATCAAAATAATCGCCAATTAACTCTCTGCAGATTGACTAACTGAATGAATCGACCAATCGTCGCAGCCCTAGATGACCCGCAACAACCGTCGCCTGCCAAAATCAAAGCGGGGGAAGTTGCAATGACGTGATCTTGAACCCCTGGGCTACGAGGATTCAGTGTGTGAGTGTAGTCAGCAAGTGACCGATCAGCCCGAAAAGGTACATTACGCCCACTTTCGCACGGAAAACAAAAGTGTGAATGAAAACGACGGTTACCTGCTACGTTCTTGTGGCTGCATGACCTAATTCTCAGGCGCGACCTGCCCCTTCACATAGTGTGAGTTTTTTTTTTAAGGTGGGTAATTGGGTAAAAAAACAACAGAGGCACACACGAGTCCAAACTTCTGCTTTGCTGAAATGTGACACTTATGTCAGAATGATTTACACTTCACAGGTAAGACGGAGAAAAAGTCCGTTTTCTACTTCCCACGGTCAAAGTGTCGTTTCTTCACTACCGCCGGCACGCGCACGGCCTCCGTGGGCTCAGCCCCCTGTCCGTCAGATTCCCCCGTTTATCTCTGACCACAGGCTGTGACAATTCGAGGCACGGTGTGAGAACTAATAAGTCAACGCTGTATGGGCAGCTGTTTTTTATTCTGACGGCTGCAGGGCGGTCGCCCACTTTCTCTGCTCTGGCGACCGAATCCGGCTGCGACTGACAAACTAATGAACGTTTTTGTTTTTGTTTTTTAACAGGTGAGTGCGACCATTCACTGAAAACAAAAACAAAACAAAAAAGGCTACAGATGTAGACATGGGGTGGGTGGCGACATTTTGGGGGGGAATCAGTGACTCCAGAAAATCCGAGGGGGAAAAACCAGGCCCGGACTGATGCTCACGTTCGGCTTTGGAAAACCGGAGAAGGAATCATCCCAGGGGCTGGAACCTGGTTTGTGCTTCCACAACACCTCGCCAAACCCCGTCCAATCAACAAGCTGCTTTTGAATCCACGCAGAGGCAGTTTACACACATGTGAAGACCAAGCAACTGAGTTATGAGATTTAAAAAAAAAAAAAAGGGGGGATATTAAGACATAAAAAAAACAAACTACAAAAAACAAAGGTGAACCTGAAGTACAAGCAGGAATTTCATTTATTAAAATAATCACAATACAATGAACCTATAGAGAATTCTTACTAATGTAATTACTAATGTAATTACTTACATCTACAGCTCGTCCTTCCACTTTCCCCGAGTTACTTCTGATCAGAGCCGAGGCCCAGACCGACTGAACGGGTGCTCGATCTGCGGCCTTGAAGGGCCCCGAACGGACGGGCCCTTCTACCCGCCGTGGTCCGTTTCTCTTTCGTCTAATTCAGGAATCTTAAGAATTTAAGAGTCTTGCTGTCTCACGTTTCTGAACCGTTTTTATGCTTTAACTTTCCGTAAGATAATTATGAATTTTATGGTGGTGATAAGGTGGTTTAAAAAAAAAAAAAAAAAAAAAAGGTGGCTGATGTTGTTGGTATGCACTGTGCTAAATTAATTTCAGATAAACCAGCTGGCCCGTGGGGGTTAAAGGTAGTTTGGACGCCGGTTTGTGTTGAGTAGACCACATTCCTTGTGTGGTCTTTCGGTACCCCTGTTTGGCAGTGAGTCTTGCACTGACCAAATAATGTGAACTCTGTCTCTGACACTGCAAGTCATAATGTCGAGGGTGCGTCAGATCCTGCTCGGGACCCCACAAAGTTTTGTTCCAGCTTTTTTTGTAATAGTAATGGTTTTAACAAGTATCACCCCCCCCGCAGGAGAAGAGGCTGAACATGGGGCTCACCTCCACGTTGCTCTGCCTCTGGTAAAGACGGTCGGACTCCTGGCCGCCGACGCTCAGGTGTGTCAGACCCTGCAGGTACACCGGGGACACCATCTGCTGCATCATGGGCTGCACCATAGGCTGCTGCATCAGGACGAAGGACTGCTGCTGCTGCACGGCCTGCTGCACCGGCACCAGGTACCGTACCCCCTCGTAGGAGCCGTTCACCGCGTACGGCATCGGCGACACCGACCCGCTCGAGATCACCGTGCTGCTCACCGGCTCCGGAGAGGCCACGTTCACGGTCCGGTAGATGGTCGACGTCTTCTGGCTCGTCCGGACAGACATCTTGATGGCGCGGATCAGCTCGGATACCCCCCACCCCAAAAAAAACAAAACCGGGGGAGGAAAACAACGGCGGCAACAGAAAGTTTGAAGTTTCTCAGAGAGAGAGAGATTCGCTGCGGGGTAAAACCACCGGGGTTCCTCAGGTCGTGCTCCGGTGAGGGGTGTTTTTTTTTGTTTGTTATTTTTCCTTTTCAGCGGTGGCCGCGCGGAGAGGTGAAACGCCCCAGTGTGACTTCCTCCTCTGCTGGGCGAACTGGTGAGGAAAGTCCGGTCAGGGGAGCACTTCCATCGAAGCCGAGGGAGGAGTGAGGGAGGCGCTCTGCCTCTCTCTCTATGCAAATGCTGGTCCGCGCACCAGGAGGTGGGAGGGCCCTGGAGGGGGACTGCGGCTCACGGGCGGCACAAAGTTCATCCCGGTTGCTCAGCGAAAGTGAGCGTGGTTCTCTGTGTGTGTGTGTGTGTGTGTGTGTGTGTGTGTGTGTGTGTGCGTGCGCGCGCGCGCGTTGTCAAAACACGCAGGTGAATTTGACTTTTTTCAGTATTCAAAATGTGCTCGACCCCTTCAGTGCCTGAGGTCCCCTCGTCGTAATCCCACGGTCGAGACCTGACCTGTATGGAACCCGGATTTACCCGACGCCTGCGGCGGGGTCAGGCGGGGGGTAGGCGAGTGCAGGCGGCCGCCAGGGGGAGACAGACGGAAGCCAAAAGTCACCTGTGGCATGGGTCGAGCGCAGGCGCAGCACGACCAACAGCAGATTGCGTGAATATACAAACGTAAATATAATGAAATAAAAAACAGGGACTAGATGTAGAGCCACAACTAGACTATAGTATGTGATGGATATAAACCGTGCAATGACAGTTATATACTATAATACACTGTACATTAGTGCATATCGGGTTGATATTCCTAAAAGCTGCAGGATGCTGCTGGGTGTTTTACTGTGCATTGGAAATATATATAAGTTATAAATAATTTACACTGTATATATCTATATTTATATATAATTATAGATATAGATATTCATGTATCTATATCTATATACACTCATGAGAACAGCATATAAGGACAGGCTTGAAAGACTTTTCATCAGCCACATTAACCTGTTAAGGGGAACCCGCACAGAACATTATGGGCCCCTTCTGACCCCCCCAGACACACACACACACACACACACACACACACACACACACACACACACACACCCACCTACTGCCCTCTGAATATGTAACCTGCTGCCTCCCATTAAGTCCAGTGCAACCAGACACTCCTGTGCTGGAGCAATGCTTAATTTGTCATAGTGGTAGTTTGATTAATCGCATATAGGGAAATTGCTTCACTTGACCGACTAAAACTAAAACAGTCGAGGTGCTGAAACTAGATTTTGACAGACAGCCTTGAGCATTTGAGCCCCCCCCCCCAAACCCTCTGGGCTCCAGAGAAGTCCTCAGCACAGAGCCAGCCTTCCTGATCAGTTTGTAAGACCAGCTTTGATGCTGCTGCCCCAGCAGGCCGCAGCAAAGAGATCTGCGACATCTTGCTGCACACATTAAAAGGACCTAAGCTTCCTTAAGAAGTAGACTCTGCTCTGTCCCTTCCTGTCCAGTCCGGTGTCGAAATGTGCTCCAATGTGGCTTTTTTTTTTTTTCCTGCTGTATGTGGTTATTTTGATGTGAAAAGTTATGGAGACCAAAAGCGTTTATTATTAAACTGAATAATTATATAATTATAATAATTTTAATAAGAATAAAAATGGGATAAACACAGACAGACATAATACAATCCTAACACTGTGAAACAATCCAGTAATTTCTGATGACAATTGATTTCATCCCGCTAACTTCATTTTTTTTAACCTGCATTTCACTCTGGCAGTTTACAGACTGATCGTTCACTTATCACCAGTCACGACGCAGCCAATAATGTGTTTGTCAAAATTTTGTATATTTTTTCTATATTTAGTCCTGTTCTAATTAATTTCATAACTTGTTCCTTGTTTTTCCTATTGTGCGTGCTGGCTTTCTAAAAATGAACAGCACCATGACCCATTTTATTGGTTATAACTTCTTGGTTACACCTGCTTTTCCCGCCATGGTGAATCGAATCGTGAAGCAGGTAAACGGCATAGACTGTATATAATACAGTATGTGTGTATGCGGTCTGTGGCCTATGGCGAAAAAGCAGTTTTTGAGATCGGGCCCCTGACGGATTTCGCTTGCATTGCGTTTGTGCGTGTGCGCGTGCGCGGGCTTTTAAACTCCGCTCTCGCGATGCGCAGCGAGAAAAACGACTTAATGTACCGTGCAATCAGGAAACGGCTTCTATTATCGGACACAATAATGGCTGCTACCCGACGATTCCGTTATTCTCTACGCGGTCCAGTCGACATCGGAGGGTCGCCCGTGTGTCAGTCGTCGCTCTGAAGCCGCCATTACCTCCGGTGAGAGAAAGCAACGCAGACTGTGCCGACACCGCAGCGTTGACAAACGTCGTCGGTCGCCAGCCGTTGGGCATCTTGTTGTCCTTCAGCTCGGAGCGACGCCGCTAGCCGTAGACCGCCCCGGCGGCCACCAAACTGCGCTCGAAAAATGGCTAATTTAACGACGCAACGCTTCTGGGTCGACGTATGAGACTGTTGAAACTCGATTTCAGACATTTTGCGAGTGTGGAGCAGCCACTCTTCGTTTCGGGATGATAAAATACACCAAGCAGTCGCTTTTTTTTTTAGTAGAAACGCACGTTTTAAAACAGGCTCCTCTGTGTTTCCTCCCTCGTCGAAGCGCACCTTAACAAACAGCCTGCGAGCATTGCTTGGAAATAGATGCTCTAAAGTGATTCTGATATTTG
This sequence comes from Xiphias gladius, assembly GCF_016859285.1. Lineage (NCBI taxonomy): Eukaryota > Metazoa > Chordata > Actinopteri > Istiophoriformes > Xiphiidae > Xiphias > Xiphias gladius. The sequence continues at coordinate 3,672,631 of NC_053416.1, read as the reverse complement.
CTGAATTTTTAATGATATCGTGCCAGTCTCAACGGCGTCTCGCAGTAATGCACCCGCCACCCTCATTGTGAGAGACCGTAAAATGCCGAATGCCTGAATGGGGTTTTGCGAGTACGGGGCTGTGGCCTCTATCCTCCGGCGTCGGCAGAATTTGTTACAGTTATCCGCTGCAAGTTCATTTTATTTTAGATTGTGATGCGAATGTACGAAAGGATCAGGTTTATGATACTATTTGGAGAAACAGTATAATGGTTATATAAATGTCGCAGCTTGTTTAGTTCACCAGTGCTAAGCAGCCAAAGCTCATCTATTTCAACGCACTAACCTCCTCTCAATATATCCATATATATTTGTTACTGTTCAGGGGTGCTGTTGGTGTGTGTGTGTGTGTGTGTGTGTGTGTGTGTGTGTGTGTGTGTGTGTGTGTGTATTTCACAGATGTTGTCGGGTGTCTCTGGTGCAATCTTTTCTTCCTTGACTCTTGAGTGAAACTGTGACAGTATAAAAAATGTTTTTAATTTGAGCTAAAAGCAATTCATGTAGCAAGCTGCTTGACACAGCCTTGTTGAGAAAAGGCATGTAGCTTCTGCATATATTCACAGTTTAATTGCCTATAGGTCTACCCTATACGTTCTAGCCCCCACAGTTCAAATTGTGAGCTCTTATTTTGAAGTAAGCCTCTCTCAGTGATGCAGCGCCCCTGGAGTTATGTAATCCATCCTGTCTGCCATCATCCTCTGGAACAATCCTGCAGTCAGCCACCGTTTATAACAGGGGATACGATCCCTTTTGTCATACACGTTAGCATTGTTATGAGTATCCCTTTCTCACCACATTGTGTGCCGCCTTTTTCATTTGTGGACGTGACTTGAAAAGAAAACCTGTAGTTCGACATCTTTTACTCTGCCAGTCTGTCCGGCGTTACAAATTCTGACCGGACCGATCATTGGTTAGACCCACAAAAGAGAGTTTTATTAATGTTAGTGGAACTGTTAAAGTTTTGCAATGATTCCAAAAATGCGAGGCTGAATTTTGAACCAAAGTGCACATCTGGAGTATTTAAGTTTGATGGAGTGATGCAGCCGTACAAAACTTGGTGTCTTGAAATTGAAATTTTTACCAAAAAATATGCTAAACATCTCGCTGATCTTTTTTTTTTTTTTTTTTCAATGAAGTGTGGAAACTGGTTAGTAAAGAATGAAAAAGAAACTCGTGCAGTTTGGCAAAAGAGATTTTCTTCTAACAGACTAAGGGGAAATGCAACTGCTGGGTGTTTCACAGACCCTCTACATGTCTTTATAAATTTGCCAACATTTTAAACATGTTGTCTTTGTAAGTTATTAGATGCAGATTGAATACCAACCGTATTAGTGAGAAATGAGGTTAAACAGACTAAATGTCTTAAGAGAGAGCATACTAGTACTCTTCGAAGTCAGTGTAACAGGTTTCTGCCTCCGAATGAAATGGATGAGATCGTCTCATGGTTGACCTTTGACCTCTTATGTCTCCTTAGCTGCTTCGCTGGCCTTGCTGCTCACCCACAATGCACTGCCAGAGGCTTTTGTGTTTCTTGGACAGCCCACTGTAACCGTTGACACCACTCCATCCAGAGCACACCGCAGCAGCACAGCAGGAAGGTAAGAGCCTGTTCCACATCTGTCTCATTTAACTCTCTGTTTTTATCTCTTTCACTGCTGCTCTAGATATTAAGGGAAAATGTGCAGGGTGAGGAGGGCAGCAGAGACTATTTCAGTCCATTGTTTTCCGTTCATTACCTCTGTATATAGATCTAGTAATATAAGAAACCTCTCTCCGTCTCGTTTTTCCAGGTCCTGTCCGGGTTGGTGTTATTCATTGTCTTACTGGAATCATGTCTGGCTCAGGCGACTTACCATGTGAGTATTTCTTGCAGCTGAAGTCATGACGTGTTTGGTCTGTGGCTGCTTATCATGGTTTGCGCTTAGCCCCTTAGTCTCGGTTCAGGGAAATGTTAATGCTTAGCATACAGTGATATTCTAGTGTACTTCCAACTTTGCGGCAACAGTTTGGCAGAGAGGCCTTCATGTTTCAACTTGACAAAGCCAGGTTTTCCCAATTTGGTGCGGAAGAACCTGACCGGCGGCGACAGAGCCCCGGACCTCAACGCCATCAGAAACCTTTGGGACGAATCAGAGACGCTGACCGTGAGCCAGGCCTTATCACCCGGCATCACTGTTGGACCACACAGATGCTCTTGTGGCTAAATGTGTGCAAAGCTGGTGCAAAGCCTTCCCAGAAGAGAGGTGCCTCTTACAGTATCAGATTATTGCCCCGTGATTTTGGAACGGCAGGGTCAGCAATCGCAAAAGTGAAATGTTTGTCTGTCCACATACTTTTGGCCACGTAGTGTTTGTGATCTGATGGCTGGATATTCAATGTGATGCCCTGCCTTGTTGTTCTACCTCTTTCTGGGAAATCTACTTCGGCTGGTTTCTGCCTACCTCATATATTGTTTCACTAAAGCCTTCAGTACGTGTTACGTGGGTGGAAGTCTGGTTTCAGTTACGGGCCGGAAGCAGACAAACACAGAAAATACACCAGAAAATAGCAACATGTTGCGTCACGCAGAGCAGCGGATTACACAGATCGTTTGGTCTCTCGCACCAGACAAATGTTAGAGGACTGGAATCGCACACAATCTCACGCTCGTAGCGTACGACACACGGCGACGCACGCTGAATAGCACACTGTTTAATAAAATCTATTTATATCTGTAACTACAGCCTGAAATGAACAGGAACAAAAGGATCGTGCCCCGTGGTTATAGGAATGCTACATTAAATTGGAGCTTCCAGCAGCAGCAGTCATTTGTCAACAGAAAGGAATTGTAAACCTAAACGAATGCAGCATGTTCTGAGTTCCAGGTATCTGTTCGTTCACCCACTTTATCATATACCGGTTTTCACTACTATACTGTAAAAGTACCACTTCCACACTTGTGACTTGTTCAGCTCTCTATTATGATCCTAGGTCTCTTCCTGGTCTCGATCAAACATGAATCACATGAAGTAACCTGATTATTCATTTTCTCTTTATTCAAGTTTCCGTAAACAAGATAAGACATTTAAATGCCCCCCCGCGCGTATAACCAGTACACTAGTGTGCGTGTGTCAACATACTGAGTAACCCAAAATCACGGAGCTGTAGGTTATGTTGGAGAGCTTATCAACAGGCGGGGCAGTTAATGACTGTCCCACGTAGTGTCCACAAGTCAACTGTCGCAGTCTGCAAACAGTAACCCATTGGAGCGCCCTGTAGCGCTACGGGGGGGGGGGGCAAACATTTACAGAAGGTCAGCTTACCCCCGACGCTTGTTAAAGCAGAGGTCAGCGTTTCAGATTTTTTTCATTGTCAGTCACGTTCCCGTTAAAAGACCAAAACCAACAATGTGTTAGTCCATCTCTGAATATTTAGCGACTTCCCTGTTTTGTCTGGTTCACTCAACCCTGGGATCATATGCTTCATATGAAGACGTAAACCTTTAGAAATGTCTCGCAAATATATCGTTTAATGTTTCTTTGGCGCTACATTTTTTTACTCTTTCAAAACAGAGTAAACGGTGCATTTGTTGGGGACTAATTATATAGTCTTTAATGCTTTAGTGAGTATTTATGGCAGCAAGATGAAGTGACTGGGAATGGCTCAAAATAATCTACTGTGTGTGTGTGTGTGTCATGACAATGAAGGAACGTACGTCAGTGCAACAGTGTGACTCATTTTGCATAGTTTTTGAACAACAGTGGAGCTCTATGGCACGAAGTAATAAGATATATCAGGCTTTTGATACTCAGACAGTATTATCAGTTAATAAGATCAGTTCATTGTTGGTTTTTGTCTTTTCATTGTACTTGTTGACAAAAGGAAAAACGTGGACTATTGCCAGCCTTATATTTTGACATGTAAAAATACTTAACTCTGAAAAATATCTTGTCCTCTCTGTTTTTGGCACAGGTAGTTGAATAAATGACTAGAAAAAGGCTTGAAAAAAGTCTTCATCACACTCTGTCTCCGTAACTGAAAGAAGAGTTTTACGCTCCCAGTGTCAGAAAGTGAAGAAAAAGCTTTTGTTTAGTTGCCGCCGTTGTTTGCGTCCACAGCCATAGAGGGCTCCGGGATGGGCGGGATGGGCGGAATGGGCGGGATGGGCGGGATGAGGCTTCCCATCGGGATGACCCGACGAGCCCTCAGCTATGACGATAACCTGGAGGCCCCCATGTCTACGCCCCCCCACGACATCAGCATCAACAACCTGTGGAGACGACCCATCATCCCGGAAAGGAAGTTCGCACACCTGGCTGAGGTGAGACATGGCGTCCACAACAGACACACAGCTGTTTTTTCATCCTCGCCTGTTGTGTCCTCGTCTACGCTGATGCAGCTTAGCGATGGAGATGATGATGATGATGATGATGATGATGATGATGGTGGTGTGTTGTCTCCACCAGGAGGATGACAATGAAGCATTGGGTCAGTCTACAGTGCCGGACAGCGCCCCCTGCAGGTCATCAGGCGTAGTGAAAACCAAGGCATCCTCCATCATCATGAATTCCCTCATCACCAGTATGTACCAGTATATTTTTAACTTTTATTTGACTTGGTAATGTTACAGTAATACTCTACTCAAGGTCTGTCATTCAAACACTGTGATTGGTGGCAGGTTTTATTTACAGCAGAAGGAAAACATCCCCAGATGTCGAGCTAAGTACAGTTCTGTGTCAAGAAATTGTTCCTTTACTTATTTTGGATTTTGCTTTACTTGGGCAAAGATTGAAAGATGAGAAGTGCATTATGCTGCAGGGCTGGTTTAACAAGATTCTGTGGATATTTGGTACTTTTTTTTAATCCAAAGTGTCGACTTGCTGCTGGGAATCACTGGGATTCAGGATGCCCGCAACCTTCTTAACCTTTTGAAGGCCGCCTGGTTTTTACTGTTGGATATTTAAAAAGAAATACTGTCACTTTAAATAATTACTAAATTGACTTCTTCTTTCTCCCTCAGAGCAGACCCAGGATAGTATGTACAAGTTTGAGCAGAGGGCGGGGCTTACCGACACCAGCTACACGCCCCACAAAGGCCTCACCGCTGAGGAGACGAGGCACCACCACCGCATGCCCGAATCCCTCCAGGTAAAGATACACACAGATCACACCACATGCTGTATGTACAACCACGATGCAGTTGATGCAGTTTTTTGTAATTAGCGGGTGTTAGGACAGGAAACGGTTTTTAAAAATAATCCTTATATTTTTAATTATGTTAGTTTGTCCATTTACTTTCCGATACAGTTAATTAAAGCGGAAAGTCTGAACTTCAGTCGCGCCTTGATGGCTTCGTTTCAAAACCATTGTGGTGATGTACAGAGGCAAAATTACGAAAATTGTGTCACCATCCAAATACTTATTGCAGGTGAAAGCTAATTGATCTTGGAACGAATTACATAAATGGTACGTTTCAGCAGAGCAGATTTTCCCTTTGTATGTGCATCGTTTCAGTCATTGATGTTTTTTGTTTTAATCACCATGAACGCTGCAGAAAAACCAAAAAAAATGGCCTTCAAGCTGTTTCTTAAATTTTGTAGTTGTAGGTTGGCTTCTTAATATTAATTATGTGACGATTCCAGAGTAACAGGCCGTGGTGATGAAATTTACTTCCCCGTACAATTATGATTTTACTAATGGAAACACTGTGTTGCCATGGAAACACTTAGGACTGAAGCCTGTTTTTTTTGTTGCTCTTTAGAAACTACAGATCCAGAGCATGGAGGCCAAAGAAGAGCGGCAGAACTCCTCCGCCCAGTCCACTCCATCCAGCACACCACACAGCTCCCCAAGACAACAGCGCAGGTGCACAGGCACACTGAGTATTCAGCGTCCCGTGGTCTAAATCCTCTTTCTATCCTGACGAGAAGAAGGGATAAACACTGCCAATCTAAAACTCGCTCAAGTTTACACAGTGTTTTGTGTGTTTGTGTAGGTCCTGGTTCGGTAGCACGGGTTCAGAGGTCAGCATTAGCTCCTCCAACAGCAGCGTGGACATGGGAGGAGCAGACGTTGCAGCAGGAGGGATAGGCGGTGCGGTTGAAAAGTGGAGCGTGTTCACTCCTCGGCCACAAGTCCAGAAGTCGACCTCCGACCTAGGATCGGACCCTACATCTGCAGGTAACCAGCATCGCCTCACAATCCTGACAAAAAGTGTTTGAACGTGTGTGTGAACAAAGCCCCAGAAAGGTTCCAAGACTCCCTCCTGTTTCTGCAGCCATACACAGAAACTCAGTGAAAGGTGATTTTGTTTTTGTTTTTCGTTGTTTTTGTCCCAGTTACATTCAGGATTTGGGTTCATGGGTAAGCAGATGACCTTCAGACTGACAGCAAACACTGACTAACATTCAGAGCTTGACAGTCCAGTGAGTCTGTTCACTGATTGGCTGTGGCAAAGAGCGAAGCAGCGTTTCTCTGCATCCCGGTGACGTAAGAGTCAGACCAGGTTTAGATCATTGACGGCTGCGGAGAAACCACCTCTAGATTTCCACATGTGGGACGGTTCAGTCGGTTTCCAAACTATCAAAATCTTTTTTCCAGGATGACTTTGGGTAGGTAATTTAAGACAAGTGGTAGAAGTTTGTGTGGAGTTTAGTTTGGGGAGTAAAGGTGGGACTGAGAAAAAGGTTTGCAGACTTTTCAACAAACCAAATCAACTGCTTGATAAAATTTACAAGGCTGTAAAAATAGTTTGTTTGTTATATTTTGTTTTTTTTCTCTTTTTTAAAAAATCCTCATAAATACACATAAATGGAAAGATACTGTATAAACGTTTATAGCAGAGGCTGCTGCAGTAAATTGGCAGACCAACTTCCCTTGTGGTGGTCTTCACGTGAAGATAGGTGTTCTGGTTATGATTAACCAGATTATGTTGATGATTAGCAGGATATTTGATTCACCACTTCACAGTTTTGTTTATGGAGAACACAATGACAAGTTGTTGTCGGAGGACGGGTTCCCTCTTTCAGGAGGAGCGGTCAGAGTAGACAGAAGTAGCTGTAATAGATTTACAATATGAAGGAAAATGATTATATCAGGTATATTAAGTATAATATTTCCTTAGATATCAGGTGTTTATAAGGAAAGAGCTTCAGGTAAAGTGTAGAAGGGTTTCAAAAAGCTGGATGACCGGTGACATGAGGAAGACGTGTCCCCCAGACATCATAGAAAGTTATTGAGGTAGTCTACAGACCACAGTCTCGGGCTGTAAACAAATCATCTAAGGCGGAATTAAACCATAGTAGTCAGAAATAACACCTTGCAAGCTGGTTGCGTTATTTCAATCCTTTGAGCCTTATTCAATTTCATTGCCACAATATGAGAAATGGTCTTCCTCCTCACTTTTCCCAGCAGGCTTTGCACTGCAGGCGTACCGCGGCGCCCAGAAGCCGACCCCCATGGAGGTGATGAAGTCACAGGCCACGCGGCTCACTGACAACGTTGGCGCTCAGAAGGTGGCCCCTCCCAAATTGGAGATTCCCACAGTGGAAGGTCGGCGGCAGGGAGCGCGGCCACACAAGCTCAAACCCAGAGACATGAACGTCCTGACGCCCTCTGGCTTCTAAGACGACGCATGATCATCTGTCAGAGCTGCACGTCGCTCAGACGCTAAAGGTCCCGTGAAATGAAAACCTCTGCAAGTGCACCTCATTCACTTTTAGGTCAAAGTCATTCCATCTTCAGTTGTTTTCACGTGGTAGCATTTCCGACCAGTTTCCATCCTGTGATGTGATCCTAGGTTTTGGGGCAAGTTGGCCGACCCCTCCAAGTATGAATCCTGGTCAAAGGTCTGTTTTATTACAACTTCAAACTACAATATGTCTTATTATTGTTAGATCGACGTAATTTGAATCAGAAAACAAAGGCGAACATTAAAATTATTACCCATACTGACTTGGACTAAGCATCTGTCACAGTTTACAGACGGATTTGCTGCGTCAGGTGCGCTCACTTTCAACTTCACCTCTAAATAGAATGGTGGCTAATCTGGCTCAACAGGTGGAAACGTGTGGAAACGTGTGAAAACTTGTCAAACCTCGTCAAACCTCAGCCGTGAAACCTCAAAACAATTTCATGGGACCTTTTAAAAGCAGCTTCAACATTCAGATAACCACTGTACTGTCATAAAAAAAAAAAATTGAAAATTTCCCACCTGCACTGCTCTGAGACATATACTTTGTTGCTTGGCTGTAAATCCAGACTTTTGATATTGTCTCTTAGCCCATCATTCTTTTAACTGTTACATCTCGCTGCGTACCGCTGGCATCTACAGGCTGGCACCAAGTTCAGAACTTCAGCGTGAGTCTACCCCCAGGTCCAGATGACAAGGAGGGCTACTGTCCGATTTTTTTTCTTTTCTGAACTTTGTCCAGCTGAAGGTGCAGATGATTGTGATCCTCGTTTAAAATGACCCCCTGTTAATGCACTTTATCACAACTCTTCCACTCGATCTATCCAACCCGACCCAAACCCCAGTTACACTGCCCTCCGGGATGCAAATAATTGCACGAAAACATCCTCTGCGTGAGTGTTACCATCTTATCTGTCTCTAAAAAACTTTTCATTGGTATTCCTAAAAAGGGGCATTTCAGTAAGCAGGGTGGAGAGAATTAATCGAACCGATTTGTTAAATGTAGTTTAATACGAATCCAACCAACAGAACAAAATAACTCCCCAAAAAAATTGTAAAAAGTTTGACTCAGGAAATTTCTGAAATTTGGCAGGCTCCTGCTCACTGTAACGTTCCACTTGTTGGTTTTGTGTTAGTTATTTTTAAGATGTTTTAATGTATAGAATAAGATTTTTTTTATCTGCTACTGTAGCAACAGATTTTGTTTCATTTGGATTAGAAGGAAAAAAAAGTGCCCACCTGGTGTGTGTATATCTTTAAAAAAAAGAAAACAAAAAAACTGAGCTACGTGTGACTCGCACACTGACAGGACGCAGTGTTTCTGAGTCTTCTGAAGACTGGAGTCCATCAATACGGATAAAGTTAAATGAAGGGAAAGAAGAAGAGGGTTTAAAGCATCTCTCAGCTTTTGGTGTGCCCAATCTACATGTCTGCCTCAGTTTTTTGTTTTGTTTTTTTTAACCAGCAAATACGAAGGATTCCGGTTTTTGTTGCGTTTCGGTGCTTAACCAATGACTGAAGAGAGAGAGCTTGTGTGTACACTGACCTGAAGAGGTGAAAGAGCTTCTCACATCACAGAGCAGAGAAAGACTGAGGGGAACAAAATGTCGCCTTACAATAACAGGAAATAACTGAAATACCCGGTTTTATTTTAGAAACTGCAGTGAGTTTTCAGTGATTTTGTCCCGCTACTGAGGTGTCAAACATTTCTGCAGTGCTAGCTTTGAAGCTAATAATTGTTTTTATATGCAAGGTTTCTGCAAGGTGGCGTGTTTGAGGCTTCATAGAGCTTAAAGAGTGCCGTGGTTCACTTGTTAAACGAAATTGTAGCTCGTGGCTCATAGTTAGATATTATTTTTGCACTTTTATTATTAAGCGGAAGCAGTCTATTTGCTGGTAATGCCGTACATTCCACGTGTAATCTGACCCAGCAGTGGAAGAGCTTCTCTGTTAAATGAAGTGAAAATTTCCAGTCCAAGTCATTTTCCACTTGTAACCCTGCCGTGGTGTTAGTCAGATGTTGTTTCCCTTTCATCCCGTGTGAACAATCCTAAAGCTGGACACAGAACAAAACCCACTCAGCTGCCAGCCGCTGTAAATATTAAATGAATATTTACTTCTTTGCTCAGTTACATTTTATGTTACATAGTTTGTGTTCACAATTGCTTTGTGTTTAAAGTGTTACGCTGTTCCCTTTAAATCTCTTCCTGACTGAAGCACCACGTCTGAATTTCCTCTGTGATAGTGTGACTCTGTAGTACAGACTGACTGTATTTACTAATAACAGAATTACTGTATGTTTCTGTTCATCTGTTCAGTATATTTCCAGTTGATTGAGAGACATTTTCCTTCATTTGTACAGTCTCTATACAGTTGGGCCAAAAGAGTTTGGAATTTGAAAATAAATGTTACATTCCCATCATAGAAACAAGAGTAAGTGCTTCATTACTTCTGGTAGGAAAAAAGTCTTTTTAGCCACAGATTTTGCATGGCATCTCCACTGTTGAACAGTTAAAGCAGAACAGCTAAACTGTTTATTGTCCTATAAATATTCCCTGTTGATCTGTAGTAATATATTTCAGCCTCTAGAGAGCCTCAGTTCACCATCCAGGACCAACAGTTCTTATCTTATCTTGATTCATTATAGCAGGCAATTAGGAATAAAGACCAAAATCTGGTATATCTTAAACAAATGAGCTGACTGTGTTTGTGTAAACAAACCTGTTTCCACAATGAAAGGTGTCTATTGTCTTTGTGGCAGCATCTGATTGGATGAAATTCGCTTGTTGCTCCTCCGTCATCAGTCATCAAGAGGAGCTTCCCGTCAGTCCTGTCCTCCACATCCCGAGCAGTCACATTTAACAGAATTTTTTTTTTTTTTTTAAAAAGGACAAACAAAATTGAAATCAATCAGATTGTATCTCTAAGCATGAGTTACCCAGCAGACCTCAGTGGTTGCCAAGTAAAGCAGATAATCTAATTTTCTCAGTTTGCATCTCAGAAGTACACTGAAAAGATTTACTGATTAAATTATGTGTGGCAAATGGAGTTGGTGCTTTTTTTTTTTTCTCATTTTCTTGGAAAAATGGCTTCATGCAGAGTGAACAGGAAGTGTGGTATCTTTGTTTATTATTATAGCATGAGAACTAGTATAACTTGTCCGGTAGCCAGTGGGAAAACATCCCGTTGATTCAGAGATTTTCATCTTAAAGTAAATCAGATGGCTCCAAAATGCCAACTCATTTGATGTATGAACGTCCTGTGCATCAAGTTGATTGGGATTGATTTTTTTTTTTTTTTAAATAAGTCCTCCATTTATCAGGACAAAGACAACACAGTTTGATCCCGTGTTCTCTTCACAGCCAGAAGTCAGAAATTCCCACAGACTTTGGTCCTGAGCTGTGAAAAACCAAAGAACCATGGACATTCAGATTTTCCAAACATAAAGTGTGCTCCGTCTTATATTATCTGAGCGCTTAGTACATGTAAGAACTGCTAGATCACTTGCAGAAAATGAAATGTTGGTGTATTTTGAGGTTAATAAATATGTAAAAAGCTTCGTAGTGTTTACAGTGTCTTATGACTTGATAAAAGTCAGGCAAATCTTGGACGTCTCGGGATTGACAAATCTTTGCCACGTGGAATTCAAACTTCCTTTCCATTTAGATGGTAGAAACTCAAAAAACGTCACCCCTCTCAGATCTCTGGAAGATGCTAGTTAAGTTCTCTAACACCCAACGCAGGCCACACAACTTTGGCTATAACGTTTCCTGTCCCACATACATTTTTGAGAAATGAGACTGAAACTCTTTTTTTTTTTTTTTTTTGGTCAGAAAGATTCCACGATTTCTGCCGTCACAAAACTTTGTCTAGTTCGAGCCGTTCCGAGACGCATGTTGACGTTTACTCTCAAAATGTCTCAGCGGCTAAGACAGTAAACATCAAACATGTTTAATTGTATTGTAGCCAAAAACAGGATGCGCTTGTTGGCGTATCTTGAAGACAAGTCTGAGACAATCTGAGCAGTCTGAGCAGAAAACTGGGACGGGGGGGCAGCCGACAGACATTCAAAAACAACATGACACAGCTTCACAGAAGGCAAAGACCAGCATTACTGTTCTCTGTCTTATGTAGACACAAGAGATGGACCGATGGACTGACTCTGATCTGGAATTCCGTCATAATTCTCTCTGACCGAAATAATCTTGAAATCAGTACAACTCCTCTGAGATCAGTGGTGTAGGTCGACGACAACAGTCTGGGACAAAAAAATCCTGTAGTTTGAGCAGTGTATCAGTTCTGTCATCCTGAAAGATTGGTTTTCAGTTTCCGGTACTCCAAAAGATCGTTGTTGTTTAGGAGTGATTTTGGATGGAATTTGGTTTCTCAAAAAGGTTCATGTTGAATAATTCCTCACCTCAGGCCTCCTTGAAAGACACAGTTTGGTGACTGGCTTGCATAAAGCAGAAAAGACATGTGGAGTGTCCATCAGTTTCTCCAGTCAAACCAATGGGGAAGCCCAGACATTCACTGCAGAGGAGAGGAAGCTAGGCAGCATCTAAACCTGCTGTCTTATTCCTTCAGATTGTCTTCTGGATCAGATAACAACTCATTTACCTTCTTGCCCTGGCTGTTTTTCCTTCAGCATTTGACGCCGCTTTCATGGCCTGCCTTAATGTTCAAATCGGAGTTGGGTCTCCTGTCCAGATCATTTTCTTCCATTCACTATTTCACATTGTTTATCCATCCATCTCTTTCATCAAGCTCAGTGCAGCAAACCCTCCCTTCCTGTCTAATCCTCCTCTGACCTATCCATACAATTTCGCTTTCTTTCCATCTTCAGAGACTCCCTCCTCCCCTTCCTCCTTCACCTCCTCTTCTTCTTCTGATCTCTCCATACATCTGGAAGAACAGTTCCATCTCTCTCTGCAGCGTGGTGTTTCGGCGGTCAGCGTCGGCTTTGGCTCGCTCCATGTTGCGGATCTTTACCTCGGCAACGCTTTGGCTGCGCTTCTGCTGCTCCAGGCTGACCCGGAGTACCGCAACCTGTCGCTCAAGGACGTCATTGCAGCGCTCCAACCTGCAGCACACACATACACCACATATTACATACACAGGCTTTACGCAAACACTAGTTATATGCCGCACTTTTTAAATGAAGACTAGATTGAGTATTCATTGATGTTTCCTAAGTTTATCATATGTTTGTATTGATTTAGGATTCAGTTTTACCACCTATAGTTTGAGATGTACCTTCAGTCTCCATGGTGCAACTAAGCATAGACTTTTTGTCTAACTATGTAATTCCAAAACCATTGGTGTTAATATGCTGTCAAAACAGCGTCCATTCCTCTGGAAATGATCTCCACCAGGTTGTGAAACCAGGCTACAGGGAGTTGCTAGCAAGAGCATTATTGAGGTCAGCCACTGATGTCGGTTGGATGGTGTTGAGGTCAGGGCTTTGTGCAAGCCAGTCCAGTTCTTCCACACCAAACTGGGAAAAATCGTTCCTTTTTGGAGCTTTGTGCACAGGGGCATTGCTGTCACAGCTCGGGTTAAGGAGGACTCAATTGCTCGACTTAGAGACACCAATAAAAGTTTCAAACTGTTCACCTTTATTGGGGCTCGGCAGGCAGAAGCAGGCAAGGACAAACAGTAGGCGAACTCAAGGTTTGGGCATTGGTCAGTAACAGGCAGGCAAATAAACCCCGAAAAGAAGTAGGCAAAAGGCAAAATCCAGAACCAGGCAGGTATTCAAAAACAGCCATAACAGCTGAGAAAGGCTGGAAAGCTAGAGCATGAAAAGCACAATACACACAATAATCTGGCAGGGACTGAACGGAAATGGGCCGGTATATATACCAAGAGCTGATTAGAGAATTGGGAACACGTGAGTGGGTGGGCGGGGAAGAGTCAGGTTGCAGAAAGGCGGGAAACCTGGGGTTACTACAGGGCAGGAGAGAGCGGCAGGGTCTGAAATGACAGGAGAGTTAGTAATATGGCAAAGGCAGGCAGAGAAGGAATTAATACATGAATGAACTGTGACACACTGAAACAGGATAGGGTATTCCCAAACTTTTGCTATGACGTTGGAAGCACACTGTTGTCTATATTATCTCTGGATGCTGTAGCGTTAAAATTTCCCAAAATTGGAGTTAAGGGGCACAGACCAAAGTAGGAAAAGCAGTCTCAGCACACTCCTGTCCACATACTTCTGGCCGTAGGTTTGTGTGGGTGCATAATGTGTTTACAGTGCAAGAGTACTGATGAAGAGGAAAGGGTTTCCTTCTTCCTCCTTGTGCTGGTCTCTCACCTTTGTATCATGGCCTGGTACTGAGCCCTCTGCTGGGCCATCTGCTGCTGTAACTTGGCCATGAGTGAGTGAGCCTCCCAGGCGTGTGACTGAGGTTCAGGTCCCTGGAAGTCTGGAGGGCCAGAGGGAAGGAACACGTCTGAACTGCCTGTACTGAGAAGGCTGTCGCTGAGTACAGAACAAGAGGCTGGGGAGTTAGGGTGGTGGACGCCATCATTATCATCTTCATCATCATCGTCATTGTCTTTGTCATAATCATTGTCGTTGTTGTCTTCATGATCGTTATTATCACTGTTTTCCTCTTCTGCTACCAGCGGTGAAGGTAACGTTTGAGGCTTCTTTGGTGACATGTCAGGACTAACCAGCTCCACAGCATCACTGCTTTCATCCAATGGTAGAACCTCACAGGAAGACCATGAAGAGGAGGAGTCCCTTGTCTGCCCAGCCTTCGCCAACTCTGCCTCCTCTTCACCAGTTCGAATACGTCCTCCTGGTTTGCCGGTATCAAAACGTTCACCAGTGACATCCACCATCCTCTGATGTAAAGACACTCTGTCCAGGTTGTCATAGGCAGAAGGGGTACTGTCCTCCCGAGCCTCACTACTCCCCCCACTAGCTGTCTCTTGCACTGCACCCTCTTCCTCTGCAGCACCAGAGCTCCAGAAACCAGCAGCGTCTGCCTCTCCCGGGTCTGGCCACGCCTTTGCCCAGCCCATGAGCATCAGTCTGGGCTTAGAGCTGTCTGGCAGTTTGTCTTGTGGCTGGACACTGGTTGTGGAGGCTTGAACGGTTGCAGGAGATGGTCCTTGGCCAGCATGATGCTGGTAATAATCTGTGTTGTGTCTGTCAGAGTGGTGCTGAGGGGGCTGACTGGAGGAGGGCACGGGGGAGAAGCAGTTCTCTGGGTGGGAGGAGGTGTAGCGATGGCCAAGAACTCTCTTCTGGCCACAGGGGGAGTCTGATTTGGCAGCAGCAAAGTAGATACAGCTACAGATAGCAAGGAAAAAGATGTTAGACTTTCAAGATGATCAACTCAGAGATTTTTTTTACATCAAGCAAGGACTAAACCACAACAGTATGTGAGAAAAGGTTTAATGATGTAAAGTAGTATTGAACACCGAGCAGGGATGGATGTGAGAAAGGGGATGAATGTAGGAAGAAAAGGTTGTTGGTTAGGCAGGTCTGGGACAGATGTATAGAAGGTCTGGAAGAAGGAGACTCATAATATGGGATTTGTCTCAGGTGTAAAGTTATCTGAGCCTACATTGACACCCAGACAGCACCTGAAGAAGGGAGAGATGGGAGAGGTATGCTCAGGAGTAGTTGGTCTGCAACTAAAAACTATATCCCAAAAAATCCAATTACCATCTCACAAAACAACTATTGGAAGAAAGTAGCATCAAAATGATAATGGTCCTCTCTTGTGTTGATTCAGTTGGAATTCCATGGATTCTCTCTCTCCCTGTTTTCTGCTCCCTTGGCCTCTCTTTTCTGTACCGACACTTCTGGCTGTCCTGGGACCTCAGTTTCTACCCTGGCTGTCGTATCCTCATTCTAGACATTTTGGATCATAGTCCTCCAGGAGAACCAGCCTCACCCTTGTATCTCTCCCTCTGCATGAGCTCTGTCCTTGTGTCCCTCCACCTTTTCGTGAATTTTGTCCTTCCGTCTTCTCCCTCTGTGTGACTGATACCCCTGTCTCTCGTTACCTCTGTGTGAACGGTGTCCTTGAGTTATGCCTCTTGTGTGTATGTGTAGTCTACGCTCTTCCCAGGTCTTCATGGTGGTCTTCACCTGAAAGTTGCCATTTGCCGGGGCACCCAGATAGAACGTGAGTCTGTGAGGTATTTGTATGAGATGTTGTGAGTGTTGGTTGATGGTGAAGCTTTGCTAGAGCACGTCTGTTGTACCTGGGGTTCTGTCCGTCTGTGGCCGACTGTCCCGGCTCTCTGGAGCACTCTGCGATGAGAGGCATAGACAGCTGGCGAAGGCAGGGCGACGGGTGAAGATGAGGCTGCCCCAGAGCGCTTGGTGATGCATGCGAACCTCCAAGTGGACGGGTGGAGATAGGTGGGGCGACTTTGGCAAACAGAGACTCATGCTCTCTGATCAGCTCCAACATCAGCACATAGACCAATCCTGCACATAGGACACAGATAGAGGGATTAAGATATCCTTCAAAGAACCCCTTTGGTTCTCTTAGGTTCTTGTCATATACTAGAAATACATTAATATAGTATTTTTAATGCCACCCATGGGTTTCTAAGGGTTTTGATGGAGCTAGACAATGGGAGGAGCAAGCGGCAAACACTATGACAGCGTGTGATACGCTGAGACACCTAATATCTGCTTGTTTCCCAAATCCTAAACAATTCCTTGTCTACATGTGATATCACAGATGCGACATCAATGTTTCTGCTTTTTTTTATTTGACAGACCATAATTTTGAAAAAAATATATATAAATAAAAAATAAATATAAATGAATATGAAAATAGAATAATTCTTCATATTGTGCTGTGGGCCAGTTTTTCTGTCTACCTCCCATGATGCTTTGTGGGTCTTCGGCTTTGGCTCGGAGGATGTTTGGCCCAAACACAGTGGCCAAGTTTTGGTCGCTCATCTTGTTACTGCCAGAGTAACTCTGGACCTCATGAAGAAACCTGTACACACACACACACACACACACACACACACACACACACACACACACACAAACACACACAAAAGGCTGTAATGTTCGTCCTGTCAGGTTTGAAAAGCCTCTGAAACATTTACTTCACTATAACTGAAGGTTTAGAAGAAACCCTCTGTCTGGGCAATGATGAATTGTGTGGTTAGTTTATAGACAATCAAATTGATGGTGGGTTACTATCCCTCACTTGAACAAATAAAATAATGGTGTAGGATGTAGCTATGTAAGGTTGGTGTTTGTAATACACAATAATAGGATTCCCCATTTACTTGCTCTTGATTTGAATGCTGAATTGATTCAACAAATGTATTTCCGCCACTCAAGTAAAGCATAAACAAAGAACTGTGCCATCTCTGGAAGTCTCATTTTGATTAACCATTTTATATACACTTTTTCCATTAGTTATTTCATAATACAAAACAAATACTTGAATGAAAAGCCATCTAAAGAGTGTCAGTCTGAATGACAAGGTAGGAGGTTTCTTACTGGCAGATAAAATTGAGTAGGTTGAAGTTTGCAACTGGCAACCCGTGAAGAAGATTCCTCAACTCCCCCAAACCCTGAGGGAGGATAAAGAGGGGGCGAATAACAGGATGGGAGTCAGGAAGGGGGAAGGAGAAGAAGAAAGAAAGCAAACACACAAGAAGGAAGGATTCTGTATTGGTGCCAACACATTAAATGATCGTGTTTCATGCTCATATGTTTACCGAAGGGAAGTCAAAGTTTACATGCTACTGTATGCACGTGTATGTGGAATTTTTTCAGATAAAGATAACTGTTTGTATGTTTAAAGAGCAACTTAAAACCGGGCTGAAAACTGTTTTGCTGCTCACTGTGTAAACACACCCAACAGTGACTTCACAGGGTTCTGGAGCACACTTGTATATCACTGCCGCTAGGTGAGAAGTTAAACCACCGACGGTCATCGAAGACAAGATTTTCAGGAGGGGTTAAGTTGCTCTTTAACTAATGTACTGTTTGGCAGCGTACTGTTGTGTACAGAGCTACAAGTTACCTGTGTGCGGTCACTCGTCAGCTTCTGTCCGCACAGCAGGAAGTCCTGGTAGCGGCTGTAAGGAACCAGAGGCTCCGGCAGCTGTCTGAGGTAGAGCTTCAATAGTGATGCCACCGTGTGGACATCTGTGCTACTGCAGGAAAAACACACAGCAAGCTAACTTTTTTCACCAACCCCTGAAGAGCGCTTGATCAGAAGACACTACAGACAAAAAGCAGACGGATTGTACCTGTCGAAGGACGGTCTCTCCCCTGAATCGAAAGCCTCCTGCAGCTCTTTCACCAGACTGGCCTGTCCCGGCTGGCGAAACAAGCCCACTTCATGCAGGCCACGCTCCTGGATGAAGGTCACACACTGCTCCACCACCAGAGGAACCAAACGCAGCCCATAACGTCGCTCATAGAGCACTGTCTCCTCCAGACGCTGACCAAAGACCCCTGCAAGGGAGCAAGATTTTGATGAGATTCTTGGTCCACTTCATCCAATATGACCAGTCATCTTCTTTGACGGTGGTAGGTTCTCTGAAAACCTTTTACATTGCAAAAAAAAGATCACGTGTATCTGCAAAGTGAACCAAGCCTCTACTGCTGTCTTTGTAACTTTTCCAGAATCAGAATATCAGATATTGGTAGTGACCTGATTATTTATTTTTTTGCCACCAGAGGGCTAGAGAACGAGACAGACACACTGTCCTAACATTATTCCCACTTTATACAGTTGTTATGTCTGACGTGTCAGCAGTTGCCTTCTTATATATCCGGCACGCACAGAACAACATTACATTGTGTGAATTGTGAAAATTCAGGGAAGAACACCACTGGAAAACAGTTTTAGGGAAACATGGTGTGTTTCTGTGTATACGTTTACCTGTGAAAGGGATCCAGACTCCCTTGTTGAGGCTCTTCAACCACTCGTCACCCTGACCGGCGCTGTTAGACAGGAAGAAATACGAGCCCGGGCTGGCCAACACATCTCTGTTACCTGCATACGCGCAAACATGGCCACTTTTAGGGGGATTGTCCAAGTCAATTCTCAAGTTTTTATAAGAAGGTCAAAATGCAAGCCCTGATGCAAGTCTGTCATCGCTGACCATTGCAGGGAATTAATGGGCATCATGCAAGTACCAGTCGTATGAACAGATTTGTTCTTAAGTGGTACATATGAGTGATTTGAGAGAATCCGTGGCAGCCAGCAGTTTTCTCATACTTTTTTCTTAGGTATAAAACAAAATTCATGAGTGGCCCAGACCTGTCATAACAAATAAGCCTTTCTTCACATGGGAAGACACACTTGTTTGAGTTGAGAAGTATAGTGGCTTAGACTGAACAAGGGTCTTAATGCAGGTCACTGTCCAGTATCATCCTCTTTTATAAAACCCAACAGTGTAACATCACCCACTGTAGGCTGTATTATTCTCTGGTCTAAAGACTCAGTGACTGTCGTCCCATTGACCCCCTCACATATTAGTCATGGACAGCTTTGCTTTAGAAAGTTTTTTAGAATCTAAATTCACGTAGCCTAAACCATTCCCTCTTTATTTCTGTCACAGTACAGCGCTGCTCCGAAGACACGTGGACAGGCGTACTTTTATGTGTGAAATGTGAAAGTGTGAAATTATTCTTTTTACTTTTGTATGACTTTTTCGAAGGAAAACATGCAGCCTTATATTGGCAATTTTGGGGGCGCTGACTATACTAATGATCAAATCCCACAAAACGCGCACATCCTCGTGTGCACGTTGTTGTTCGTCAGTCTGAAAGGAGCAATTTATGACAAGTTTGTGCAATTAAAAGAGTTTGGTGAATTCTCACCTAGCCTCACAGAAAAAACACAAGAGAATTTTAGGACAAGGATACAAATATTTTCTTGCACGAGGCCAAATGCAACTGGACCACCGACGGTTCAGTGCGAGATTCAGGCGCTAGTTACGCTAGTAGCGACAAATGTAGTCTGGAGCCTTTGGCCTCAAGCAGAGATGATACTTTAAGTACATTTTGCTGATAAAACGTGTGACTACTTTTACTTCAGTACCATTTTCAGTGCAGAACTTTTACTAATTTTGCATTTTTACATTCTCGTATTGGTACTTTCACTTAAGTAAAGAATCTGAGTTAGCCACGATCAACGTATACACACACACACACACACACACACACACACACACACACACCAGAAACTCTACCCCACCCCATCTCCCTATCTTCATCTCTCTACGGTCACAGACTCATTAAAACACTTTCTGCTCTACTCCCCTATGTCCCATCATGCTTCACTGTCTGTCCTCCTCAAAGTCACATCAAACACACACAGACACATACATGTATGTATGAAACACATACAGACACACACACACACACACACACACACTGTCACCTCAGATAGGAGCCTAAAGACCCTGAGTCAGCATTTAACTGATGTCACTCAAGGGCAACACACATAACCAAACACAGTTCTGGAGGGATTAGCAAATAATGTGATGATGGTTTGCATGTGCATTGTGTGTGTGTGTGTGTGTGTGTGTGTGTGTGTGTGTGTGTGTGTGTGTGTGTGTGTGTGTGTGTTTGTGTGTATGCGTCTCACCTTTGTGGCCTATACTGTCATGTTTCCAGGACTTGAAGCAGCTGAGTCCCATGCTGCAGCACTCCTGCTCCGGTTGCTACGGTAATGGTTGTAGATGCTCAGTGCACTTTACACACAAGGATGCGAAAGTTTTTTGCAGACTTGTGAGAAGTCAGAGGCAGAGACACCAGCGGTGCATAAAAACTGCATCACTTCTGATCCTTCTGTCACTGGTCTGAGCCCCCTGTCACCACCCAGACTCCACGTTTTAGCTTGTAGGACTTCGAGTGTGGGAAGCTCTTGGTTTTTAACAACCCATTAGATGTAGTAGTTGTTCTTGTTGTTTTAGGATCCTTAAAAAGAGGGAGAGGCTCAGGTGGATATTTATATCTGACAGAGAGGCTCCAGGTCCGACAGTTCGGACCTGAGTATCAAACATATAGTACCGTGTAGGAAGTTCGTCCTTAAAAAGAGGTGTCAAATGGACGTTTTTCAAAAGGTTTCACGTGAAGACTTTCCCTCAAGAGGAGTTACTGGTGGACGATTTAACCTTAAACTGAGATACCCGGAGGATATATGAGCCAAAAAGAGGAGTTCCAGAAAGATATTAGAGGATCCTTGTGGATATTTAACCCTGCATGTAAGTTTCTGGTGGGTGTGCAAACCTCAGGTTGGTCTAGATGGACACGGAGCCTTAAAGAGAGGATCGTGGTAGATACGGAACCTTGCAAATAGGTTTGTAGTAAGTTTCCTACCATTAAAAAGAGGCCCCTCTATGATATATGTCTTAAAGGAGGTTTCTGGTGCATGCAAGACCTTACAGTTAGATTTTAACCCCCAAAGAGATGGGTATCTGACGGGAAACCAGCCTTAAAGAAAAGCCTTGATCTTTCGGTGCACGATCACACCTTCAGGATCCTGGTGGATAAACTCTTAATGAGAAGTTCCCTGGGTGATGTCTTCAAAAGAGTTCCCATGCGGAAATACACTGTACAGAGAATTTCCTAGTGGATAGATTTGGACCTTGAGGGGAGATTCTCGTTGGATCAGCCTCTAAAAGAAAAAAGTTCCTGGATGATGTAAAGTCTTCAAAAGCGAGTATGAGAGAGAATAAAGTCTCAGGGTGTTGCAACCTCACCCCACTCAGCAAGCAGACTACTCTACCCGGACTATTCTTAAAATATTTTTCCCTGCTCTCCTTGGGAGTCTCTGTTTGCCATGGATGCACAGACAGTTTCAGCTGATTTATTTCCTGGACAAGGCCAACATTTTCCAGCATTTCGTATTTCCAGCCTCCTCTTCACAAGAGCCAACTCTCTACACAACCACTGACAACACAAAAGACCCACTGGTTTCTTAATGATTTCCTGACAAAAAGTTCAAAACTTGTGAGGAAAATGATCAGAACATACATGCTACAAAGGGTTTCAAAACATCGAGGATGCATTGATACATATCCAGAACCCCAGATACCCAGTCTTCATTTCTCGTTCCTTCTTCCACCGGCTGGCGAGTCAAACCAGCCCATCGTCCATAAGGAGAGAGCGGATCTTAGTATTCCCTCCTGTAACGTCCCACCCTCCTTCTCCTTGTCTCCCTCTCCGTGTCCTTTGCTTTATTAGCTCTTTAACTGGACGTCCTGCTCCATTTCCAGAAGCCCTCTGAATGTCCACGTCTTCATCGTCCCCGTCCCTCTTCTTCCTCTTTCTTTCTCCTTTCTATTTGTCTCTCCTGTTGTCCATCTCTTTGTCCCCTTCTAGCATGTCCTTCTCTCTCAGTCCTACTATCCTCACCCTCTCTCTCTTTTTCTCTCTCTCTCTCTCTCTCCATTTCCCAGCAGTGTACGAGTGCCCCCTTGTTGCCCCCCTCCCCATTTACCTCATCAATAACCATGCTGTGTGTGTGTGTGTGTGTGTGTGAAGGCTGTGCATTAGGAAAATTGGTTCTCTGCGACGCAGCGCTGTTTTACCAAAGTAATCACAGCTGATGGTGAGAGAGAGGGAGAGAGAGACAGAGAGGCAGAGAAAAGAGAGAGAGAGAGATGATCTGGCTCAAATTCTGCTGCTGCTGAAGTATGGTCTTCTACAGCGCAGACACAGACACACACACTGTCACCATGATTCAAGTGGACATAAAAGCAAGAGAGGCTGGTCAGCCCAGTCAACTTTTGAACTCAATTAAAGTATCAGAAACCTCTTTCTCTCTCTCTCTCTCTCTCTCTCTCTCTCTCTCTCTCAATATCCAATTCAATAAGCCTCATTGGCCTCAGGTACAATACAGTATACAGTATATCGCTGAAGCTTCGTTAGTAATCAATATAAGCAATCAAATATTACCATCTGCTCTGCTGAACAATATCCACCAGACACGTTACCAAAAGTATGCGGACACGTGAGCATTACCGCCACTTGTTTTCTGTGAACATGTTGTCCCCAAACCACGGGCACCCATCTGCTGACATAGCAGCCTCCACTCTTCCGGTTTCAGGTTTTCCACAAGATTTTGGAACCTGGCTGCGGGGATTTTGCTCCCATGCAGCCACATTAGTGAGGTCAGGCACTGATTTTTGGTTTATAAGGTCCGGCCTGCAGATCCAGCTCATCCCAAAGGTGTTGGATGGGGTTGAGGTCGTGGCTCTGTGCAGGCCGGTCAGGTTCTTCCAAAAACAAACAGGGAAAGTGATTTTTTTTTATGCACCTCTTTGGGCTATACCGAAAAAATAAGTTCAAAATGTCTTTATTTAGATATATATATATATGTAATTTTCTGCCTGGTTTCCAAGCATCACATGTGGACGTCAATTACCATCGTCCTGCCGGGGTTTTTGAATCATTTCCTGCACTAAAGTTGGTTGGGTTCTCGCTCCCATCAGGTCCTGTGTGCCGTCAAGCAATTTCAAGCATCATGGTACAATTATTTTGCGGTGAATAAAACCGTTTTTAACCTGATATAACAAACTGGCAGAGTCAACACTCAGTTTGTAATATTAATTTTATACAGTATGGAACTGTCCCAATATCCACACTTGCGTTACCTGCAAGTAACGCAAGTGCCCACGTGTGTGACGTATTTCTAGTGGCCGCCACAGGGCCCAAGTGTCCAAGTTCGTCTCTTCGGGACACACTTGATTAATAAGGACAGCCCGTCCCTCACGCAAATACAAATACTGTACATGGCACAATTGAGCTCAGATGTATTTGTAGGGACCAATGAGTAGGATCAACTGTAGAGTATTACACTTAAAGTCAGATGACGAAACAACACATTCAGGAACTGAGAGGAGTAATACGACTGATATATTTATCTTCACAGTGTCAGATATTTCATATTAGTCTTATCAGTCCAAAAAACAAGAAAAGATTGTTAATATTATATGATATCCATCTATGCAGGTTCTGCCATAACAAACTAGTGTAGTGTTTGGGCATAAATAATAATATTCACACTGATTCAAACGTGTCGTAAACCTAAACTGTGCATCAAGTGTGTGTTAAGCGTACTATGTGTTGGCATTTTTCTGATGCAGAACGCAATTGCTTATTACCTGGAGCCATGTGAACACGCACTTAAGTGCTCCAGATTGCGAGTCTGGGTACTGGCAGACCCAGTGTCCTGTCCCTGTTTCGTCTGCCTGTCCATCCAACAAGGACTCCAATCCTCCAACCCAAATGACACATTGGTTTGTTTGTAATTGCCTTCCAAAACAGTCTGTGTGACCGTTTTCAGGTCTTCAACCACTATAGTTAAGGACTGGTTAGGTTTAGACAGATCCCAAAGGTTGCGCTGGGATTGACTCCAACAAGCAAAAAAAAAAAAAAGAACTGTGATGGATGATTCAACCGAGATGAACCCAACGTGCGGTTAGGGAAATATGATGGTTCAAAGAAACAAGCGTTGACTGTAGGAGACAAGACGCAACCACAGCGTTTGGTGTCAAAGTCAGTTGCTGTGTGGGCTCAACAATCCACCCCGACCTCCTCACGTAGAGGTTTTGCAGCGCTGTAACAGTGTTGAACTACTTGTGCCTTTGTGGTGTCTGACAGACAACCAGAGGTCTTTGACGGCTAAAGAAAAAATAGGTCATTTTAAGTGCGACAGACTCACAACCCAATAGATATTAATGCTACACTATAAGTCTGCCCGTCCGTGCGTCTGATTGACTGACTTCTAATCACAGCTGAGAGCTTTCACATCTGTCTGTCAATACAACTGGCACTGGACGGCGTACCCTTCATTATAAAGTGCCGTGTGTGAATGTGCGTGTCCCTGTATGTGTGTTTGTGTGCTCTCCGCTAAATGAAATTTGCCACCTCCTCTCCGCTTCACTTTAACTGCATGTCTGCAATAAATCACACACGTGGAAATATTGCCAACCAGACGCAGTCAGCCTCTGTCTCTGTCAGGAATAATTGACCTCACTACTTGCATCTTCTAGAGAAAAGCGCAGAGTCCAACAACAGCACCTCCAAGTGATCACACACAATGACTACAATTTAAATCACTCAGCGAGACTGTGCGGTGGCTTGGTCGAGTAAGAAACAATGGAATACATCAGTCAGAATAGAAAATGTTCATTTTCTGGTACAGGCATTAAACTGTAAATATTGTACATATTAGTATAGGTAAATCAAAGTTTTAGGAAATTTGGAAACATGGAACTTTCCTTTGTTTTCATGAAATTTTCCGGTTTCATTTCACTGGCACATCAATTGCGACCACAGTACTTGTTGATACACTGCTTCATCTGATAAAGTTTGACGGATAAAAACACCATCGCTTCCTCATGAAGACCAAAAAAAAAAAAGAAAAGAGAGAAAAGAAGTGTTAAAAACGGCTGGATATACTGGAGTTTACCCTGTTTATTGTTTATCACTTAGGAAAAGATGAATATTCTGAGGAAAAAGTCAGAATCTTATCAAAAAGATGAAATATGATGAAATTGCAAAAATGAGAAATAAGTCAGAAATCTCTCCAAAAAAAAAAAAAAGGCCAGACTTTGAATAAAAAAAATATGAAATAAATAGTCAAAATAAATAATCACCTTTTCAGAGGAGAAGAGCACTTGTGCAGTGTCTAGTTTCAGAATTTAAACTATGCTAGTGGTTAAAGCTGAGGATATTTTTATTTTTTGTATTCAGGGAAGACATACAAGCCCATGGGGGCGGTTGATGTGCGTCAAAGCCACAGTGAACATTTCCACCTGTCACCTTTCCCGTCCTCGCACCAAACTGCATTCAAACATCTGCCTGTTAGAAACGCTGTTTACTTAATTAATAAAGTCACAGACCATGACACATACCTGTTTCTTATCAATGGTACACATAGCAATTTGTGTTTCATTAAATGTTAAACATTTTCAGATTAGTTTGCCTGTCAATCTTCGTATGTTCATGTAGGGGAGCTTCACTACTGGGAATAAAAGATATTCGATATTTTATTGATATACAATGATATTTTATCGTAACTATTCCTGCTTTTTGGATAAATTGTATCCCAAATAAATAGAAATACTGTAGTTACGACAACATAAAAAAACGCCCCTTTAGTTCCGTTAAAAAGACTGGATTTATATGTTCAATATACGCAGTGAGTTTGAAGTATATAAAATTATATATGCAGTCAAGTGGCATGATATTGGATGAAGAGTACAAACTGCTGGAGTCAGTCAGTCATCACCTGCAGCTGCTGCCAGGTTGACGTCACTCCACACAAACTGCTGCACTTCAGCACGGATGTAACTGCAGGAACGTTGAACTTTTGGCGTGAGGAGCTGGGAGGCGTCCGGCTGCCGGTCTGTCTGTCGCATCCACTCTGGAACTTCACTGAGCCATGGGGTTTTGATGTTAGGCAGGAATTTTGAGAAAAATGATCCAGATTTTAAAAGATTGTTTTTATTGTTAAAAATTGTGCTAAAATTAAAATCCATTTAGGTGTTTGTTTTTTTTTTACAAAATATTGTGTTATTTAAAAGTTATTTAGCAGTCCATGCACATGTGCACGATGCAACAAAGGAATAAAAAGGGGTATTAAGCCACAGCTGACAATAAAGAATATCCTGTCTTTTTTATGTCATGTCATGTCATCTCATAAGCCCAGTTATTAAAAAACAACAAAACATATTTTAAGAACAATAGAGGAAAAAACTTAAAAGTGATATTAACAATTGTGGTTAAATGTATGCGGAAAACTTGCATCAATGCTGTAAATATGAGAATACATCCATTGCTGATGAAAAAAATAACTAATTTCTCATGAGGTTTAAGAATAGGATTTACTTTCCGTTTCCAGCGGGCAGCTGTTTCTAGCAAACACACTCTGATAGACTTACTGTACACGGGATGCTCAACACAAAATGGCAAAGAGACAAAGTTAGCGACTAGCTGGTGAAGAAAGTGGGACGTCTAACAACTAAAGAGCCAGATGTTTTTGTCAGGAGTGGATGGAGACCAAAACCAGAGCTAAAATGCCACTTAAAATGGGACTTGGAAGTTAAGTCACCAGAAACGTGAAAACGTACAGTGGGATGATGATGTGGCTCTACGTCCAAAGGCCTTTGCGCTTCTTCTACTTCCTAGCAGTGAGTAAACAATTATTTCATCTTAAGATAAGACTGGCATTATTTTTTGTTTTTATTATTGTAAACAATTCCCATGAGCCAAAACCAACAATTAATTCATCCCTACAGATGTCTGTGTAGCCTCAGCTTATCTGAGCTCATGTCCTCCGCCATAAATGTCCTAAAAACTATTAAAACACACTGTTGAATTATGGTCCATATAATCGCAGTGTCTCCCAGTTTGATTCCAGCTGGACACCTTTGTTGTGCACGTCATCCGCTTTGGCCTCTCTCAGTGTTTCGTGCCAAGATCTACTGTCAAATAAAGGCAGAATGCTGAAGAAACACTCTCAGTCTATTTCATGCTAGCATCTGTGTGATGCTGAAGGTAGGCACAGCGGTGCGTTGAGCAGCACGCTAACATCAGCATGCTAACATGATGCTCCCACTGACAAAGTAAACATGCTGATGTTTAGCAGGAATAAAGTTTACCGTCTTAGTGTAGCGTGTAAGCATGTTAACATTTGCTAATTAGCGCTAAACACTAAATCCAGCTAAGGCTGATGGGAATTACGTTTTTCAGGTATTTGGGCATAAAACAAAGCACTGGACAAGGTGATATATTACACTGACGTTGGCACTAAATGAAAAGTGAAGGAATCACCAAAATACAATTCGTCCTGTGGAGGATATAAATGTGTGTAGCAAATTTCATGGCAATCCATCCAGTAGTTGTTGAGATATTTCAGCCTGGAACAACACCAACACTGCCATCCCTGGAGCTGCTAGTGTGGCTAAAAAAAACATACGTGTTCTGTTAGGGTGACATATTCCTTCACTGCAATGAACATGGCAAGCGCAGTTCGATCCTGTCCGCCAGTCAAACTATCTAAGCAGTGTAAATAAGAAATAAAATGTCTCTTGCCGACATCTCCCCATAGCTTCTCCTCGGAGTAAAATAAAGAATAGACTTCGGGCTCAGCTCAAACTTTTTGTGACAAACTATAGAAAGGAAAGCCTCTGAAACAACAACGATAACATACAGCAATAATGTGTATGGACCCACAGCTGTGGACCCGGATCATGAGTGACACTGTGTTTACGTGGAGCCAATAGTCGTGTAGGAATTGCGGGTTGAACGTGTATTCAGTGTCCTGTATGATTCATAAAATACATCATGCAATCCCCTGCATCATCGTGCATCAGCAGTTCCCGATCAGACACTGTACACTATGTTTTCTCCTGAGGGATGAAAGAAGAGCCCCTGCTGGTTCAGGCCAGGGGTCGAGGCTGCAGCAGCTCCCCGTGTCCCTTTTCACTGCAGCTGGCTGAAGATTTTACTGCCTAGAAGTACGCAGGAATGTCCACGTCTTGGTTTTCTGTGGGACATAATGTTTTATTGCACCACGGACGCCATTTCTGTCTCTCCTTGTTTGGAAGCTAAGCAAGCGGGGCAACAAGTGTTTGTGTTCCCCCTGGGGAGGATTGGTAGGAAGAAGAAGAGGAGGAGGTTATGCTATTCAAACAGACCAGCAGGAGCCCAAATAGCACAGAACCAGCAGAGAGGTGCAGGAGGAGACATCACAGCTTCAATAATAAAGACAGGTAAGCAGAGAAATTCCTTTCACCAAACAGCAATACCTCCAAAGTCCAGTAAGAGCAGGAGCCTCTCTTCTGCTTCAACATGGGTTTGACTGATGTACAGTTTCTGGAAGCTGAAGAAGAGATTTTTGAATTAAAGATGCTAGTAACTGGTTTTTTTGTGCTTATGTTCAAAAATCTTAAGCTGATCTTTTTTTTTTTTTAAATGCCTCCATTCCCATGATTTCACACTTGTCAAAATGGAAAACACAGCACTGATGTAGTAAAACAACTCCACTAAAACCCATACTAATCAAATATAGCTCTCATATCGAAACCACAGAGAGACAGTTGGAAAGGTGTTTACTCAAAACGGCTATTGATCATTCAAAGTTAAATGTTTTTAACTTTGTTATCAACAGCTGTTGGAAGGAGCTTTTTGAAATTTCTCTAAGATGAGCCCTACCCTGTTTGTCTGGCACAGCTTTTATTTACCCAATTTAAATTAAAAGCATTGTCTTGGTGGTACCTCTCCATTTTAACATTGTAGTACAGTATATGTTGACTTACATGGTTCAGGAAAACAGGGCAGTACAAGACCTGCATTACCTGTACTTCAGGGACCTGAAACGCTTTTTTACCTTTACCTTAAGAAAGTAATTTAATAAGTGCTTACGCCATGACTATTTACCAAAGGCAAAAAAAAAAGAGAAGCTGTATTCAAATCTTAATTAATTTTATAAAGATTGCTACAAAATTTTATTTACCATGGTTTTTCCCGGTAACAAATCTGGTTAGATCTGTTTCACCAGTCAGAGTTAACAGACGGGGTATTGAGAGATTGAATTGATGTTAAGCTGCCCGTATTAGAGCTACATGCCTTCGCGTCAGGAACGTGGCTCAGTATCCTTGGTATGCTTCATGAATTAACACACTGCACTCCACAGCATGCAGTGCGGTTAGCGGGCAAAGCGCTCATCGTTGGAGCTGTGTGTGACGATCAGTTTGCAGAGTTAAGGCTGATGTTAGATGTCGTCTAAGAGTATTTTCAGCCATATCAGATGAACTGTTGAACTACAACTGATAGGCCCTGATAAGCCCCTTCAATTAAAGCTATCAGTCACCTATCTTAACCATTTGGATTGAATCTAATCATATTACTTTCAAAGTAGGATTGCGCCAAAGCTTAAAGGTGCTATATGTAAGTTTTTGCTATCGATACATAGCCAGCATTAAGAGCCGGTTCCTTGCCAAGAGCTTCAGCCATCGTTGGACTGAAGGTAGACTCGACGCTACGGTTACTCACCGTTGCAAAGAAGTGTTATGACCCGGGGGGTAGCTGGTCAGCATGCTGACGGCAGAAGAAGAAAAGAAGTGATAGAAATAGAAGCAAAACATGAGTTAACACGGGCTTTGCTTGCCACCACTGGAGACAGCTCTTGTTGAGTAAAGGAATGGAGTTTGATGCTGAACCCGCAGCATTTCTTTTTGACCGCTAAGTAAACAGCTGTTGATGCTGACGTTCGCCATGTAGCGATAGCAAAAACTTACATATAGCCTCTAAAGAACCAGCAGTGCCTCAGGAGAGTGTGAACAGACAGTCAGTAAATTTTTCCTACACTTTGGTCCAGAGCAAAAATCCCGTCCTCAGTAGAACTGTACTTATTGGTTATTTGTTCAAATGAGTGATTTTTTTTTTCTCGTGGAAAACAATTTTTTTTAAAAGACGGTAACACAGACAACAGCAATTATAAAAGAAAAGATACGGTACGACATTCAGAGATGGGGGTCTGGCCATTGACAGATTTCTAGCAGCATGGTTTACATACTGCAGATTAGGAAAAACCCTGTCCTTCCGATAGGGGTGTCAGATCAGAAAAACATTTATATGGGTATAAGAAACAATGAATTTGCATGTTTAATTTGGAGGATTTGTTCTAGAGAGCAGTAAAAGACACATCTGGTCACCAAGCTCACAATTCTGCTTCCCAGGTCACTAATGGAGAGATAAAATTAGATGTTTAGGTTTGTAGATAAAATCAGCAGTTTGAGTCATTTTGGAACAGCTCATTTTTAATGTCATTTAAATGTCAAGGAGACAAAAATCAATCCCTGTAGAACACCACACAAAGGATTTACTGAAAAGGAGGATTCCCTTACCAAAACAAAGAAAATTCTATTATCCAAGAAAGACTAAAACAGTATAAGATAAAATCACCAGTGATGCCAGCCCAGTTTTGAAAGCATTCATATAAATTAGCGTGTTCTGGATACAGCGAGTCTTGCCGGCTGCAGTTGGAAGGGGCCGCCTAACTCCGGCCATAATAGTACCTCGTTGTGCCCATCAAGCTGTATGCAGAGCGAAACCCTCTACACTACTGGCAGTGGCTTGCAAGTAGTGAGTGTTGGAGGATCTTAAGTGAGTGACAACGGTCCTGCACGTTGTCAGAGTCGTCCTCAGCTCTGATTTACAGTCGATCAGACACAGCTGTGCGGGGTGGCATGGAGGGACGCATCTATTCCTGACTGAGGGATGAGGAGAACCCTGCTCTGGAATGACTAACACCCCTTCACATTGTTGGCTATAAAAAGCAAAGCCCCTTGGCATTTCATAGGCCAGTCAACCAAAACATGTAAATATTTCACTATTATGAAAGGAAAGTTTTTGCTAACTCTCTACATTCTCCCACTTGGAAATATGTGGAGAAATCTGTAAACTGCTGCAGGTTGTAGGTGGCACTGACGTTCAACTGCTGTTGCAAGGGTAAGAAGACACAGCGATGGCGTGGGCATACGGCAGAAGGGGAGGAGGAGGTGATGAAACAATGAATAAGAAATAACACGGAGGGAGAGAATAACCCCCGCTGTGAAGGGCATGTCCACTATTTCAGGACGAGGGACAGGGAGCGACAGAGGAGCAGTTTTCATTGCATGAAGATACAAAAGAAGTATTGACAAGCGTAAAGCCCACGGTCCAGGGAATGCACATCAGTGAGCCAGACTGTTGCACTGGGCGGCATGTCGTACTAGTTTATTTTGAGCCAATCCATCATACACTGCACAGCTGCCGGAAAAAGGTTCTAGAGAACTAAAGGCTAAATATAGGTCCTTAAAATACAGTGGCAAGAAAAAGTACGTGAACCCTTTGGAATGACCTGGTTTTCTGCATTAATTGGTCCTAAAATGTGATCTGATCTTCATCTAAGTCACAAGTATAGACAAACACGATGTGCTTAATTCAATAATGCTCAGACTATCTTACTGATTCACGTATTTATTGACCACAGTAAACATTCACAGTGCTGGTGGAAAAAGTTGAGTGAACCCTAGGATCTAATAACTGGTCGAACCTCCTTTGGCAGCAATTTCCCAAAACAAGACAGCCGCCCTGATATTAACCTGTAAGACACCTTGATAAAATTGGGAATTCATTTTCCCCTCGATGATGGTGAGCTTTCCAGGCCCAGAGGCAGCAAAGCCTCTGGGCCGCGCTTCACCGTTGGGGATGATGTGTCCATGTTGGTATGCAGTGCCCTTTGAGCACCATACATAGTGCCGCGCGTTCTTCTTAAACAATTCAACCTTAGTTTTTTTCCAGTCCACAGAACATTTTCCCAGTAGCGTTGTGGAGTGTCAAGGTGATCTTTCGAAAACCTCAGGCATGCAGTGATGTTTTTGTTTTTTTGGAGAGTGGCAGCTTCCTCTGTGGTGCCGTGCCATGGACATCGTGCTCCATGCAACAATGCAGCACGAGTTTCTTTTCTACCCCGCTAATCATCCTGCCTTGTGCCTCTGGAGTCATCTCAGCTGGACGACCACTTCTAGGGAGACTGGCCAAAGAACTAAATCGTCTCCGTTTATAGACAGTTTTGCCTGGACCGATGAACATCTAAACTTACTGAGATGAATCTGTAACCCATTCCAGCTTCATGCAAATCAGCAATTCTTGACTTCAAATCTTCTGAGATCTCTTTTTTTGCGAGGTATGGTTCACATCAGCGGGTGCCTCGTGTGAACCGCGAACTCAAAACGTGTTTCTTATCAGTCAGTAGCTCTGACCCATGCCTCAGATCTTGTTTCGTTGACCGTACTCCAGGTTTGTTAACTCCTAATTCCAATTACTTTTTCGCTTATATCACGGGCCGAGCTGTTCACGGACTTCTTTCAACCTACACTGTGAATGTTTGAAAGACGTACTCAGTATGGACAGTATTTTTATTTGTTAATATAGATTTGTTTGTTTAGAATTGTAACTTGGATAGAGATCTGACCATATTTTAAGACAAATTTATAATTAAATGCAAATAATTCCAAAGGGTTCACTTACTTTATCTTGCCACTGTTCATACTATTCACTTCTGATTGAGTAATGTTTGCTAAAAACTACAGTGTCCAGCTGGGTAATTAACTATTTACCCTTTTTAGAAATTAAACAAAATATTTGTGATCTTTTTTTAAGTGTGACGTCTTCAGAGGGAACCAACAGATCTTTTTTCAAACTGCATTCACCCATTTCTTTGTAATATGTTGTTTACAACAGCCAGTTGTTTATAACATTCTTCTATTCTTGTTTCTACTCTATTTTACTTTGCCATATCCAGTGACTGCTCTAATAACCTAATTTCCCCACCGGGACCATTATGGTTTCATGTTTTCTTCTGCCCCCTGTGGAAGCTGCCCTGCTAGATGGGGGGGGGGGGTCGTAACTAATCCTTCTCCAAAAGGCCAGGGAAAGCCCTGGAGATACAGTCACCAATAGGTTTTCAGGTTGGAGGGGTCTGACACTATGTATAGCTTTGAAAACATAGAGGAGGGCATCAAGGGTTGAGGATACAGGGAAACCTTTGCTCCCTGTAAATCAAAGGCTGTGGAGGAAGGAGGGTTTGAATACCAGGCAGAGCACAGAGGATGAGCTATGAATCATTTCTGCTTTTACAAAGTGTGGCAGAACAGCAGAGAACAGAAAGAGGAAGACGTTGAAGAGTTTTTGACCTCTACTCTTAGGATCCAAGTTCTTCGTTGAGGTGCAGCTCGTAAGTTATAATGCTCCCCGTGACTAATTTACAACCACTTTACTTGTACCAGTATGGAACAGCATGTTGATAGAGTTATACGTTTAGATATCCAAAGAATGTGTTTCTAGTCTGTAGTCGTTTTTAGATTCCGGTGACATTTGCTACAGACATTTTGGTCCTCAGAGGATGAATCCCAATGACCTCCCCAGATGATGCCCTCTTATTTATTTAATTTAATTTATTTTATTTTTTTTAAAATAGACCAAAACTTCAGTACAGGTTGAACGATAGCGCTGACGTTAACATCCAAACAGCGAGCATGCTAAGGGGGGATTCTGTCGTTAGAACACTCCATAACACCCCACATTAGCATAACATTATGACAGCATAATAACATGCTGTACACAGCCATACATAATGCCAGTGCTATGAATAATGAATGAATAGATTTGTGGATGCATTAATCAGCAGCAAACCAAACTTCTGACACATATACCCACCAACATGTTACAGGACAACTGCTGTACCTCATGCAAGATTAAACACGCAGGCAGATGGTATATATAAAATCCCAAAAGATCTCCAGCAGTACAGGATCTACGTAAATACATGCCTGCAGTTAATGCAATAGCTGTTGTTGTAAACAAATGCAAAGAAAGATAACCGAAACATAACCAAAACAATCTCCACATACTACATAAACCACTTCATTTAGCAGATTATAAGACTAATTCATTCGTTCAACCCAACTAATTAATTCAACTCATCTGTGCTTACAGATTAATGCTAAAGTACAAAATTATTAAAATTATTATTATTAACAGATAAGAGTTAAGTCGTTTTTGACAATGCAGAGCTGATCCTGACAAGCTGAGTCTGAGCTAAAGTAGCAACAGCTTAGGGAAAGCCCGTCTGATTTCCTGTGGCGCCACTCTAAGGCCAAACCTTACATATTTTGCCCTGCCAGCTGTAAGGGTCTCACATGACTAAACCCTCTGCCTGTGTTTTTCTCTCTCTTACCTGACCAGTCATCCTCAGACCTCCGGAGGCTGGAGCGGGGAGAGAAAGAGGGGGTCGCGCAGCCCAGCGTGGACAGCAGTACTATGGGAAGGAAGGACAACGACTGTGGTTCCTGGAGAGGTAACATTACTTATGCTCACGTCTAGTGTAGCTCACACTGAGTCAGTATGTAGGAGCTTCTTACTCACGGACACTTCAACATGATGTACGAGAAGAGAAAGAGAAAGGTTTTTCCCTCCTTTTTTTTGTTTTTTTTGTTTTTTTCTTCCATTGGAGATAATCGACTGTTTCTGGGCATTTACTGTTGCTCATACCTGCCCATTATTATTCATCTTAGAGGGACAGTTAAAAGGAGTTATAAGGATGGAAATAATTTGCTCTTCGTTAGCAACAGCTCGTATGATTTTTACTCATAAAAGAGAAAAATACGAGCTCAACAAATAAGTACATAGTAATAGGCTACCTAAAAGTATAATTGTGTATTACACAACAAGTTTATTTAAATTTTCTTCATAAGTGTGCGTCTGCAGCAGTCTGAATCTGAATCAGGCTGGTGAAAGTGTTTACAGTGACTGTTTTAACTGTATTCACACAGCGGGAAAATCCGCTCTCTGTCTTTCTACTCTGCCGGTAGATGGTGATGACCCCAAGACAGACCTCCACACAGACGGACAGACCGGACGCTTCGACCGGCGAGCACACCGCACCGCCACAGAAACCGATAACTCGGTACAATTCTCTTCTTCCTGTTTATCCCCCTCCTTCTCCCTGATTCTATAAGTATCTGTATTCCAGATGGACTGAAATAACGGTTTTAGTTTGTTGCTTATTAAGACCAAAGAGTGTCACCTAATTCTGCAACAGCAGCCTCTCATGTAACAAGACTGTCTTTGGTAATGCGGCATTAGTGTTTGTTTTTCCTGTCAGTCCTCTTAACAAGCAAGTTGCCCATCAAGTAAATTTCCAAAAAAGCCGGCGTAGTCCTCGAAATAAAATGGGCTCTTCATATAAACTATATTTTAGCCTTCGCTCTTTTTGCTGTCTGTGTTTATCCCACTGAGGCCAATTTGAACTTTGGTCACAGTTTGGTTGGAAACATTTCCCACTTATCATTGGCAAATAAGTGTTGTTTGGACCTCAGGCAGACGTATCCAGTTATAAATCTATAGTAGCCAAAGATTAGACAAAATAATTAAAGACTAAATTTTATACAGGCACAAACGTATTACCTTAAATTGTGAGCCTTGGTGCTGCCCGACCTGTTTCTTATATGAGTTTCGTGGCTTCTTTTTCACTTGTATGGTTTTATCTTAATACACAAGAGGACAGGCCTGGGGTTTTCTTCCTCCCCTTGGTAGTTTTCGTTCCTCTGTATGATATGAGTTCAACCTGTCCCTCATGGGAAAGGAAGTCTTTTTTTGTCACAAACAAACTGACGCTTTTGAAATTGTCACCCCGTCTTTCTCGTGCCCTGTCTTGTCCATATGTCTGGATCACGACCGCCAACACCATATACCAACGCACGCCTTCGGCGCTTCATCCTCCATTTGCCGCGCGTGTCAAACGTTAACCACAGCCTGAGGACGACTCGCTGCGCCTTGAATCTGCTCTTCTCGGTGACAGCGCCGTCAGTGCTGACGATGACGGAGTAAAGAGGAGTCGCAAGGGAGAGAGCGTTGAGGACGATGAGGAGGAGGGCCACCTGGTCTATCACGTCGGCCTTGTGATGAAAGAAAGATGTACTCAACACCTTCCTTTATCTTTGGTGTCGTTTGTTTGTCCTTGTCATAGCTTTGAAGTGTCGAGTTTCTAACATGGCAACATGAAGGTAACATTGCGTTCACACCACAAGCAACTCCAGAAATAGTTTTGCCTCTATTGGTGCAGAGAAGTTGGCTGGAAGTGACGATACACTCACATCCTTCAGTACTCACGGCCTAAGATTTCCACAACAACATCGTCAAGTAGCTCCAGCTGGACCAGTACTGATGAGGCTGCTAGTGGCGTGAACACGGCGCTTGTCATTATTCATTAGACTCACTGTCTAATGAATAGAAAAAAAGCGGAGGAAAGTGTTTGAAAGTACGTAGCCTTTTTTTAATTTAACAACATTAACTGCATTAGCTTGTTCAAGCATGAAGCAAGAAATAAGAATGAGAGTAAATGTCTTTTGAAAAACAGAAGTTGGTCTGTATGTTCTGGAGTAAGGGTGAGGAAAAGGGTCCAACGTACAGTACGTTCAAGTACATCCTGTTTATTTTCAGCCTCCTTCAAACATCCTTTTGTGGCGGGTCAAATGTTTACTTGTTTTTTTTGCACTAACCATTGCATGAGCCCTTTAGTACGTCGCTGCTTACACTACTGGCCCTTATTTAAGGTCTGTCTCTTTGTTCCTAGATGAGGTGGTCTCTACGCTGGGAGCAGGAGCCTTTGCAAAAGTGGTGGAGTGTATTGACCGGGACAAGTAAGAAAACCAGAAACAGTTTAATCATCGTGTAAACTGAACGCAAGAGAAGCCTTTTTTGTGGGATTAGTGAAGTTTTTTTTTCGTCTTTGTGTGTGTGCGTGTGTGTGCGCGTTCAACAGAGATGAGCATGTAGCTGTGAAGATTGTGAGGAACACGGAGTGTTTCCGTGACGTAGCGAGGTCTGAGATAGCAGTGCTGGAGGCGATCAACAGCCTGGATGATGACAACAGATTGTGAGTGTTTATTCTTCTGCTTCTTTGGTTATTTAAATGCCGTGTTTATGGATCACTTCCTCTCTCCCACCAGTGCCTGCGTGAGGATGCTGGACTGGTTCGAGCACGAAGGTCACATCTGCATCGTGTTCGAGCTGCTCAGCCTCAGCACCTTCGAGTTCCTCCGACGGAACGAGTTCCTGCCGTTCAGTGTGGAGCAGATCCGGCACATGGCCTTCCAGATCTTCAGAGCCGTCTGCTGTGAGTCGTGTGTGTGTATGTGTGTGTGTGCGCACGTGCGTTTTGACACCTTTCCGTCAGCCCTGTGACCTCTGACACCTGACCTCCTCGTTGACGGTGACTG
Organism: Xiphias gladius; assembly: GCF_016859285.1. Lineage (NCBI taxonomy): Eukaryota > Metazoa > Chordata > Actinopteri > Istiophoriformes > Xiphiidae > Xiphias > Xiphias gladius. The sequence goes on along the minus strand of NC_053416.1, from coordinate 3,635,127 downwards.
GTTCCTCACGTCGACCACCATGGACAAAACTGAATCTGAAATATTCCACATTTCACAGCAGAAATATCCAAATACAATAAGGTGCTAAAACAAACAGTTTAATTATCAATTGGTTAATCAACTGAAAATGAATTATAACTTCAGTGATCTATTAATAAGTTTTCTCAAGTATAAAGTAAAATAAAAGATGTAAATATTTAGATGTATCCTGCTTTCTTCGGTTTTATCCAACTGTGAATACAAAATGAATAATTCTGAGGTATTTGACTGTTCCTGTAAAAAAAGAAATCACAATAACTTTTGGACTTTGATGGACATTTTTCATTACTTATGACACATTACAGAGTAAATGATCCATCAATGAATCATTTATCATAGCCAGTAGATCAGTTGGATCCATTCAGCTCCATTGTTTTTTGGGTGGAGTCAGAAATCGCAGGGACAGACATCATGAGACCAGGACATATAAAACCAAAAGTATCTGCACAGAAAGAGGAAGGTAGGTGAGAAGATCAGAGCAAAGCAACATGGTCGCCATTTTCGCAACTTTTCTCTCTCATACTAATTACAACAATATGAGGAAAGACCGGTAACCGTTTCCTGTTCAGCTCACTCAGGTCTGTGCTGGACTGAGAAGAAAAAAACCTTTAACGCAGAATTTAAGCGTGTGTTTTTCGGTGTGTGATACAGTCCTGCATCGAAACAAGCTGACCCACACAGACCTGAAACCGGAGAACATCCTGTTCGTGTGCTCTGACTGCGACTACGAGTACAACGATGAGACGGTAAAAATTTTGTACACACAGGTGTCTGCCGTCAGAAAATACCAGCTAAAGCCTCAGAGTGTCCTGCTGTCATTTCAAGGTTTGCCAAGTAGTAAAGGATGTTTAGCAGTGTGTGTGTGTGTGTGTGTGTGTGTGTGTGTGTGTGTAAGAAGAGGAAACTGAGGAGCCTGGATGTGAAGGTGGTGGATTTCGGCACCGCCACATTTGACCATGAACACCACGAATCCCTGGTGTCGACACGCCACTACCGAGCTCCAGAGGTCATCCTGGGTACACACACAACTGACACACTCACACAATTACTAAACAGGACCGGTTTAGCTGCATGTCAAGTAATCCATGTGACTGTGTGTTTGTGCTCAGATCTGGGCTGGAACCAGTCGTGTGATGTTTGGAGTCTGGGCTATGTAAATGTGACTGATCCATGTGTTTGTGCTCAGATCTGGGCTGGAACCAGTCGTGTGATGTTTGGAGTCTGGGCTGCGTTCTCATGGAGTTTTACCTGGGACGTACACTCTTCCCCGTACGTACACACACACACACACACACAAAACCGCACATGTGGTATATGTATGTCGTTAGAGGACCCTCACTCACATAATGTATTTGCCAGCCCCTAGCCCTGAACTAAACCAAATTCTAACCAGAACCTTAAAACCAAGTCTTAAACCTCAGTCACAAGGGACCACAGTCCTCAGAAGAAGTGAAGATCGCCCAAAATGTCCTCACAAGGCAGAAATATCCTGTAAAACTGAAATTGTCCTCACAAAGATAGCAATATAAGCCCACACACTTGCACGCGCACACACGCACACACAGAAACAGCAGTAAGTTCATCTACCTGTCTGTTGTTTCAGACCCACGACAGTAAAGAACATCTGGCGATGATGGAGAAAGTCCTGGGACCGATCCCCCCCCACCTGCTGAAACAGACCAGGTAATCACAAACACACACACACACACACACACACACACACACACACACACACACACACTGAGTCGCCAATAAACCTCACCTGCATGTCTTTGGACTGAGGGAGGAAGCCGGAGAACCTGGAGGAAACCGGCACAGTCACGGGGAGAACCCGGAAACTCCTTGCTGTGAGGCGACAGTGCTAACTACTGCACCGTCTTGCCGCCTAATACTCAGTCCACTCTTTTAGAGACCCACTGACACGGTGCAGAACCAGTGCAGAACCAGTGCAGAACGCACAAAAGACCTAACACTCAAGTCTGCAGCTTCAATCTGTTTTAGCTTTTCTTTTTTGTTCCCTGGCGGCACAGACTGTATAGTTGGTTCACTGTATTTTATTCTGAAACAATGATTGATGTAAATTTAGGCTAGAAGTAAAAAAAAAGAAAAAGGAAGTACTGCTTTGTCCCTAAATTAATTTGAGTTGTAAACATTAGCTTATAAGTGTTTGGATCAGTTTAGAATTAGTGCGCAATTCATCCATCCATTGTCAAATCTGTTTGTCCTGCTCAGGGTCAATGTGGCAAAAGGGTGAGCAGAGTAGGCCAGCTATCCCTTTCCCTGGAAACATCCTCCTTGGATCCCCAAGTTCTCTGAGGCCAGTTAGGAGTCGATCTAGGTCGGCCTCAGGGTCTCAAGGTTCAGTCATACCCAGGGAGACAGCCGCTAGGTGTCCTTACTTGGTTCCCAATCCACCTGACCTGGCACAAAATTAGATCACTGTGCACCTGCAGTGAAACGACAAAACATAACAGCAGGGGTGAGCCGTGTCCATCATTATCCACGGTGACGGCTGTTTCCTGCTTATGAGTGAAAGTGTCAAGCGCCACAGTTTATCTGTCAGTCTACCTGCAACTAACTGTAACCCATGTTTATGCACTGCATTGTGCGTAGAAAGCAGCACTTCGTGCACAACGAGCGTCTGGACTGGGACGAGCACAGCTCCTCTGACGATTACATCGGGAAACACTGTAAACCGCTCAAGGTACGCAGCGCCCATACCGGCCGGTCAGTCGCAGCCGTGAGGTGGAGGTGGCAGCGGCAGGGAGTGAGCGTAACTGTTTGTCTCTCAGCAGTACATGCAGAGGAAGAGCGAGGAGGAGAGGCAGCTGTTCGACCTGCTCGGCTGCATGCTGGAGTACGACGTCCGCAGACGGATCACCCTGGAGGAGGCGCTGTGGCACCCGTTCTTCAGCCCAATGAGGACGCAGAAGCATCAGCGCAGTTAGCACACACACACACACACACACACACACATAAATACATTCAGCATCTACCTCAGGCTTTAATTTCATCATTGTGATCATTAAACTGTTTGTGTTTATCGTTCTGAATTGATGATTTTGAAGATTTTCATTGACATTTACAATCATAATATCAGTTGTGGAGAGCATTCCTGTTTATTTGGATTACATCTGCAGTCTGCACGTCTTTGTATAAAGTCAATTCTAATGCAGAGCAATTCTACGTTTTCCTTCACTGGCTCTCAGTCATTTGTGTCAGCAGTTTGTTAATAAATATTTTGCATTTTGGTGTGTCTTAATTCTGTTTTTACAATGACTTAGCTATTCTACCATTGACTTCTGCTCACACATCATCAGAGGTGGGTAGAGAAGTCATATTAACAATTGAGTATCAATTAAATGCCTTTAATTTGTACCTTCAATTTGGCCTTCATTTCTGTCACTATCACACACAACATCGTTCTCACCAAAGTCATCGCTCAGTTCTGGGAAGGTGGCAACATTCCTACAACCGTGTGGCTGGAGGAGAAACAAACAGACAGTGGATAAACTACTGCAGTTGGATGAAGGGTGAGACATTTAATCTGGAGGCGAAAACTGAAAATTCAGACATTTCTATAATAATCCTGCATTGGACAGGAAAAGTGCGCTTTCAGGTACGGGCAACAGGGAAACGGTGAGGGCGTCTGGTGGAGAAAAGAGACGAAATAAATTATACACAAAGCAGTCAGTATGCATGCTCAAAATAAAAAATAAAAAATGTAAAGCCTAATGTGGATGGTTGTGAAAACCAAAAAATACTGAAGTTTTGGAAAAACATTTTTGCCGTCTCTGCTAAGATTAATTAGCAGTGGTCTTCCACAGTTACAGTTTGATTGCCTTTGCACAGCAGATGTACTGCATCATTCCCTGGAAGTATAAAATGGTAAAGATGCTGATTTCCTGTACTAATCTTGTAATAATAATTCATGATGTTAATACTGTATCATGCATTCGTCCATTAGCTGTACCGCTTCTCCTTGAGGGTTGCAGTGTCAGCTGCCAGTCCCAGCTGACACTGGGTGAGAGATAGAGCCGACACATAGAGACAAACAACCGGTCACACTCACTCAACCTGTCTGATCGTCTGACTGCTTCTTTTTTAGCGACGCCACCGTGTCACCAGCAACCAGCAATTGCCGTGATGAGCACTGAAGAAAGCGACGAAAGGTCGCATGAAACCAGAAAACTGCCTCTAATGTGTGTGGTCCCAACACAACGACGTGGTGACGCTCACAACCGCAGGCCCTTTTTTTAATGTATACACAAGAAAAAACACAAAAACAAAAAACAGAACGGTCTCCTCTATTTCCACCTGAGAAGATTATGTAGACAAACCACGGTGTGTCATGCTAAAGTAAATGTTAGCTATGTTACCCCACCTAGAAATCCCTGGCATCAACTGATGTAACTGCTTTGTTGATACAGACTGCTGACACGTAAAGTGGGCCACATTTATCAAGATTCAAGCAGCCAAGGAAGTTTCCATGACTGAATAGTTATCCAGCTATAAAATATTACATGTGCAAGCGGCCGCTCAGATAAACAGCGGGCTCGTCTGCTATCTGAGAAACATCAATTTAAAGCTACTAAATCACACTGATGTGATAAAGCAGCATAAAACAAAGTGACACGTAATTCGTGTATAATGCCACGGGTTCCAGTCTGTCTCATGACCTTTGCTGCATGTTGTTTGTAATCCGTCCTGCTTCGGTTTACTTGGCACGGAGGAGACATCACAAATCTAAAGCCGAAAACTGTGATTCGTTGCGACGTAAAATGCTGGAGGATGAGTTTCCTATTTTCTGGTGATAGACCTGAAAATTTCGAACTTAACGAATGGATTTGGTTTCTAGGTTATATGGTCAAAATGATGGTTTAGTAAAGCCTCTGCAGCTCGCATTATTGTGGGAAGAGTTGCGGAGGCTTTCAGCTCCTCAGAAGATGAGAATGCTTCATATTTTAAACAGGAAACAGCTCTTTAGCTGAGCTTCTCGGTGAATATATAAAACTTAGTTTATTCTGAATGTCTACGTTTTACTCTTTAATTACATATCCCTTTCGGTATGTCTGTGTTTATAATTGGTTGCTCCTGATGAGCGTTGAATGTTTTGGAATTTTGTGATGCTTGTTCCCATGCGTTCATTGGTTTTCTTTCATTAAGGGGCTCACCAAAACAAATTCCTGGGCGACTTGTCGAGTCAGCAGTTGAATCCTGAATTCCCGCTGTCGTGTCTTTCAGCAAGACAACGGCCCATGTCAGTGACCCGCCTACAACCCAAGCCCTGAGCTGTGATGCCAGATTGGACTGACAAAAAGTGGCCCAATGGGACCCTAGAACTCGCCCAGCTTTTAATCTTCACTTAGAAAACTGGAGTTTGCTTCCTATGACCTCGGGTCTTCTGTTTTATCAGGAGGCAAACTTAAACCATGGTTACGATAAGGTCATAAAAGAAAATCAAGTAAAGGTATTTTAGCTAATGTTACGTTGAGTGTTTAACCTGCGTTAAAATAAACTGATATGACGTTTGGTTTTGGCGGTCTTCAGGTGTCAGTCACTGTGTGCCCAGCCGAGCCTATTGAACTCTGGCTTCTGTCAATCTCATTCATACTACTCAGATGAGCGGAGCGGCTGATTTATTGGAATATACTGGATCCTGGTATTTTTTTGTGGGCGCAAATTGCCCAAATGATACAAAAATTAAATAAACAGTAGCCCAGAAAAAAACTTGCTCTGGACGCTCGGAGGCTTTTGTCAACCATGGAAAAGATTACCCTGTTTAAATTTAGTATAACTTTTATATTCTCTGGTCAAAGCGTTGTTTTTATTTTCTAAGGCCAAACTGAAATATGAATTCTCCTTCTTTTTTCCCTTTTTCCTTTTCCGATACGGTGGTAGAAGAAGACCAGACTGTAAACACTTCCTGCAGCAGGCGGTCCTTTGATGCCAGCGCTGTGTATGTTCCTCTGTGCTTCGAACCACGTCGCGGAGTAACACACAGAGTCAGGGAGTAACCTAGGGAGTGCTCAAAGCACAAGTTGGACTAAGCGGCTATTGTGGCCGTTTTACTGAATGGGTATTACGAGCTGTTTGTAGTGCCGGTCCACACAGATATCGAATGAGTCAATTCACCGGCCCCGACAGGGTCGCTCAGAACCAAAATTCACTGTCTGCCACTGCAGAAAAATAAATTAAACTTAAATTTTTGGTAATTACAATTTCCACCCAATGTGTACACAAGTCATAAACACCAATGAGGTTTATGCTGGTTCTTTAGCAACACTTTTTTCTTATAGTTTCAGTATGACGTTGGTTTTTTCTTGTTTCATTTTCAACATTACAGCCTGCGTTAATGTGTGTTTTCCCCCAGGCTGCACGCAGGCACTATCCTCTGCAAGTCCCTGTGGGATATCAGACTTGCAGTAAGTGTGCATAAAGTCATTGAAAGCCCCTCATGCGCTCACTGATTCCACAGTGGGACAGGCCTAAACCCCTCGCTGACTTCTCAGTGGCGCATGCCAGAGCCTGCGAAACCGGGCCTCCTGCTGCCACTGTCCTCTGACCCTTTTGGTCTCACAAATCTGGAACAAATCTGTAAATTCTACTGTACTGATGTCACTTTAATGAGTCTCCAGCCCGCCGTCACTCAACAAAGTGAACCCCAGGGAGAAGTGGATAGACTGTGTTCTCATCGCTTGGCAGGTAAACTGACTGAAAAGCCCAGACTTCTCCCTTGCAGAGAGGTTTGGCTACCCTGGGGCGTTGTTTAAATCCAGTTCGATTACTAGACAGCTCGTGTTTTTTGCCCAGTCTGACTTATTCTTCCCAGCAATTACTTTGGGTGTGTACAATTGCACCGTAACTAATAGAAATGATCGAAACTTCAACAAGGCTAGGAGTCGACAGCCACGCTGGCAGCTCTGTGAGGCCGCCGTGCTTTGAACTAAATGCTAACACCACCGCGGCGGCACGCTTAGAACGCTATTGTGGTGACGTTTGGCAGGTATAATGTTTACCATGGTCACCATCTTAGACTTTAGCGTAAATCCCATGTGTGGACAAATCAAATTTTTGAAAAATCAGAGGATCACCAAAGTGATTACAGTCCATCGTGTGTGGGGGCATAAATGTGTGTTCCAAACTTGGCATGGCAAACGTGGCAATCCATTCAGTGGCTGTTAAGACATTTTACTCAAAACCACATGTGTCAACCTCATGGTGGCGCTAGAGGAAAAGTCAGTTGGCCACTAAAGTAATTAAATTTCAAACTGTCGTGATCACGAATGTCCGCGCAACATTCTCGCTAATAGTTGTTGAGATATTTCAGTCTGGACGAAAGAGGTGGACCAGCCGACAGGCCAACACAAAGCCCCACAGCCGTGCCACTAGCATGGCTAAAAACAGGCTGTAATGAACCTGGATTTTCCTTGAATGCCACGTGATATTTGTAATTTGTTCACTGCCAACACATTTTAAAGATTCATTAGTAGTGAACACATGATGATGGATAGTTCAAAAGCTAGAGTAAAAGAAAGGGAGCAAAAGTTTTGACTTTAAAACTTTATTAATGGATTGGTCTCAGGCCTGAAGGATTTGGGTCGAATCGGGCTGAGGCCCGGCAGCACTGTAGGATACGGAATGATTCTGCTGCAGTACGGTGCACGTGTGATGGAGTTAGCTAAGGACTGTTTGTACGAATTATGAACAGTGTACTATTTTAAATGTAACACTTAGTAGTAACGTGTTTAATGGTAATATTTTTATTTTTGGCTTGAAGACCTCTGATCTTAAAGCCACGCTGGAATATCAATCAAGTCCGCGTTTCTAAAATCACCATTCACATTGATGAGACACTCTATCTATACATTTCTGTACAGTTTCTCTGGTTTCCCGGTTTCTTTCATAAGTTAGTCGTGGCAGATATTGCCGCAGTGTGAGCCTCGCTGTTGCAGGTAATTGGCCGCAACAGCGAGGGGTTAATGCTGTCTCCACCAGAAACACAGGCTTGAGTCTGCACAGGTGACTGAGGGTCATATCTTTCGGTGATACCTGGTGGTCCAGCGGCCACCCACCTGCCTGTAAAGCAGGAAAACATGGCTGCTAACTGCAGCCGCACCTCCCTTTGCCAAAAGGCGTAGACCAGCGGGTTGATCAGGGAGTTGGACAGTCCCAGCAGCCACAGATAATTCTCCAACACGTCCGTGAGTTCACAGCTTTTACACAGAACGTGAACTATGCACACCACGAAGAAGGGGCACCAGAGTACCAAGAAGCAGCCCACAAGCACAGCCACTGTCCTCAGGGCCTTCACATGACTCCAGTAACCGCTTCTCAGCTGCTGATGGTGGTGGTAATGTTGACAGGGTTGATGGCAAAGTCGGTCAGCTGTCCTGGAGCCTGCTTGCCTCACTTGGCAGATCTGCTTCTGGTGGCTGCAGGCGATCTTCAGGATGTCCAGGTAGATGTAGACGAACACAGAGAACACAGGGAAGAAGCACACGCTGAATAAGACGATGATGCCCACTTCGTGGATGACGGAGAAGAAGGCACAAAAGCCGTCGTAGCCCTCCGCCTGCAGCTGCCGCACCATGACTGAGTGGCAGAGGACATGGGTTATTTCACATATGACACTACTGCTGCATACACACAGATTATCAAGAAAACAGTCCTTGAACAGATTCTGGTACCCTGAGGCCACGGGATACTGGTTCCAAGCAAAACTGTATTGAAGGAAACGGGAAACCCCCATCTTCTCTTCAAACTTAGTTATTTTTTTCCGTAAATAGTTTGTCCTGTAAAGCTATTTCTTTTTCAGTGTGGGCTAAAGAAATGACACACAAGTTAATTAGTCAGAGTTAGAGGTGCTGGTTGGTGAATTTTCAAACTTTGACATGTTGAATGCATGTCACCCATGTGAACGCATTCGTGCGTGTGCGCCCTCGTGCGCGTGCATGAGATAAACAAAACGGGGGCGCACTCATGAAAAACCTGCTCCATAGTGCTAATAGCGGTCAAAAAGTCCACAGTGAAACTAATTTTCAACCACTATCTGTTAATTCAAATCAGACCTCTTGGCCTAACCCTTAAATGCATACCTTAAACCAGACTACATTACAACCTTTTATAATTCATTAATTTCATTCATTTAAGCACTCAGCTCCCTGGTACAACTCAAATGGTTTGTTTTTGACAGTGTTCTGGTGTCAAAATGTGAAAAATGATAAAAGCTTTGTTTTTCGGCTGTTTTCCTCTAAAAGGTTTGTAGGGTCGCTAGAGACCACAGGTATGTAAGAATGTTGACTCTGGCCGCTTGAAGACCAGACATGCTCCCGTGTTTTTTGGACTATGTGCAGAGATTTTACTGTGCATGCTGGCCAGAAGGGTGTTACAGTAGTCAAGACAAGAGATCACATGCATTCGTGCAAGATGCTGTTAGTATAATAGATAAATGTTACCTCCTACGGTAACAGCATGAGGTAGCCTAGCCAGTTGCCAATATGAGCCCACATTGTGGTTGGTGAAAACACTGTCCGGAGCCGGTTCTATCGTCAAATTGGTACATTTGGATCTACTTAGTTTGGCCCCTAGTGGATGATCAGGCCGTGCCAGACGCATGCGCTGCATCACAAAATGCAGCCACTTTGTTCATTTCAATGAGACCACTGAAAAAACGCAGGAGAAAAAAACACACAGGATCATCTGACAGAAAAGTTGAACCTGTTTTAACTTTTGCAGCAAGGCAATGAAATGTTATCGGCCACTGCACTGGCCGATCAAATACGTGCAAGCACATATAACATTGTAGCATGATTGACATAATACTGCTGTTTACCTGGCAACCATTAGGCTTGAGTTGAAAATCCTGTCTGATAAACCTTTCAGTACATGAAGGTATTACTCAAACTTGACCGCCTGGACCATTTCTGTCCAGTACTTGTTGCATCACGAAATGTCACAGCAGCACAGCAACTTGCACTTTTTAAATGCAATGTAATTTCACACTGAACGGCAGCTTTTTTTTTTCTTTCTTAAACATACAATTAATTAATTAATCAGATGTACTTTTTTAGGTCTCACCTGGCAAGAATCCCACAGTGAAGGAGCTGATCCACAGAGCCAGCAAGGAGCCCACCGCTGTCCCCTTACCAGACAGCAGGGAGTACCGCAAGGGCATCTTGATGGCTGCGTAGCGGTCAAGTGAGATCAGGAACATGGACATGATGGAGGCTGTGCAGGGCGATGTCACAAAGGCCATCCGCATCAAACACCGGGTCTTCCCCTGAGCAAGAGGTGTGGCGTTCGTGGGAGGGTCAGCAGTAACGTGACTGTGCCGGTTCTGAGGGACACTGTTGCCGTTGCTGTTGAAGTCTTCTGTGGCCAGGCCAGTGATGGCCACACCCACCAGGGCGTCGGCCAGTGCCAAGTTGAGGACGAAGCACCAGCTCTGGCTGCTCTTCTTAAGGAGTACCTTTAATAGAGCGACTGCCACCAGCAGGTTGGTGGGGATGATGAGGCAGGCGGCGATGCTCAGGATCACACCCATCACCCGAGGCCTCACGTCGCTTTGGGTCGTCGGCTCGTCGGACTCCAAGCAGTCAGGAGTCATGCTAACGGAAGACTCAGTGCTTGCTTGTCCAGTCAAATAGGACATGTTGATATCAAAAAAACCCAAAAGATTTAAAGGTGAAATTTACAAGCATTTGTGCAGTTGAGATGGGCTTTTATCCGTTACAGCCATTGTCCATTATAACACAAAATGTGGCACCAGCAGTTAATTACCATCTCAGAAAAAAGACACAGAGATTTCCACAAATGCTCAAAAACAAACTAGGTCAAAACTTTAAGAAAGGTTAAGACTGTGTAAATATTGTTGCGAAAATTTTATTCTGAAATATCAAATATCATGTCAAATAACTTGTTCCAGTAGCTGAAACATGTGACTACACTCAAGTAGAAAAGACTTCAGGCATCAAACTGTTACGATGAAGAATCTCATCAGCCAAAATCATCTTGTTACATTAATCCAGTGTCCTGTAATGGTTCCACACCGGCCGGTCTCAAAGTTTTAGAGAGTCAACATGATCCTAAAACGTCCATTCGATCTCACCGGCCTCATCACTGTCCTTTAAATCCCCACAAACAAATGCAGAAGGACAGAAACACTCGCAGCATTATCAGCAGGTCTCGCCTAACCCCTCCCCTCTCTCTCTCACACACACATACAGCCTATAGACGAACACACACAGCTCCACAAACACATAAGCACCCTTCCGCTGCTTAGCCGTTGCTGTTGTTCCCCTTACTGGGACTGAACCTTGCCCCAGCCGTCTGCCTGCTGGCTCTCACCCAGGCATGAAGATCTGTGTTTTCAATCATCACTTTTACTTTCTTTATCTTTTTTAATCAGGAAGATTTTTTGAACTAAGGTTTATTTTTAGTTAATTTAATGCAGAAAGCCAAACCATACATAATGGGGAATAGATAAATGAATGTAAATAAATTAAATGAATGCTGAATAAACGAATGGCTAAATGGGCAGGTTGATCTATATTGGGCTGGTTCAGAGTTTCTCTTACAAAACCAAAAATTCTTGTTCGAAAACACTTTCGACAAAGAATAAAACTCACCTTTGTGTCGCTAGAAAAAGTTTGTTTTTCGAGTTTGTAAAGTGGTTCATGTTGCCCCTTTGTGGCCGTCGGAGGAAAGAACACACATTTCAGCTGTGGGTCCCGCCAACCATCAAGGTGATATTCCAACTTTTCCACCCCAGCCAGAGGTAGAAATTTTTGCAAATTTAAAATTCTGGTGTTTCCGCTCAGAGTTTACAGTTACAAAGCGATACTGAACCAAATTTACAGGCTCCTGTTACAAAATAAACAAAATTTGTTGCATTTACAGTTGGATCTTTAAATAGTTGTCTCTGCTGGAATCATGAATCTCGGTGCTTTTAAATAAATGCACAGTTTGTCAACTTTTGAGCAAGTATTCAACTAGATGCTGCTCGTTAAACGTATCACACATTTGTAGAGTAATGTAAGAAGTAAGATGTGGATGCTTTTATTGATTCCTTCAGTTTATAAAAATCACTTAGGTACGGCCCTTTACACAAGGCGGAGAAAGCACAGTATATTGAACCTAAGTGCAATAGCCTCCTATCCCCATGTGTATTCCAGCGAGGTGCGTACTCTGCAGGGTTGCGGCTTTAACGTCGATGAGTGTCCTACAGTGATGTACAGGAACATGTTGCAGTGGAGTTGGGTAGAGATACGTGGACCGCATTCTGGCTCTTCACTGAGCATGGTGTAAAAAAAATGTCCACGAGTTCCCTGATATTTGCATGATCAAAAATTATCTGCTGGTTTGGTAAAATTCATTCAGTAATATAAAACACAAGCAGCTACAGCCGTGTTTGTGTAGTGTACAGAGCTGAATGGGCTTAGTTAAACTCTAACCCTGCTGGCCGCCGTCCTCTTTAGGCCCCAGAGGAGACATCTGGCATGATGGGACCATTTTCCACCAGGATTCACACACAAATAGATCTGGCTAATGATGCTCTCTCGCTGCACTCACTCAAAACATCATCTGGCATCACACCAGCTTCACAAACTGGCGAGTGGCAGCTACAGTACGCCCTGAGAGAAAATATTTAGGGAAAAACACAAAATGCAGTGATCTGAGACATCCCTACCTAAACTTAAACTGGTTAATGATTAGTCCTGATTATGTGTATGCAATGAGCTTTTAGCTTTGACACAAGAAAACAGCATTTCACTTTTGCTGCCATAAGCGAAAAAAGATTTCCAGCTAAAACAGGATGTCGGAGCTGGACCTAACTCTTCAATCATCAAAATTTCAGAAAGTAAAAAAGATGCCGCAAAACTGTCCTGAAAATGATTCATATTTTAAGAAAAGGAAACATGTTCTCAACCTAACATGTACAACCACCACTTACGTCTCTTTGAAAGTTTATTTAATTGCAGATATTCTATAAAAAAGGGGACTGTTAAGATTCTGCGACGTATTATTGCTTTAAAGAAGTAAAAGTCTGCAAATATGAAACAAGGAGATAAATGTTAATATTTTTGTGGCATTTGTTTGCTCATTAATTATTTAATTTCACTGGTATATAAGTGTAAGAGGAATCTCTTCGCAGAATTTATTCTGATAATTTTGCAAAATATTGTAAATTATGTTTATTACACTTGCCTGCACACGGTATAGGCGTCAGTTAGGATCAAACACGTGTGAGTAAAAGAGAATGATGTATACACTGTACAAATCAGGGTTTGATGCCAACTACGTGCTCAGGAAAAAAAACAAATCAAGGAGAAGGACACAGAAAAGAGATTTTAGCAATGCCAGCAGCATGGGTATACAGATATCAAAGTCCCTGGCAGATGAATCTCAATAACTTTTGTGGATCCTCAGACAGTTCCTCTAGCGCCACCAGTGAGTCAGAGTTTTCATTTAATCAGTGAAATAGCGTGAAATCTGTTACATGGATTGGCTAAAAAACATTGTACATTCATGGTTCCCAGAGAATGAATCCTAGTGACTTTAGTAATCCCCTGACTTTTCCTTTAGCACCACCAGCAGGTTGACATTTTTAGTTCAGAGTCAAATGTCTTGACGACTACTGTACGGACTGCCAATGTCATTTGTTGCAGACATTCGTGTCCCCCACATGATAGACCCTTTTCAGAGCAGACAGTTGACTTGCCAGCAGGAAAAGCACGGGTGTAATTGATAACCTTACAAATGACCGCTTTCCATTTAGGTGAGCTAGTCGCAGGGTCCTGATATTGTGCACGCTGGCTCACTGGCATGCCTTACTGGGGCATGTGATGGAACTGAGCCATTGTTACATGTCAAATGTCTGCAGTGAAAAAGGTCTTTGACCTGTAACTTTGTTGAAAATTTCATTTTGTCCAACGTTCAGCTGTACATTTTGTTGAGTGCTAATTAGCAAATGTTAGCGTGCTAACACACTATTTATGGTGAAAAAACATTCATTACTAAAAATCAGCATTTAAAATCAGCATTAACATTATCATAGGGACCATGTTGACACACTGATGTTAGCATTTGGCTTAAACATTGCTGTGCCTAAGTGCAGCATCACAGAGCAACTAGCATGGCTGTAGAGTCTTGATAAAAATAAGCTGATAGTTAAACATAACTGGACCAAGGAGGAAAAATTTGCTACAGAGTGATAAAAAAAGAACTGATTGGTTGAAAAAACTGAATGTGTTAACCCCTTTGTGACAGTGTTTTCACACCTTCACCTCCAGTCCCACAAACACATCCCCAAACTTCAACACTGCAATCCCAGCCAGCCCAGAGCAGCAGAGCACATTTTCACCGGGTTCAATTTGAGTCCAAAGCAACCTGAGAGGAAAGATCCTCTTTTTATTACCTCTCACACCCCCTCCCTCCCGACAAACCAAAATAGCTCCAGCAGACACACAATGTAGGAATGTTATTCACCCCTGCTAGACCTTTCAGGACCTTTCAAAACAAAGTGTGGGTCAGCAGTAATTGTGCCCAGTGCCCAGCAGCACCCAGGGAGCCGGGATCCTGTTTACACCTCTGCCAACGCCATCCTCCACCCGCTGTGACGGAAACTTGTTAACTCCACCTCAGCTTGGGATCTGGTTTGAAGAAACTGCTGAGTGTTTTGAGCCAAAGTGAGGAGTTCTCCAGTTTTGGAACTTGTCAGGAAAAAGTTCTTCGGGCAGGATTGTTAAGGTGATGATGATGATGTTATGTCAGTGAAGCTGTCAGGGCGATGTGTGGTGTTCAGCAGGAGCAGGGTTTAGCTGCTATTTCCTACTGTTGTTCCACATCAATATGGCCTGCAGCAGAGTTTGGGTTGTGTCAGAGCTTTTGGGGTTGTCCCAAGACCAAAATCCCAAATTTATTATAGTTTCACCTCACAATGTTCCAGACTTCATATTTCATTCTTAAACCCTGCTGCTTCAATTCTGTCCTGGTGTCACTGAGGACAACTGTAAAAAAATAAACTGTTAGACTTGTAAAAATTTGTTTTTTGAATAGGACTCCATGTTACCCATGGTGTGTTATTTAAATGAATCAAACTATAAGACTGGCATTGTGCTTACAACCTCTTTTAACATGAATGGGTAGTATAAACATACTGGTAACAGCATTTCAGATGGTTTTATAGATCAGACCATCCACATAGATAACCTTCAATGTCCCCAAAGGGTGTTCTGAAATTGGCAAAACTGCATTTTTGTACTGCGCACCCTGGAACTGGAATCAATTATCAGACCAATTTATTTTGGAAATACTGCTGTAATACCACACACCCAAACGCCTAATTAAAAACTTGTTTTGTTAAGAATGTAAAAGCTGTAAATAGACCAGTTCCCACATTTGTCTCTCAGGCCTAGTGTTATTGTGCTATATGCTCAATATGAAAGTTGTAAATTAATTCTTTATGTGACTTTTCATGTGTTAACTGCACTGGCAGTTCTGGCCAGGTCTCTTTTGTAGAAAAGATGAAGTAAGTCAAGAGACTTCCTGGTAAATTAAAGGGTAATTAAGATACACAGATATAGCCTCCTACCCAGCTAAAAACCAAGACCAGGACAACGTCGGTCCACCTTTTAATTTAAATCTTGCTGAAGACTTTGCTTTGCTCTACCCAAGGGCAGTATAGTGAACAAAGATTACAAACTCATAATCTGTAAAGAACAAAAGTTTCAAAATAAGTATATTCTAAATGTATTGGAAACTTTGAATAATTTGGGCGGGCGTAAAATGCCAGATGTAAGAAATTAGAATTTAAGAAAGGGTTTTATTTCTTCCTGTGCACCAGCCACATTCACATTTCACAAATGAAAAAAGAAAAAAAAAAAAAAAAAGTGTTCTCATCTACAGTATAAGTGTTTGCACCAATATACGTTTCCTTTTCATGTGTGAACTGTGGTAGACACTGTGAAATTGATAGCAGGGAAACTGACTGCCTTTGTGTTTCTACCAGACTGAAGATGTCTTTAAAGAGGCGGCTGCTGTCCATGTTGTTGTGCTGTGTTTACTGTGTGGCCTCGCTCTTCTGCCTCCACCCAAACCGCAACAACTGCTTCTCTGCCGGAGCTCGGTGAGTCCGTGTGTGTCAACATATTGAACATAAACAAACATTTAAGAACTTTTTTGTTACAATGGCTGATTTTCTAGACAACTGTCATATTGTACATTAGGAAATTTACAGTTTTATCTCCTCTGGGAATCGCCACTTTAACGTGGTGGATAGGTTTGTCCCTGGGAGCGGTGTTGATGAAGGGCAGCAGCCCATGGCAGTGTCTCCCAAAGCAAATTGGTCCCAGGGGAGGGGCCAGACTAAGAGCGATTCATTTTTTAATTTTTTCGGAGATGTGACATCTTGCCGGGACCAAGGAATCCCAGGCCACCCCTGCAGCCAGACTTGGGAGGAGAGCTCAACTGTGAGCATCTGGTGGCTTGGCCTTGACCGATGAGGCGGGCAAAGCCAGAAAAAAATTGCATGGGGCCACCACCCCGTGGAACCACCATTGTAGGGTTATGAATTGGGGTGAGGTGCTCTAAACCGGGTGGCAGGCAAGGGTAGGGACCTAGGCTTGCTGATCCCTGGAATTGTAGACTGGTCCTAGGGAGATGGTCATCTCTCTGTTGGGGAAGTAGCTGCTGTAGTTGAGCAAGGTGGAGCATTACCAACTAGATGTATATGGGCTGACCTCCACGTGCAGCATTGGCTCTGGAATGAAGCTACTGGAGAGGCTAGACTCTGATAGCCACCCGGGAATGATTTGGATCAGATGGGGGGACGCTGCCAGACAGACCTGGTAAAACCAAACGTCTAGTGAGGGTGAACTAGGAACACTAGCTGAGGCTCCTGTCAGGAAGGTCTTCAACTCCCACCTCCGGAAGAACTTCTCAGGCTCTGGTGTGTTTTGTGGACAGGATCTCAAGGCACAGTTGGGGGTAGGAGAGTGTCCCGTTTGGGGACCTCAGAATTGCCTCTCTGTTTTTTGCAGATGATATGGTTCTTTTGGCTTCATCAGACTGCGACCTACACTTCCAAGTCTGATGCCATGGTTGCCTGCCGGAAAATGGTGGATTGCTTCCTTCAGGGTGGGAGTGAATTGCTGCCTCAAGTGAAGGAAAGGCAACACTTCTTGTGTCCAATTATGTTGGCTCACATGTTCTGCACTTGAACACACTGCAAAGACTACAACCATTAACCAGCTGTCCATTTATGTAGATATTTGGATAGTGTTTTCACATTTTGAAACCGTTTGACTAGCTTTGTCCAGGTTACTGCAGATGTGCAGTTAGTTCAATAATTCTCATTTCTAGAGGGAAGAGCGAAAAAAGTTGATCGGTTGAGTTAAGATGGTGGTTGGATACTGTATTAGCTGTGTTAGCTAGGTTAAGAGGAAAACAAGAAAAAAGTCCTTTTTTTTTCTTTTTCTTTTCCAATAATTTCCTTTTGGGATTCACATCTTTGGCTGGAAATTTGCCCAGATGATCTCTGCCCTTGCTTGGAGTTGTGAGTTATTAACAAGAGAAGCACTAGATATTTGAGTATGAGTCCAAATGTCCAACCTGACTCGTGACACAGTTTTTAAAAAAAAAAGTATTTTAAAGCCTTTAAGAAAGCAATGACAAGATGAGAGAGAGAGAGAGAGAGAGAGAGAGAGAGAGAGAGCTGCAGCAAGGGTCCCTGAATCACAAATATTGCAGTTTAAGGGCAATGTAATAAGCCTAAACCTACAGAGGACACCTACCCAAGAGATTTTGATTTAATTTTGATTTTTTCCCCAAAGCCTGTGCTACAAGCCATCAATCTTAAGTCTATTTTGCTCATCCAAATACATCAAAAAACACATGAATATTATACATATATACAATGTATACATATACAAATTCAAAGGAATTAAAGCAATACAAATTGATCATATAAACTGGCATTGCCAACCCTTGAGCTTTTGCTTGAGGATGAGGGCAGAAGAATCAGAGGTAATTAAAAAGACTGCATCTGTGCTCTTCTTCTATGGTTTGGGCGTGCCTGTAAATGAAAAAAACAGTTAAGGACGAGTATCATTTGTCTCACAGCAGACATTTAGATCTTTAAAACACAGGTGTAAAACTGATTTCTCATTTAGGGGCTCCAGTGCCAGGACCCCTGTATTGTTCGTGCTGGTTCACTCATATAGCATTTAGTCACAGCTGCTCTTTTGGCCCTTTACTCAGTATTCTCCCTTTTTACTCTCTCTTGTGCTTTGCCTTAAGTCACTCTCCCTATTCTCTTATCTTTTCATCCTTACTCTCACTTGTTTTCCCCTCCCTTAGGAATCTGGTGTCAGTCGTCCAGCAGCTTTACCAGCGTGTCATTCGACTGCTGCGCACCACTCTGTGATCCACAGTGCTTCTTGTAGTTCAACCAATAACCCCGAGCCTGTCCTGTTGCTGTGGTGGCTCTGGCTGCTGTGGCTGTTGTCAAGCATGCCCTCCAGTAGTGCATTGCCGATTAGAAAGAAAAAGAAGAAACAGAGGAAGAGGAAAGGTGTCACTCCACTCTTGGACTGTAGAGTTTCAATCAACTCAGTATTTTCTGTAGGGGGCCACCTGCCCTGATCTGCTCACTACTTCATTTCCCTGACTGTATTTTAGCTGAAGAGAAGAGTATCTAAAAATGTCTATTTTTCTACTGATGAAGGTTAACATTATATTTATATTTGCTGTGCGAGATGCCGGTGAGGTGGAAAGGACATCAACAGTCCTCTTTTAAACGCATTTTGAGGGTTCACTGGGAGCTTGGCTGCTCTGCTGTTTACCTCAGGTACTGAAGAATGAAGCTTAAAGAAATATACTGGCTGAAATTCCTGCACTGGCTAGGAGACTTTGTCATAAGTGAGGGAGCGAATTCTCTTCCCTTCATTAACAACTACTGTACCGCAGAGTTATTCCTGTGGAGCTGCTTCGTGGCTGGCAGTGGCACCTGTGGCGTGAGTATGAGCGCTGATCAGAGTGAAGCCTAGAAAACAAACACTATAGAGGTCTTCACAGGTCCAAAATTTGGGAAAACCTACCCGAACCCATTGAGCATAGATTAATTTTCAAGACAAGATCTGAGAAGAGGCCAGAACCAAAAGGGGACAGCCAGAGGACAGTCATAATTGGCCTGAAATAGACCTGAGGACAATCAGATCTGATCCAAAATGCGGTCACCCAAACAGACCCGACTAGAGAGCGAGCACTAGCACTAGCAGCAGTAAGACACTCAACCAATTAAGGAGTCGTTGCGGTTGGAAAGCGTAACAAAGCATGTAAATTTTCCCTGACACAGCACGTGATCAGAGTTGATAGCGAATCCGCCAGGAGCCATTTGGCTTTGCGACCCATTAACACAAGATCGAACAGGACCCTACCCAGACCCTGTTAGACAAAATCAAATTGATTCCCTTTACTAGGAACCAAGAGGACACATCGGGGCCTACTCTGAAGTACACAAACTCGATTACAACACATGGCTAGTGCTTTGCAAATATGTGGAACAGCTGTACATGAAACATAAGCATCAGACTAGACAGCTTCCCTTTAAAGTTGCCCTAATGCCCTTCACTGCTATGGTATTAGTGAAATTTGAATTTACCTAGCTAGAAGCATCCATGTTTGTGTTTCTATGCTTGGTATACTTTACTGCTGTGAAGCTTCCTTTATAACAAGGCCGCGAATAACAAATTAGGCCAACGCATGCAAGCTGATCTGGGGCCTCACTGACAGGACCGGCAGCACGTTTTTCAAGTTTAGGCAACTAAAACTACTTTGAGGGTCAGTTGACCCAATTTACATACAATATTTAATTACTTACTTACAGTGGTTGCAAGCAGATACAGTTGTTTTGCCTTTATCTGTACAGGTTTTGAGATATCTCTGAGATTTGTGCCTCTCCGCCAATACAGTGGAGGTGAATGGAATTTAGTTTGTGGGGCTCAAAGCAATGAAAAATTACACTCAAAGAATCCAGCAGCAAAATGTCTCTCCAAACACATATCCCTGTTACTCTGGATAATCCACAGAAAACAGCAGTTTTCACAGGGACTATTTCTTTGGAAGAAAACAGTCTCAATAAAACTTTTTTTTACTAGCTTACAGTGAGGTTGCTTGTCAGGAAAACATCAACGTGGGTTGTTTTAAGCTGGATGAAAAAAAAATGCTGATGTTTTGTTTTGATGAGGACAGTCTCTCATCCGTCGCATAGATGTTGAAAAAGATATCAGGTCAGAGGTCACCTGTAGGTTAAAAAGCGCCAATTTAAATAAAGAGTTGTAGTTAAACTGAGAAAAGGGGGAATGGATGAGTAAAGCTAATTCAATTAGTATGAAAAGTATTACATCCGAACTCCCCGGGTTATTACATTTAAAGCAATAATTATATCGTGCTTTTTAGTGCCGAGCTGAAACTTTTGCTACCAATCAAACTAAAGTTGGAAGAAAGAAGGGACTTGGTAACTTGGTACAGTGAAGCTTTTTAGTGAAAGGGCCGATCACAGATATTTCAGCTGGAATGCTTGAGTGAAGTGAATGAGCTATAATATTCTGTGCTGCCTGAAAAGATATCTTTTTTGTATGAACTGAGTGGAAGTGTTACCCTCCCTAGAGGATTGACTGCTCCACACTGGATGTTAAAACTAAGTGTTCTTTGTCAAGGTTTTGCTTAGATAAATTAAATTTAGGAAAA
Organism: Xiphias gladius; assembly: GCF_016859285.1. Taxonomy (NCBI): domain Eukaryota; kingdom Metazoa; phylum Chordata; class Actinopteri; order Istiophoriformes; family Xiphiidae; genus Xiphias; species Xiphias gladius. The sequence continues at coordinate 3,614,337 of NC_053416.1, read as the reverse complement.
TCCTGTGGTTGTTGAACAGGGGCGAATGGAGTGTAAATACTGGGCTATGACAATTGTCTGCTGAGGTGATATCATCGCTGACTTTAACTTGGGTCCCTATTTCTGACTGCAGTAGGACATAAAGCAGGTGTGCCTGGAGACTTTCAGTTATATGATATCATGATTTAAATATACTGTAGACAGATACACTCCATTAATACAACAACAATAAACAATATAAATCTACAATAAATCTACGTTGTTTCGTAATGTATTTTCATTAAGGCATAAAGATGTGGCAAATAAACATTTCTGAATGACTATAACATCAATTTACCTTATGCAGAAAACTAAGTTTTAAAAAAAAAAGTAATTTAACAAGTGCAAGCTTGTGTTTCAATGGTTATGAGAGCGTTGCATTCAATGTGTGTGGGGAAAAACGCAATCAGATGATCTCAAACAAACACCTGTGATGGACAAAATGGCAATAGTCAGCAGAACCATGATTTTGGCTTTTGAATTAAGTGTATGTAATTTTTCAGTAGATGTTATGATAACACACGTGATATGATATGATATTGGTTATAAGTCAAAGTACTGAAGAAATACGGGATATTTTGGGGGAAATCAATATTTGCTTTTCTTTAAGATGAGCGATATGCCTCATTAAAAAAATGTACACTCAGTTGCCATTTTTTAGGTGCACCTGGCTAAAATTTCATAAAGATTATATTTTACCCTCACTGATATAAATGAGGTGGACAAAATATTAGAAACACCTCTCTGTGTAACCCAACGCAATTCAACAGCAACACAAACTGCAGCCTCCAAAATGGCTCATAAACTTGAGTCAACACCTCTTCAACAGTTTCGCTGGAAACGAAACATTACAACCGTGTGTACATACAGTATGTGTTGACCTACATCTTAACATTGTGAGAAGTATTCTCAGACAGGTGTACCCCGCTTTCTCCGACACAAACCAATCATTTAGAGATGTTAAAAACACACGGGGAAAAAGTACTTTGATATACAGTGCTGTGCAAAAGTTTTAGGCACTTAAAATGTTAAGATTCTTATCCCTCATGTAACACTATCACGTAGCATCTGATCTGTCCTCAATTCATTCACCTGCATGACAACGACCCCAAACATTCATTCATCACAGCGAACTATCTTCAGCAAAGAGAACAACAGGGAGTCCGGCAACAGATGGTCTGGCCCCCCAAAGAGTCCCGATCTCAACATCCTGGAGTCAGTCTGGGATCACATGGAGAGCCAGAAGAAACCGAGAAGGCCTAAATTCACAGAAAAACTGAGGCAAGTTCTCCAAGATGCTTGGAACAACCTACCTGCCAAGGGGCTTGAAAAACTGTGTGCGGGTGTACCAAGGAGAATCGCTGCTCAAATATTGATTTAGTTTTTTTCCTGTTTACTGCACTTTGTATGAAGTTAATTGATAAATAGAAACTATTCATGGTATAATTTTAAAGGATTCTCACATTACGTTTATCGTCACAAACTTTGCACACTACTGTATATCACATTATTAAGCAATATGCTTTATATGTTCCTGTATGTTTTTTATCCACTTATGAAGACCATGAGATATTGCTGAAAGCTCTGAGAGGCTGGTGATGTTCTGCTATTTCCACGTGTAATTATGCGATTCTAATATCATCAGTTTTTTATTATTATTATTATTAGCTATTGGATTGTTGGTATTTTTAACATTACATTAATGACCATGATGACCTTACGCAGTTCGTCAACAGAGGACTTTACTTTGAAGGTGTTGACGGAAATCCTGTTTTTTATCATTTCTTCCGCACTTGACGTTAGCTGAAATGGGAAGCTAACAGCAAGCGAGAAGTTTTCTGCTTGCACTCTACCAAAGTCAAGCCACGTATATGTGTTAAGTCATGGAAAACCAAGTCAAATAACAGGTCACGACACCGACACCGACACCAGCACCGCAGGCACGCGACGTCTCGGGTGAATGTAACGGTAACTAGTTGCTAATCGGTAACCTCGCTAACAAGCGGACTAGTAATTTCCAGAAGTGTTAGCCGACTAGCTGTTAGCCTCGAAGGAGCCATCTGCTTTGAGGCTAACAGTTGGCACGGTCATCTGTGTGATTAAGACTATTGAACTGCACGGTTTTCTGTTATTAAAATTACACATCATAACAGGTGAGGTGGGTTATACTTGGTTGATTCTGTGGTGATTATATGACTATATGCGTTAAGGCTAATAAAAAAAACTTTAATTCTCGTGAGACTGTTGCTGTTACTGTTACTGTCACTCATGGTTTGTCCCCGCCGACGCACCAGCCAATTGAATAGTCGAAACGTGTGATTGACAGAGCTCACAGCCAATAGCAACCCCACAACAAATATGATGGCTCTCTCGGCGGCGTTCCAGACAGCGGGCGTCTCTTTCCGGCGCAGTATGCTGGGATGCTGATGCTGAGGAGCCTCGCTGATCTGTAGCATCATTTGATCTCAAATGTTTCTCGACATGTTGTATAGCCAGGGGTTGCATCACTGTGTTGACCTCTGTCTTGGCGGCCTATTCCTGTTTTTAGCGGGGCTGCAGCAGGTGGAAGCAGCAGCCGCCGCCGCGGAGATGAGCAACTTGAACTGGAAGCCGTTCATCTACGGAGGCATGGCCTCGATTGTCGCAGAATTCGGTACGTGATGCACCACAACACGTAGACGCTGACCGTCATGTATATTATTGGGTTTATGCGCTATTATGATGAGGCAATAAATGTTTTATGCAAATATTTAGTTTTTTATATCCCCAAAATTTGCAGCATTAGGAAAATTCTTCGCCAGCAGCTGCCGAGTGATGCTGGCTTCAAAACGGGAATGATGCATCCAGCTGAATAAATATCAAAGCTCTGTGGTGCACATTGTATGCATTGTCATACAACTGCAGATGTACAAAATTGATGAAGTTAGACTGCTAGTTTAATAGCAGCATTTAACCTGGCAGTTAGCCCCAGTTTGTATCTATTATTACAATTTATATTATTACATTTGAGTCAGATAGCAAGACATCTGTTTAAAAAAAAAAAAATTAACCTCTTTATATCTCTATATCTCTATATATTTATTTAGATCATCCGCTGCATGTGAAAAAAAGATATTTAACCAATTTCCCACTCTTTCTCCTAATCGAGGTCTTGACCCATATTGAAAAGTTTTACCAGTTGTTTTTGTCATATTTTTCTTGTGTCATACAAAACAAGAAAGGAAATTCTTGTTTTAAAATTTCTAAAATTTATCACACTAAATGTTCCCACACTTCCCATTAATCCATGGAATTAAAATTGCCACTATTTATTTCACCATCAGCATCGTTGTTGTTGTCACCACTATCACCGTTAACATTATCATTTCTACCTGCCTTATTTATCCATCTATCTAATACTCTATGCATTACCCTGTTAATGTTACAAAACATACCCCCCCCACACACACACACACACACACACACACACACACACACACACACACACGCACGCACACAAAATATCATAAGGACATATTTACTCCCTTCAAAAGCCACGTAAACAAATCAGTTCACAGCCTCTAATTTGTTTCTATTATTTATGTATCACTCAACCTGTTTTATCTTGATCTCCATATGTTTTGTTCTCCACTCGTCTAAATCCCCATCTGTCAAGTTTTTGTTGTGTCACATTTGACAAATAAATAATAAAATAAAATGTATAATGTTCTGTGACTAATGTATTTTTAATTCATGAGAGGTGAAAGCTGGAGCTGCCTGGCATTATGAAGTTGACAGATTATCAAGGTTTTGTGAGGTTTTTTTTGTTGTGACTGAAAGTTTGAAGCCAAAGTACAACTGCAAAATATCCTCTATGCCTAATCATTGTCAGCTCCAACATTTCTTTATCTCTACTATCTTAATTTTCTTTTCACAGTTAATCGTATTATTATCATTGTTCTTCTTCGATCCTCAGGGACATTTCCCATTGACCTGACTAAGACCCGACTACAGGTCCAGGGTCAGTCTCAGTACACGGAGGTGCGCTACAGAGGCATGTTCCATGCCCTCTTCAGGATCGGCAAAGAGGAGGGCATCCGAGCGCTATATTCTGGGTATAGAACAACATGTCTATGGCTCTCTGGAAACAACACATTCTGTGTATACTGACAATTTGTGGCACTGTCGCAGACTTTTCAAGACCAGACCAAGTGCATGCTTTGTTGGAGCAGCCACACCGGACAGGCTTTTGGGGGTCTTGTTCATAACCATTGTGACAATTTTAAATTCACCTAAAAATTACCACCAAGGAGATTAAATCTAAATGAAATGGACAAAAACTTTTATCCGAGTGGGGAGTTGTTGTCGACCCTGTTGTTATGCACATTACTTTATGTAAATGCTATTGGTCAATCAAGAAAAATCCCAGAGTGCCACTTTTAGTGTTGCAGATTTCTGACAGGAAACCAAACACTCTATAATCACATAAACGTAACTGTATGATGATGTAAAAATACTGATACTGATGCCTCGTGCCCATATTGCCTATTAGGTTTTACATCCATTGAATAATAAGTGGAGATTAATTACTGCTGTACATTTACATTTACATTTACTCATTTGGGGCGACAGTGGCTCAGGTGGTAGAGCAGGTTGTCCACTGGTCGCAGGGTTGGCGGTGTGATCACCAGCTCCCTCTATCTGTGTATCCGAAGTGTCCTCGGGCAAGACGTTGAACCATAAGTTGCCTCACTTTTAAGTCGCTTTGGATAAAAGCGTCTGCTGAATGAGTAAATGTAAATGGAGACGAATTACGGCTGTAATGACTGAACTAATGCTATTTTAGTAGATCTGCATAAAATAGACCATCACTGACGTGGGTGCGGAATGCTTACAACTCGGGGGTAGTCTTATATCCATTAATGCTTTTCAATTGTTGGGAATAAAATGAACAGATTGTGATATAGCATTAATTGCATCATGGGGTGAATTCAGTCAGCACAACGTGGATCGTTCTGCACAATCTGTTCTGCGCCGCTTAACCTGATAACTCCTGCCTTCGCTCAATATACATTTACTTAATTGCTACTACTCATCAATTTTTTTTTTGTTGTTGTTTTTTTACCTGAGGAGCCTTGTTTAGTGCTAATACTTTTTAAAGTCAGTCTAAAGTTTAAGTCCTGGAAACCTTCATAAGAATTTCCTTAGAAGTTCGTCACTAGGGACTGTTTGTTCCAGGAAAGTGAATACAGTTTTAGATGCCCTGCTGTTCCCAGGGGGAGAGAGCTTTTGGTTAAACTCTTAATGCGCTGTTTACTAAATCTGGTCACTTCTTCTTGCTACACGCTTGCGCTATGCTCCATGCTGATGGAAACAGCATGTGTTCAATTACAACATGCAGTAATGAGCTTTGCACAGAGATCTGTTACAGTTGGTGGGTGGTTGAACTGTGACATTGCTGAATCCAACTACAAATTTGAAAGAAGGCCAGCGGGACAGAAAATGTATTCCATTTTGAAACTGGATAAGAATGAGCTTTTATTTAGACTGTTAAAGCAGGGCGTATGATTCGAGTGTTTTGCGTCCACAGTTGTTAAGATTCATCTCTGCTTTTGAGTAGGAGAAAATAAGCCTGCATTTCACACTCCTCAGTGATGAAACTGAAATTTTGTTGATTTGCTTGCAAAGCCACCTTAAAAAAATTTGGGTGAGGAAAGTAAATGATAAGCACTCCCTCCCCCTACCGCACCTGTGTTTAGTTTAGCCACAGGGTAGAGGTTAATAAACACAATGTACCTCTCCTCTCAGGATTTCCCCCGCTCTGTTGAGACAAGCTTCTTATGGGACAATCAAGATAGGAACCTACAACTCTCTGAAGAGGCTCTTTGTCAGTCGTCCAGAAGGTGGGTGTCACTGTTTCTGCCTCTAATATCCTGTATCCTGTCTGCTTCCTTTCTGCTTACCTCTCGTGTAAACTCTTTCATCTTGAGGGTCATAGGGAGACTAGCTTTTTGATTCAGAGGCTTCGGTTTCTTAGTAAGACAGAAGTCACCTGAAACCTTGAAAGAATATGAAACTCCAAGGTATTATTTCGGACAATTACAGACAATCAGTTGAGCTCGGCAGCCAGCCCAGCAGTGAGCCACGGGAGGTGATTTGAATGATACTGATAGTAAGCGGTGCTGAATATGAAATTTAGATTCATATTTGCAGTCATAATGCGCCCTAACCCAACTGAAACCGAAGTGAACACCCCAGAAAAACAAGAAGCAAAACTCTTTAAAGGCAACTTGGTTTTTAGATGGAAAAAACAAAAACAACCTAAACTGACTGAGACTGACCACCTCAGCAGCAACAGCATATCATCGGCAGTAGTAGCAGCGAAGTCATTTTCTTTAATTTACATTTTAGCCAGTTAACTGATGGTGTTATCCAGAGGGAAAGAGCTTAGAGTAAAGTCCCAAATGCAGTGCACCTTCGATTGATGGCTCTATGGTACAGTGAAGGTTGCAGATGAGTGACACAGATGAGTGCGATATAACACCTTTATTCTACGTAAGTTGCTATAGTGACTGAATTGACGAGCCTCAGAAAGATGGTAATGGTTGAAATCCATGCGTGCGCTTTAGTATGCAAAAGAAAAAAAATATTTTAAAGATGCATCACAGCATGGGTATGGCAGTTCAGATATTATATACACTTTAGAATGTGGCTTCATGGAATAAATTTTAACCTTGGGCACTGCTGAAAATGGAAACAAGTTTGGAGGTACTCATCAAGGTGGACTGACACTTAGGAGGGCTCGAGCACGACTCAAGCCGCGGTCAAATATTTTACTTTAAGGCTGCAGCCCGCCAAAGTATTTTTAAGTAAGTATATCTTATTTATAGGACAACAAATCAACTCAGCAGAATAGTAGAGCGATGCGTTGGGTGGTTTTAAATCGTAGTGTGGAATAATAAAGGAAATAAGTCACGCATTTAAAGTCGACCTTACTTTAAAAGTGGTTCTTAAATCCTTTTGGTCTTCAACAAAACTTTGTTAGTATGTTTCTAAAGTCTCTACGTCTCTGAGGCATGTGAACCAAAAAGTTTATGTTTGACCCTGCCCATGTTGTATTCTGCTTCTTCTCCTATTGCCATCTGAGATTCTCTCAGTTCTTTTCCTTCTGTTTGGATTCATTTCTGCATCAGACAGTGCAAATCCCTTGTGGGTCGTTTCTGCTTTTTGATTGTGTTGGGGCAGTTTGTATGCATGTTGGTTTGTTGTGGTAGGTTGCTTCTGTTTACAGTGAAGACACAGATGAAAGTTAATGATATTTTGTTTGGTTGTAAATTGCTTCAAGTACCAGGTTGTTGGACTTTATCACGGCTGACATTAACTCAGAAATTTAGAAAAGAGAATTTGCCTCTGGGAACCAATAACGTATAATCACATTGGCTAATTATACCATCGGAATCAGAATTGCTATGGGGAAAAAAGTGGGATCAATAATGCACAACACATGAAGTACACAGCAGTTTACCCTGGTGATATTGGTGCTATGATATTTATCCATACCAACAAATTTTCATTGAACAGATTTCTTACTGTGTGTGCTTTTTTTGATTGTATTGCTCTAAGCTGCACTCCCACCAAAAAAAAAAAAAAAGGGTAGAATGTGCCGTGACAACCTTTGTTGACCTGTCTGGAAGCAGAGGGAATGTGTTAACCTGCCGGCACTAATTTGCAAGCTAAGTAAGAGACAGAGAGCTTCCAGGAAGGAAGGAAGGAAGGAAGGAAGGAAGGAAGGAGGGAAGGAAGGGAGAGGGAGAGGGAATAGCGGAGAGACGGAAAGAGAGAGAGAGAGAGAGAGGTAAGGTAAGGGGCAGGGGAGAATTAGAGGGTGAATCAGGTTACATTTATACTACAGCTGTAGACAAAGATCTGATATTTTATAGACAGTGTGAAGCACAAAATTGTATGCGTTCCATTGACATGGCGGTAAACAGATCATAATTAATTTTAGACACAAACAGCCAGCATGATTGATATTTAGGGAGACTTCTCAAATCAGTCAGGACTTGAGGACGTGTAGCAAGACTGAAATATGCGCAACAGTAGCCTTTAAGAAAGTGTCACAGAGAGATGGAAGGAAAGCAGCTACATTTATTTAAATAAGAGTAGAGCTGAAAAAATGAATCGATAAGTCAGACAACAGAAACGTGGTGATCATTTTTCAGGCAACAATTGTTAAAAGTTTGCTGATTTCAGCCTCTGAAAGGTGAGGGTTTCGGACTGGTGGACAAAAACCAGGCATCCGAAGATGCCACCTTTGACACAACACAACGACAAAATGATTCATCAAGAAAATAATCAAGATTAATCGATAATTAAAATAATCGTTAACTAAGTTAATAATTACCATGAGATGTTTTGTTTCCATGGATAATAACTATGTAATTGGTAATGTATGTAGATTTATTGTAATCTGTGTTGTAAATTATGCACTTGTCCGATCACAACCCTTGTATTTAGACAATGTGCACGACACGTACACCATGTTTGGAAAAAGATATAATGAAAAGTAAAGTGGACAGAAATACGCTTGCTCAGCATTAGAGAGGAAAAATCTAAAAACCTGAAAGTGGATCAGTTTTTTGGTGTCCGGAGCTCAGACGATCACTTCATGCTCTGTTTGTTGAGACGCACACACACACGCACACGCACACACACACAGCCACTTCAGCTATCAGCCCAAATGGGTTTGCACTGTATTTACCAGCGATTGGCTGGTGCCAGCATGTTCCTGAGACTCTCAGGAGGTTTGTGACCACAGGCTCTCTCTCTGCCTTTATTCCCTCTCCGTCTGCTTTTTTATTTGTCATTTCTCTTTTCCCACTGACTGGTTCCTTCTTTACCTAGCCCTGCCTTTCATTACCTCTAGTCCGGGTTTGTTCTTCCTTCCATTTTGCTTGTTTCTCTTCACTCCCTCTCTGTCCCTCTGCTCCTTTCAATATTTAATTTCCGGTTAGTGTACATTAGCTAGATAATACTAATCATAGAGTAGATGAAGGTCAGAGAAGAGAACTGAGTGATTAGAGGGAAGGACAGAGGGAAGTTTTGTTTTGTACTTCTGTCATTTGTGAGGACTTTTATTAAAGGAATAGTTCAACATTTTTGAAAATTAGCAAATTTTCTTGAAATGAGGAGATTGAAATGAATCTCATGTCTGTGCACTAAGTATGGAACTGAGTTGGGATGTGTTTAGACTGAGGGCAGGGGGAGACAACTAACCTGGCTCTGTCCAGAGGGGAAAAAATGCATCCACCAGCACCATGATGTATCTTCAGAAATGCAAAATTGGCAATTTGTAATTTTAGGAGGATTTGCAATTTTTGACAAATATCAGTTTATTCTTCCGTGCAGGTACAACAGTGAGAGCAGGTTTCGGTCACCATGTACCCAGGATTGCAAAAATCAAAACAAAACTTGGCAACCACAGTTTACCTTTGAAGCATTGGTTTGTTTTTTTTAAAACTTTGAATAGAGCCAGACTAGCCTTTTCCACCTGCTTCCCATCTTTATGCTAAGCTAAGCTAACAACATTGTGATGCCAGCTCTGTATTTAACACACCAACATGAGTTTGATTTTTTTAACCGTCACTCTTGGAAAACAAAACAAATAGATGTATCCCCCAAAAATGTTGCAGTGATCCTTTAAACAATGGAACAAATGTGTCTCGCTCTCGTAAACTACATCATTTACCTTCCAAAACAGGAAGTCAATTGCAAATTTCTTTGCAACTGAAGCATACAATTTACAAATTAATACGCTTTTTAAATGAAATTGCAGGGATTTGTACAGCAGTAGTTCGTACAGTACAGGTCTTGATCTCTGTGTGTAGTTGTAGTCTGTTTGTAGCAGGATCTTTGTCATGCAGTTTAAAGTTTGTGTTAAAATCAAGTTCTGCACTACACGTGAAGTCCTACTGTGATTTCTATATCTGCAGTAGCGAGTCAGTTTTTTAAATATGTCAGCACCAATAAACCAGGGTAAACCTCCTTTGCATTCAGTGTTCTTATTGAAAATATTAATGATTCTGAATATAGAGCGAAAAAGGGAGCAGGGAGGGAAACTAATGACGGGAGGAAAATGTTTGGTTACTGAGGCTCAACTTCACCTTTCTAATGTGTGAGTGTTTTGCCAAAAATACAAAGCGCTCTTTTTTTGTTTGTTTGTTTGTGTTCATTGTTTGCCTTTCCACTCTGCCTGCCCTGTGCCTCGATGGTGCCACTGTGTTTTGAATGCTTGTTTTGATACAGGCTTGGGTTTGCCCTGTGATTGTGGTGGGATTGAACGCCCCGTTCCCCTGCCCAAAAAATGAGTGGCGCGAGGACCGCCGCACTAACTGTTGGTCAGATTGATCAAGGATTACTGTAACTATTGTTCTAAACTCAATCCATTATTATTTTGTCTCCTCCTCCTCCTTTTTCTTACTCTTCTGTAGACACCATACTGGGTTACTACTAATGAGATCCACCACTTTCTAACACTGACACACTCTGCCGAGGCTAATTGCTAACAATGGTCTCTGTTTAAAGCCAGTGTACAGAGCGTGCAGTCTTTCCAGCATCGTTTTCAAATAATTCTCTGTGTTTGTTTTGATCTGCTTGGAGTGCCACACGGGTGGAGTTTTTGAAACCTCACGAGAGAGCGTGTGTGAGTAGGTTTAGACTGTTTGAAGGTGCGTCACATCTGGCTTTGTGGTCAACCACTTGATGTTGATCATGACACAGTTAACTCCACCCATGTGGTGCTTCACGTGAATTAAAGGAAACGTGAAGACTTGTTTGCCGACAGCATTAAATTAGACAGTGATTTCTGACAATGGTAATATGTCTATGACTTAAATGCTACATACTTGTATGAAGCTCTATTTAGCAGAGAATTAAGTTATGTCCTTGTTGAAAAAGACTAGCGATCTTAAATTTGTAGCTTAGCTTGGATCAAACAGGATGTTAAAAAAAAAAAAAACAACCATAGAAGTTTTATTTTTATAACAGGACTCTTAACGTGCAAATTTCAAAACACTCTAGATTGTGTCTTGTTTGGGTCAGAGCAGACGGTAATTTAAAAAAAAAGTTCAAATCAAGTAATATATTGGCTGGTCATTGTTTTTTGTTTTTTTAAATAAACAGATAACAAAAACAAACATTTTAAATCAAAATCCCTAAAATTAATATTTTTATTTTTTTAAATTGTGACCAGCACATGTACTGAGCAGGTGTTTTAAAGTTCAGATATAAACTGGTCATTAATCTCACTATGTAAAGGAGACAATGATTCTAAATAACCTCAAGCATGTTTTTGGCACAAGGGTCTGACCACACGTCCATTTAGTAGCTGTTTCAGTTCGGTTTTTGATTTCAGTCAAATCACAGTCGTTAGTCCTGCCAAGGAAGATCATGTGATGCGCTCGAAAAGTCCAGAACTGCCTCTAAATGAGCTTGTGGCTATGTTGTGTGTCAGCTACTGTTTCCGAAGTCAGTTATGAACTTTCAGTCTCTACCTTAAACATATTTTGGCAATTATGCACCGGAGTTTCATTTTAGTTATTGGCAGACATATACTGAAAGACATCGAAACTACGATAAGCAAATACAGGCTCAGCTGATTTTATCAAGTTAGATCAAAAAAAGAATCGACTTAGCTACTAAAACTTATGCAGGACTCCAGTGTGCCTTTGACCACACGTACCTGGTGGATTGCATTTCCAGATGAAGTGTGAATCTGCTTTAAACTGTATGCATCGCTTAAAAGCAGCTGTTCTAAAGATTTATTTTCAAAGAAACACTTTTTTATTAGTATAGAATAAAACTCATGCTGTGTAAAAGGAATTTACAGTCAGCTGGTCATGGTCACAAACTAGACACTTTCTATTCTGTTATTTCCAGGCATAAATAAAATGATAACAGATATTTAACAAAATGATTTTACCGCAGGGTAAAGTAGCTTACAGCCGTCTTGTCAAGACCATCAGGGCATGTACACAAATGTTCTGTCCCAAACAAGATCAACTAGTGTATTGAAAGTGACATGCAATTTCTTCAAGTGGAGAGCCTGCAGTATGATTTTTATGATCCATGGGACTGAGATACATCTATACACAGTAAATTATAGACTAATCTTAACTACATTGTGTTTGTCCGCTTTTGGCTGTGTGTGTTAATTAATACCATTTCCTGTCCCTTTTTTGACAGACGAGACCATGGTCATCAACGTCTTCTGTGGTGTCGTGTCTGGAGTCCTGTCCTCCTCTCTGGCCAACCCCACTGACGTCCTCAAGGTGATTCATAATGCTGGGGACGAAACTGAGACTAAAATATCTGTTTGCAAATATAACAAACCGGAGCTTATTTGAGCCTTTTATTAAATAGCAGTTCCGACTTGATCACACTAAATTTTAGATTCTTTTCAGATTTAATAACTTTTTCTTAGAGTCTCCCTGGTACAGAAAAAATGGTCTGGAGCACTGTGATTCCACCAAAACAATTTTTTATTTTCCTGGCTGTTCGGTTCAGGATCACATAGTCTAAATGTTGCGTCTTGTCTAGTCTTTTGTGGTCATTATTTTATTTTATTTTAGATACTAAATCATCCATCAGTTAATCAAACAAAACACCAGTTTTTTTTTTCTTTTTTTTTTTTTTAGATGAATGTAGTAGTTAGTTAAAGCCCAAATTTAAAAATGCTGTACTGGATATACTAATAATTGGCATGTAGAAAATATTGATGTGTCAGCATCAAAATCAGAAACTTTACATCGAACATGCGTAACCCAAAATTTATAAATGTATACAGAGCTTTTTGTGGCTTTGGAGTGTATGTGGTGTCAAATCACGGATGTTTGGTTGAATTACAATCAGGACACATTCCATTTTTTGGGTGCATCTGTATTTGTTCCAGATCAGAATGCAGGCGCAGGGCAGCCTGCTCCAAGGCAGCATGATGTCCAACTTCATCAACATCTACCAGACAGAGGGCACCAGGGGGCTGTGGAGAGTGAGTGCTGGATTAGTCTTTATGGGGAAATGGATTTGTGTATGTGAATTATGTATTTCTTAAGAGGGATGGATACGGTGCAATTAACAGTTGCACGCCAGGTGCTGAAACTTGAGAGCTAAGTGGATACAGTTGTCATCAGTTTTTCGTTCATTTAACAGCTGCTTACTGTAGCCAGCTTTACGGATCAAATCTGTAAAACCAAACCAAGTAAATCTTTAAAGCAATAGTTTGATATTTAAAGAAATCCACTTATTCACTTTCTGGCGTAATGTTAGATGAGAGGATTGATACCACTCTCCTCTCTGAAGAGTAGACTGGAAAAGGGGTAGTCCAACAGCTAACAACCAGCACCTCTAAAAATCACAGATTCACATGTTATATCTTGTCAGTTTAACCTGTATGCCAAAGTATAAAAATGACAATTTGCTGTTTTAAAGGGGGGTTTGTTGTAGCTGCCAATAAGTTACTGCTCTCAGACAAGAATTAGTCTGGCACGTAACCCCCTGTAAAACGATGACTTGTCATCCGTGATTTTTACACTTTGGTTTGCGAACAGATGGTGAACAGAGTAGAACAAACAAGATAAAACGTGTTAAGAGGTGCTGGTAGGCAAATTGCCAGGCAAGCTGCCTCCCCGTTTCCACTCCTTGTGTGAAGCTAAGCTAAGCTAAACAGCTGTTTGCTGCTGCCGTACATTTGTGCAGACATGAGAGTGGCAGCGGTCTTCTCATCTAGGTCTCCACCAGGAGGCAAAGAAGCTTCTGCCCCACAATGTGAGAAGATGTAAAGAATACTCTGACATTTTGGGCACACACACGCTCACATGCTGCCTTTCCAGGAGTTATACAGTCAGTACAGAGATTGGTCCAGGACATGTTTAGCTTAGCTTAGCACAACGCTATTAATGACCTATATCCATATCTAAAGCTATATATAATGTGAGCTTGTTTTATGTGGACTTCAGCTCTATACAGTTTTTCTGTAATATTGTTACAATCGGACTTATTTTCTTCATCCTCCTTTTCCTCAGGGTGTCATTCCCACAGCGCAGCGAGCAGCCATTGTCGTCGGGGTAGAACTTCCTGTCTATGACATAACGAAAAAGCACCTGCTTCGCTCTGGCCTCATGGGAGACACAATTTTGGCACATTTCATGTAAGTTTATTTATTCCTAAACTCTCTTCTCAGGTCAAGAGTGGTCGTGCTATATGATGGTGAAGTATATCTTTAAGGAGTATTTTATCAGTGATGAAAACTGCACTGGAAGCTAGTGGCTGCGATGACATTGCAGCTGCTTTTTTTTATCAGCTTTGTTTTGTTCTTTTTTAAAAGGGTGGACATTTGACTTTTGATTGAAGCTCCTCAGCTTTGGACTGGTCCATTAATCTTGCTCCATGTCTCTATGTGTGCACAGTTCCAGTTTCACGTGTGGCTTGGCGGGGGCACTGGCCTCCAACCCTGTGGACGTGGTCCGGACTCGTATGATGAACCAGCGAGTTCTGTCGGGAAGCCCCATGTACAAAGGAACGCTGGATGGAGTGATGCAGACGTGGAAGAATGAGGGCTTCTTCGCTCTCTATAAGGGATTCTGGCCAAACTGGCTGCGACTGGGGCCTTGGAACATCATCGTATCCTTTAAAAACCTACAGAGTTCACGGATAGGTTTGAAAAGCACAAACAGAACTCCACAGAAAAATATTTGACCTCTCCAGATATACTGTACGCCAGACTGTTCATACTTTGAAGTGGAAAATTTTTCACTTTGTCTCCGTAGAGCTGAGCAACATGAAGATGAGATGCTGAGATGAAAATTGGTAAACTATCAGAGAAACACTGAAATTACTACATCTTTAATCCCATAAACCCACTGATTTGCAAACCAAAGGGTTAAGTCTGTTAGCGGCTAATGGTGAACTAGCAAGGGTGAGGGAGCGACGGTGTGGCCGCTGTCAGGGCGGACAGGGTTGTCCTGATCGGCGCGGGGCTGGGGGAGCAGTATGAACTGAATGTAGCGGTACATTTATATTATGATCCACCAAATCTGATCCCAGGCCGCCTTCTGAGTTGATCCGTGCTTAGCCAATCAGAGCGTTTGCTCATGAATACTGGGTGGGCCAGTATTGATACAGGCTTATATAAGAGTCTCAGTTTTTTTTCCAAATCAACAGTTTTCTCAATGTATACCCTTAGTCTCAGTAAATTCAGGATAAGTACTTTTCCACAGCACTAATTCCATCAGTCTAACAACAGACCCACATCATACTCAGCGCTCTGTTGCGCCGAGTTTACTTTCTCTAACAAAAATATTCTTTTCATTCACTGATTTTCTCTAGTCACTGTTTTTTTTTTTTTTTTGATTACTTTTAAGATACAGTCAATTAAACTCAACACTTCTTGCACAGATATTTCACAGTAAGTCTTCCAGTGGATCGATGGACATAATCCTCCATTTTTTTCAGTTTTATTGATGGTAGCTTAACGGTGATGAAAAAAAAAAAACTGCACTTGAAGTGATGAAAATACTTAGTAAATGAACCATGAAACATAACTTTGTTGTTGCCGTGGAAATTTCCATTACATTGAATTTACCCACTGAACCATTACAGTATAGGTAATTTAACCCTCTGTCAGTGTTTTTGTTGCCAATATCTGAATGTGTCATTTATTTGAAAGTAAGTTGAAAGTCCCTCGGTCAGGTGGCTCACATTTCAGAGCTTGTTTCAGTCCACAGAGCAGCTCCAGCCTGCACACTGCTGTGACTGAGTCACGATGCTTTCCTTAACACACTCCTCAGTTCTTCATCACCTTCGAGCAGCTGAAGAAGCTCCCGTTTTAACACGCGTGGGACTTTGCTGGTCTGCTAGACTGTGTCAGGGATAAGTGGAGTGTGAGCACGGCAGCACCTGGAGTTTTGACACCAGTATTTTCACACTCCCCTGTAAAATCCATACAAATGATACAAGGCAGTATCAGTCATGTACCCATGCTCATCAAAATCTAATACTGATTTCTCCTTTTTTTTTTTTTTAAGTGTTTTATTTATTGTCACTGTCTCTTTTTCCCTGCAGTTTTAAGGACTGTTGCTTTGATGATTACTGTTACCCTCAACCACCTTTCGACAATCCCCGGGCAGCTCAATGTCTGCTTGTAGCTGAAGACTGAAAGTTTGGAAGACTAGGTTTATTTACTTAAGCTAATGAGAAAGAAGGAGTTTACCACTGTGGATAGGGTGAGTGGAATCTCATGAGCTTTGGCTTATTTTTTTTTATTTATAAACAGACAAACAGATAATACTTATGATTGTTTGCTCAGGATTCATACACAGATCTGGAAAAGCATGGGAAATGAATTTATTAATACACCTTTGCATTGCAGAATGTCAGTTCAGAAGCTCAGACCTGCATGGCTGCGCGATTTTTTGGAGTTTGGTAAAAGAAGACAAGAATATGAAATTTAAAAAAGAATGATGTGTATGAACGCTGAATTTGAACAGGCATAGGCACTGCATGAAACGTGATAGGAAAATATCTCGCGATTTATCTGTTGAATGTTGAGGGACTGCATGGGAGAGACAACTAGTTACTGTACTCCGAAAGAACTGCACAGGCGGCTCGAAGACAGCGTTCAGGCTGAAAGTGTGGAGGAAATAAATCTCAACAGCGCTCCAGATGAGTTAGGCAATATGCTATGATGCAGTTTTAATTTAATCATTTTCAAGTGGGTCAGTTACACGTGAACTTCTGTATCAATCTAAATCTGGGAGAAAAAAAACCCAAAACTTTTTCCCCCTTTTTATTGTTAATTTTTTGTTTTTGGACATATGGGAACATGAACTCTGAATATCTGTGATCTTAAAGAGAACAATCAGAAATCTAAACCAAAGCCTCTAATGAGAAAAGGAAACATTGAATCCAGATTAGTCACTCCTTTTTAAGTTTTTTTATTTTTTTAAAGTTTATTTTTGCTGTGGAGACATTTATTTTATATTTATTTTCTGTTGCGATCACCTCCAATCTGCTGCAGGATTAGGAGATAATGAGTTCCGGTTTGCTGGTATAATTCATCATTGACCCACAAGACAGCAATCCAGTACACAATGTAAATGGCTGTACAGACTCATTCACACATAGAGGTGGATGTATTTTATCTTCGGCATGTCCAGGTGTACATGCGATGCCTTGTTGTGCAATTTTTACTGTTTTGTGTCTCGTTTGAGGTAAAGTCATGAGATGAATGGAAAAGAGGCAGCTGGTGTGGATAGAAAGTGGAGAAGAGGGCCTCTGTGCCAAGTGTGTTTCTACCACACTGGGTTAAATTTGTTTGCAGATAATTCTTTTTGTTTTTGGTTCTGTTTGCAGCTGCTCTGGGGCCATTTAAAGGACAAACTGTGCTGGAAAGCATCTGAAAGTCAGTGGAGTTAGAGTAGGCTACTTGTTTGAAAACGTTAGCGTATTTGAATTTTTTGTGAATCACGTTATCTAAACTCAACCCATGTAAAACAGACCAAATGCATTTTTTTTTAATAAGCTGTATAATAATTTTAAATTATTTAAGGGAGTCCATAAACAATATCTTCAACAGTAATCATAACAGATGCTATGAATTATTTCCCACAGGTGACCTCACTCCTTCATCCACCTACATCACCAAACCTTTTCTTTAATGTCAGATGTTATGTTTTCAAAGTATTGTATTGATTCATTTTAAAAGCTGAAGGTATTTTTTTTTCTCAACTTTTGGTTATCCTCATGACAGCGTTTTTTTTGTTTTTGTTTTTTTGTTTAAGGTGGCCAGTCAAAGACATTTTGAATTCTGTACTATAACTGACGCACATTGAAAATATGCTATAACTTGTACCTTCAACAGCGCTTGTCTACATGTCTACTGCTGTAGGCAATGATGCTGCTTGATTTATTTATATTCCCTGGTCTGTGCTGCCGTTGGCTTGATATACTTGAGCAACAAGATTGTGAACCAGCTTAGCTCTTGGTCATCTTTCATCCATACTTCTGTTCTGCCCTGCTTTCATATACTTTTTGGATTTTGCGAAATGAATCGATGATCGTCGCATTTGCAGAAATTTCACAAACGGCCCTTTTGTACCGATCCTGACTCCAGAATCCAAAATCAGTGTGTCCCAATCTAAACCTTATCTTTGTTATCAGATTTTTAACGTCTCCAATAGAGAGTAAAATTTCCAAGGAGTTTTTAGTTTCTTCTTGAGCTTTGGTTGGCTGGAGCTATTCGTACTGTTTTTTTTCCAGCTGTTACTCCAATTTACATTTCATTGTGGGGCAGTCAAGTCTGTCAACACATCACAGCAGTTTTAGTTTGCTTTTTCCCCCTCTTTTTAAGTGTACTTCATTTTGTCATTTTTCCAGTGTGAACCTGCAACATCATACTCAAAACATTGTTTTGTGCTGTCTGGACACAGCTCAAAACTTAGGCCACTGAAGAGTGTTCCCAGTGTGTTTCTGCTTTTCTGATGAACTCATTGTAAAGATATTTTAATACAATCCTTGAGTCCTGGGAGACTTGCACTGTTAAAGCCTTACACTTTACATTGATCACCTATTAACAGTGTTATTCTATGATAATGTTGCTTCTCTGCCCATTCTGATGCCTCATTAGTATATTGAGCAGGTGGGTTTTTCGTCTTTCTTTTACTGTCCACAGATTGCACTTACAGCTCTCAATATTGAAGTTAATACGTTAAAAAAAGTGCCGTTGTGAGGAGATGTGTTACCTCAGCAGTCGTGCTTTCCGGAGCCATTTAAACTGTCTGCGAACAGCGTATCATTTTACTTGAGTACAGCAGAGAATTGCCGTTTCAACCACTCCCCCCCCCCCGCTCATCTGTAAAACATTTCCCTTCCTGTAAACTGTGTGTGGAGGGGTTCTGATCAGGTTTATGTGAAGTTTAATCGGCTTGTCGAGTAACCATAAATTGTCGGCTGAGTTTCAGAGGAGTAAAAATCAGCTCCTACTGCAGATATTCAGTGTGTGAGTGCAGGGTTAATCTGAGCACAGGGGCTAATGTTAGGATTAGGTTCAGGACTCAGGCTGAGGCCAGAGGTCAGGTGGAGATGCAGCTAATATTTGTGTAAGGCTGTTATAGATAATACAGACACATCTGAAAACACAGTTTTGCCTTTGGTTTTGGGGCCCATCCACAACGGAGCAACTGCAGATGCTTTAAAATGCTGAGATTAGTCAGCCGTTTCTTTTCTTTTGTTGGCATTTACCATTTATTTAACAACCAAACTTTTTGTATTGTTTGTAGTTCGAAAACAATTAGTTGATTAGTCGATCAACATGAATAAAATATATGTTGCAATCAGTTCATTATCAAGCAAAAATGTCAAACATTTACTGGTTCCCGCTTCTCATATGTCAACATTTGCGGCTTTTATTTCATCTTTAGGTTCTCTGAAATTCTGACGGGCATTTGTCTCAAATCTCTAATTGTTTTGGCTTTTCAGCATGAATTGCAAACCATTAGAAACTTATCTGAAATTGCCAGTGTGGAAGGAAACCTTTCAGAAAATAGCACTTTCAGATTTATACATATTAGTGTGGACATTACTGAACATGTAGTTTATGTCCGCCGGCCCGTTAGTCAATAAAGTGTTCACATAAGTTACAATAATATCACGACATAAGTGGACATTTGAATTTCAAATTTTGACTACTACTGAAAAGCAGTGAAAACTGACTGGATGGGACTAAATTTACTTCTGTCAGTTGGATTGAGGAGGAGTTGCGTGAACTGGGATACAAACGAATACACAAATCTCAAAATTGTTGATCACGCTGGGTGTAAAAGTTGCTTTAATGCTAACCAACAACTTGCTTTGTGCGCTCCTTCGCACACTGTTGTGAATGTAAACACTATTGTGATACTTGGTATGGTAAATTATGAGACTGTGTTTCTGTCATGTACCTATTTATGGAGACTGTCAAACTGAACAACAAAGTCAAGACACGAAGGCAGCATCACCTTAAAGGGATCCAAATTAAAGTCCTGTAGTTTAGCTCAGTAATTGTTTGTGTTGTAAAAGTTGCCATTCTGGCAAAATCAATTTTAGAGCCGTTTAGGGGAATTGCTTTAATGTTTTAAGCTTATGCGGGTTTTATCTATTTTCTTATTATTTGAAAGAGTTAATGCTTTTATTTTGATCTGATTTTGACCTTAGAATGATTCATCTATTTATTTGACTGTTCAGTGCACCTGAACACAGTTCAGCTGGTGCTGCTTTCCACTCCTGCTTTGATTCCTTTAAAAAGTATTTAATGCCCTCGCTGGCTTTTTATTTTATTTTATTTTTTGGAAACATTTTTATGTTTTAATTTAAACTGTTACCAAGTGCTCTGAGTCAACCATGTGAACAACTCTTCACTTATTTGCCTACTAATTCATTCCTTAATGTGCAAAGCGCGTAGCAAAACACAAGCTGACCTAAAGTAAAACGATTATGAAAACTAAAGAGAACAGAATATTTAAAATTATCTACTTGTCTATAAATACAGAGCAACGGCGTTTTTTTTTGATTTTGCAGTGTCTTAAATTATCCTTTAAAGAATTGCTCGACATTTTGGGAAATGTGCTTTAAAAAATGTTGTGGTTTTATATTTGAGTTACGTGCTGGGCGGACCAATAGGCAGTTGTTTATCAAGAAATGGTTACAGCATGTAACCCCCTCCAAAACCACAGCTTAACCTTTTAAACAAACAAGATATTTATTAGTGAGCTTTAGAGGTGTTGGTAAGCATGTTTTTTTAACTTTGGAGAAAACCAGGCTGGCTGTTTCCCCCTGTTTCAGGTCTTAATGCTAAGCTAAGTTAACTGGCTGCTGGCTCTCGCTCCAAACTTAAAGTACTGACATGAAAATGGTATCGATCTTCTTCTAAGAGTATTCAACAAACTGTCGAACGCTGCCTTTTGTGAGTTTTTAGGCCTGGTCACATCAGAAAGTGGTACAGTGAAATAAAACTCAGTGCATCACGGTGAAATATTTATTAAACGGCACAAATTTGTGGTGGAGTTCACCAAAGTTTAAAAATTCATACAAATTTACTAATCGTGGCAGTTCCGTTGGAAGGAATAAACATTTCCAAAGATATTATACGGGCAGAATGTTTGGGAAGTGTGTATAAGTCGAAGCTCAAGGCATCCACACTTTTTCCATAGAGCAGCCATAAAATGGATTCTTTTCACTCAGTGTAAGCACCTAATAGCTTGAAGGAAGAGCTACACAGCTACCATGTGGGAATAAGGGCTTATGGATAAACTTAAAGTTGCTTAACTGAGACCATGTGTCTTGATGGTTTAAAGGCATAAGACATTTCTTATTATGGGGAAAAACTTTATTGAAGTGTCCCATCCAACTGTATGTTTTGGGAATGTGGGTAAATCCACACCAACACGGGGAGAACATACAAACTCCTCGCAGAAAGGGTGGAGGAAGGGAATCGAACCTTCACTTTGATGCTGTGAAGCCGCAGTGTCATGATGAGATGTTTACTTGCTTGTCCGGGGGAAGGGGTTGCGGTGGGATGGGGCTGATCATGGGCTGGTCAATCAGGCCTTGAATGGCGTCATAATAGCTTTGCCAACAGATGAGAAAAACCTGGCGATGGCGTTCTTCTTTGGAGTCGGAGCGGGCACTGTAAGGTGAGTCTTCAAGGCCTGGATAATAGGGTTGTTAGTAGTGAAGTGCTCTGATCCCAAGGCTTGCAGAAGCACCTCTACAGAGCCAAACTGCCTAAACACGTCCCTGAACACAGCCTTGTAGGTCTTCTTGACAGTTTGATGGTTTAAGCTCACAACAATGTCGGTGAGCTTGATGTATTTCAATGCTTTGTCTCTCAGATTCTTGATGATCATGTCGAAATCGCTTTGGAGCAGTGATATCTGGGCCTTCTTGGCGGTATGCAGCAGCAACCCTGTAAGCACCAGGACAACCAGTATGTGCGCTGTGTCATCTTCTGGCATTTTTGCTGACTCAGAGCTACAAAGGTCAGAAGAAACAGCTGGCGCAGCTGTGGAGTCACTAGGCTGATCCTCACATGGTGAGGCCAGGGTTACTGTCTGACAAACTACCCTGCTTTGACCACCTGGTCCACTGTCAATAGTTTCAACAGATGACCCTGTGGTCCAGTCCTCAGATTGGCCCTCTGTATCTGTGAGGTCATAGCTGTGCCGGTTTTCATCAGTGATTTGTACACTGTGATTCTTAGATACTTCAGTATCAGAATATTTACCATCTGTATCAGAGTCTAAGTAACTGTGTATCGAATCAAAGCTTTCACTGGATAGCCAGCTATCCAACTCCTCGTAACAGAGAGATGCATTTTTATCCACATATATGTTACGGGTGAATTCAGTGACCTCTGTCAGTATTTGTCTCACTTCTCTGTTCAAAATACAATAGGTAACTTCACAGGGCCCCTGCTCTACAACGAAAAGCTTTGGTTTTTTTGCTTGGTCGTCCTTTAAGGCTGAAGTGCTACTGGCCTCCTCTGACGTTCTGAGCACTGGTGTACACCGGCAGTTCGCGTCGCACATGCATCTTAATATTTTAATAACTAGACCAATCATGGTATTAAGAGTTTCAAAACTTATGCAGTTACACTCATAAGTCCTGGATCCCAAATGCGAAATGTTGGAGGACATTCTCTCAGCTATGCGATAGTTTACTCTCGCTGTCACCTCTTTTGCAACTAACCAGGTGAATAGGTCTAAACTCTCACATTTAATAATTCTTTTGACGTCTAAAGAGTTAGCGAAACACTGTGGAAGGATGTTTTTCATGTTCGCCAAGACGGATCTCTCATCTATCCCGAAGAAACACTGGGAGGGGTGTACAAGTTCATATATCCGGGGAGCTTTCCTGTGCCAGTCTGAAGTGATAGGCTTAATGCCTTCCATAATAATTAGGGACGACAAATTAACAATGTAATGACATATCTCAATCAGATAAGGCCTAGTTTTATCGTCGTGCATGCCAGATTTCACCGAGTCCCAGTAAGTTCTGACCAAATACGTGGTGTATGGGCCGGTCCATATGTCAGGTACTCCAACATAAGCAGCCACTTGTAGTCCTGTTGGATCCATGGTGAACGTTGGCGGATTTTCAGCTGATCCTCTGTCAAGATGTCCTCGGTTTGTGTTTTCTGTGGTTTGGTTCAGTTGCGTAGTTGAGATAATCAATGTGTCCTTGACAACATCAAAGGCATTCGGCTGTGATGTCATCGTACTCGGTTAGATGACATCATGATGATGTCACGTCCCGTGAATCCTTTATAGCATCAGAGCGCCTTTGATAACGTCTAAGAAATACAGCACATCCGTTTATCTGTTGACTTTTTGTAAATAAAATTAACAAAGAATATTTCATTTTTATTGAACCCCTTGTGTGGCCTAATTATAGCACAAACTATGGTGAGTGTAAACTGGTTTTTCTCCGACCCCCTATTGAATAAATAGGGGGTCTGTTTGTGTTTATGTTTAGTTTTCTTCGCTAGAGCACCATTTCCCTGTCTCATGTTGAACAAAACTAGCACACTGTTACACTGATCGAATGAAGAAGATATTCGCCGTTAATTTAGTATCTGATTTCCGGCCAATCAGTCACATTCCTCCTGATCAGAGCAGAAAAACATCCTGAAATCCTGTGGATTGATTGAAATTTCTTCTCTGCATGTGTAGTTTATTGGTTTTTATTGTTCGGTGGTACTTTCTGAATGACTTCTTCATTTAAAGGCCAAAGTAGTGCACCCTTTACTACAAACGTCTTGTAGGTTTGTTTTTGGCGTCCCACTTCCATCAAAATGCCGTTTCAGAGGCTTCAGTTCAGACAAAATGTTCCCTCATTTGGATTTTAAAATACTTTGTGGAAGTGTGGAAATTGTTAGAACTGACAAATCGGCATTTGTGTGGCATTCTGACAGGATACGAAAATCTATAAATATTTTTGTGCATTTTCTCATCACTTCCACTGATCATTTGCACTTTGGTGTCTGCTCAGCTTGTACCATTACTGTGTATAACCTTTTTGCCTGTTTATTTAAAGAATTTCTATGGTGGAAGTGTGAAGTGGAGGGTACTTTTTTATTTTTCTTAGACAGAATGGTTTTGGCTTTATATAAATTCAGTGTTCACTCAAATAAAATATATGCTGTGATTGTTTCGGTATCACTTTATTTCTTCTTGTTCGTACAGTTGGGAAGGTAAAATCAATTTAAATCCATTTTAATATTTAATGTGCATAAAAAATATGGAACTTTGGAAGATCAGAGTATGAATTTTAAAATGGTGGGGTGAGTCAGTGTCTCTTTGAACAGAAATTAAAAGCTTTTACTGCTGATCTGCATTTGCGTAGGGTTATTTTATATCTGTATTTTTGACTTTCTTGAGAACCGCTCTTCCAAAAACCTTCACAGACAACTCTGCAATTCCTTGGGTCATCAACAATAAACCCATGAAGTTTGAAGTCAATCAGATGAACAGTTGTCAAGAAAATCAAAATACCAATGTAGATTTCTCCATTTATTAATAGGACTAGTGCCGTGCCTGTCAACCAGGAGCGTGACCTTTGATGGCATGACCAAAGGGTTGTGTGTCAATTCAAAAGAAAACATGGTTACCATGGTAAAAACAGATGCACTTTAAAATAAATGGAGGAATCTTGATAGATTTTCTCAAACTGCTCATTCAAAAAAAGTTCACAATTGACTTTGCACTTTGTTGGGTCATCAACAATAAAAGCGTGAAGTTTGAAGTCGATCGGACAAGCGTTTGTTGAGAAAATGGCAGTACAGATGGAGATTACTTCATTTATTAGTAGGACTAGTGCCGTGCCTGTCAACCTGGAGCGTGACCTTTGATGGCATGACCTAAGGGTTGTGTGTCAATTCAAAAGAAAACATGGTTACCATGGTAACAACAAATGCACTTTAAAATAAATGCAGGAATCTTGGTAGATTTTCTCGAGAACCGATCACCCAAAAAATGTCAGAATTGACTCTGCACTTTGTTGGGTCGTCAGCAATACACCCGTGAAGTTTGAAGTCAATCAGATGAACAGTTGTCAAGAAAATCAAAATACAGACAGACACAGATTTCTACATTTATCAATAGGATAACAGAGACTGGAAAAAAAATCTAATGTGCTTCACAATATTTTTCACAAGAGTGCTTCTATTTCATGCTTTTTGGGCACACAGACTGTTTGGGGATGCGTAAAACATTTCCACAGCAACTGAAGAAGGTCTCAAGTTGATTTATGAAAGTGATATTTTCCTAAAAGACATGTTTCATGCAGTTGTCAACTGTTCTGTTGCAAGTATGAGCAGATGAAAAAGCACAGAATCTTGTATTTAGTAAATTGGTTTGCTAAAGCAACAAAAAATTAAGAAAGCAACATCTGATCAATATTTTTGGGAGTAGCGTCATTAAAGAAAATAAATAATACTGATTCTTTTTCAGATTTATACAATGAGCGTAAAGGAGAAATATCTTTATATTTATCCATGAAGCTGTTACAAGGGCAGTGATTATTGTTTAAAGCAAAGGAATCAACTTTTGTTTATTATGAAAATGACAAAAGAAATGCAAAAAAAATCTGCTCATTAGTAGAACAGAAGAGCGACATGATTAAGAAAAACTGTGTTGCCTATGTAATCTCAGCAACGGTAATTTTATGCCACACTTCCAAGGTACCTTTCTTCATGGAAAGACTAGTCATCAAGGACTTGTCTCAAGGACTCTGCAAGGACCAGGAAAAATCCCTTCAGGTGACCCGGTGATGCATTGAGTTAGTTGTCGATAAAAATGAATTACCCTGCAAAGTTCACGTTCATGTGCTGAAATGTTTTGGGAACTGCAACAGTGTGTCAGACAATGTGCTGAAGCAGTTTAGAGAAAGTGAAACGGCTTCAACAGATTTATGTTTTGATAATCAACTGATTAAGTCATTTTTAAACTGAATATTTTCAGACATTTGTTTAAACAAGAAAATTCAAGAAAATTCATTTAAAAGCATCATGTTGGGATCTGGGATATTGTGGTGACCATTTTTGACTGTTACTTGGCATTTAATTGAACAAACATTAACTGAGGATATCAATTAATTCAGAAAATAATTGGCAAATTAATTCATGAAAAAATTGTTAGTTGCATATCTACTTGTTAGCAAAACGTCACTCATATAGGTCTCATTAGTGGCTGTTTGTCTCCACCTAGTGGCTGACTCAGATTCAGCAACTATTTTTTTACCTTCACCTGATTTACTGTATTTTCCATTCAGATATTCTTACTCTGAAATATTTTAACCAGTAGGACATTAATTTGAGTTATTTATTTGTATTTGCATTATTTTCCAACCCCGACAACTGTTGTCAACTTTTTATTTTATCAACAAGCAGTAGCCCATCTGTGGGCTAGTCATTACCAAAACTCACGATGTACAACCAAACATTGTTGAAGACTTTATTTTTAAAATCTGGTAGAGGTCCTAACATTTCCAAAGATATTACATCGGGCAGAATGTTTGGGAAATGTGTATAAGTCGATGCTCAAGTCATTCAGACTTTTTCCATAGAGCAGCCATAAAATGGATTCTTTTCACTCAGTGTAAGCACCTAATAGCTTGAAGGAAGAGCTACACAGCTACCATGTGGGAATAACGGGATATGGATAAACTTAAAGTTGCTTAACTGAGACCATGTGTCTTGATGGTTTAAAGGCATAAGACATTTCTTATTATGGGGAAAAACTTTATTGAAGTGTCCCATCCAACTGTATGTTTTGGGAATGTGGGTAAATCCACACCAACACGGGGAGAACATACAAACTCCTCGCAGAAAGGGTGGAGGAAGGGAATCGAACCTTCACTTTGATGCTGTGAAGCCGCAGTGTCATGATGAGATGTTTACTTGCTTGTCCGGGGGAAGGGGTTGCGGTGGGATGGGGCTGATCATGGGCTGGTCAATCAGGCCTTGAATGGCGTCATAATAGCTTTGCCAACAGATGAAAAAAACCTGGCGATGGCGTTCTTCTTTGGAGTCGGAGCGGGCACTGTAAGGTGAGTCTTCAAGGCCTGGATAATAGGGTTGTTAGCAGTGAAGTGCTCTGATCCAAAGGCTTGCAGAAGCACCTCTACAGAGCCAAACTGCTGAAACACGTCCCTGAACACAGCCTTGTAGGTCTTCTTGACAGTTTGATGGTTTAAGCTCACAACAATGTCGGTGAGCTTGATGTATTTCAATGCTTTGTCTCTCAGATTCTTGATGATCATGTCGAAATCGCTTTGGAGCAGTGATATCTGGGCCTTCTTGGCGGTATGCAGCAGCAACCCTGTAAGCACCAGGACAACCAGTATGTGCGCTGTGTCATCTTCTGGCATTTTTGCTGACTCAGAGCTACAAAGGTCAGAAGAAACAGCTGGCGCAGCTGTGGAGTCACTAGGCTGATCCTCACATGGTGAGGCCAGGGTTACTGTCTGACAAACTACCCTGCTTTGACCACCTGGTCCACTGTCAATAGTTTCAACAGATGACCCTGTGGTCCAGTCCTCAGATTGGCCCTCTGTATCTGTGAGGTCATAGCTGTGCCGGTTTTCATCAGTGATTTGTACACTGTGATTCTTAGATACTTCAGTATCAGAATATTCACCATCTGCATCACAGTCTGAGTAACCGTACATCGAATCACAGCTTTCACTGGATAGCTGGCTATCCGACTCCTCGTACCAGAGAGATGCATTTTTGTCAGGATATATGTTACGGGTGAATTCAGTGACCTCTGTCAGTATTTGTCTCACTTCTCTGTTCAAAATACAATAGGTAACTTCACAGGGCCCCTGCTCTACAACGAAAAGCTTTGTTTTTTTTGCTTGGTCGTCCTTTAAGGCTGAAGTGCTACTGGCCTCCTCTGACGTTCTGAGCACCGGTGTACACTGGCAGTTCGGGTCACACATGCATCTTAATAATTTCATAACTAGACCAATCATGGTATTCAGAGTTTCAAAACTTATGCAGTTACACTCATAAGTCCTGGATCCCAAATGCGAAATGTTGGAGGACATTCTCTCAGCTATGCGATAGTTTACTCTCGCTGTCACCTCTTTTGCAACTAACCAGGTGAATAGGTCTAAACTCTCACATTTAATAATTTTTTTGACGTCTAAAGAGTTAGCGAAACACCGTGGAAGGATGTCTTTCATGTTCGCCAAGACGGAACTCTCATCTATCCCGAAGAAACACTGGGAGGGGTGTACAAGTTCATATATCCGGGGGGCTTTCCTGTGCCAGTCTGAAGTGATAGGCTTAATGCGTTCCATAATAATTAGGGACGAGAAATTAACAATGTGCTGACATATCTCAATCAGATAAGGCCTAGTGTTATCGTCGTGCATGCCAGATTTCACCGAGTCCCAGTAAGTTCTGACCAAATACGTGGTGTATGGGCCGGTCCATATGTCGGATACTCTGATTTGAGGGGATTTCACATAAGCGGCCACTTGTAGTCCTGTTGGATCCATGGTGAACGTTGGCGGATTTTCAGCTGATCCTCTGTCAAGATGTTCTCGGTTTGTGTTTTCTGTGGTTTGGTTCAGTTGCGTAGTTGAGATAATCAATGTGTCCTTGACAACATCAAAGGCATTCGGCTGTGATGTCATCGTACTCGGTTAGATGACATCATGATGATGTCACGTCCCGTGAATCCTTTATAGCATCAGAGCGCCTTTGATAACGTCTAAGAAATACAGCACATCCGTTTATCTGTTGACTTTTTGTAAATAAAATTAACAAAGAATATTTCATTTTTATTGAACCCCTTGTGTGGCCTAATTTTAGCACAAACTATGGTGAGTGTAAACTGATTTTTCTCCGACCCCCTATTGTATAAAAAGTGCTGGTGTCAAAAACGTTTGAATTTAGGGAGCCTGTTTGAGAGAAAGCTTGTAGGTTCTCTGCCCGTGACTGCTGCGAGTCTGTTTGTGTTTATGTTTAGTTTTCCTCGCTAGAGCACCATTTCCCTGTCTCATGTTGAACAAAACTAGCACACTGTTACACTGATCGAATGAAGAAGATATTCACCGTTAATTTAGTATCTGATTTCCGGCCAATCAGTCACATTCCTCCTGATCAGAGCAGAAAAAAATCCTGAAATCCTGTGGATTGATTGAAATTTCTTCTCTGCATGTGTAGTTTATTGGTTTTTATTGTTCGGTGGTACTTTCTGAATGACTTCTTCATTTAAAGGCCAAAGTAGTGCACCCTTTACTACAAACGTCTTGTAGGTTTGTTTTGGCGTCCCACTTCCATCAAAATGCCGTTTCAGAGGCTTCAGTTCAGACAAAATTTTCCCTCATTTGGATTTTAAAATACTTTGTGGAAGTGTGGAAATTGTTAGAACTGACAAATCGGCATTTGTGTGGCATTCTGACAGGATACGAAAATCTATAAATATTTTTGTGCATTTTCTCATCACTTCCACTGATCATTTGCACTTTGGTGTCTGCTCAGCTTGTACCATTACTGTGTATAACCTTTTTGCCTGTTTATTTAAAGAATTTCTATGGTGGAAGTGTGAAGTGGAGGGTACTTTTTTATTTTTCTTAGACAGAATGGTTTTGGCTTTATATAAATTCAGTGTTCACTCAAATAAAATATATGCTGTGATTGTTTCGGTATCACTTTATTTCTTCTTGTTCGTACAGTTGGGAAGGTAAAATCAATTTAAATCCATTTTAATATTTAATGTGCATAAAAAATATGGAACTTTGGAAGATCAGAGTATGAATTTTAAAATGGTGGGGTGAGTCAGTGTCTCTTTGAACAGAAATTAAAAGCTTTTACTGCTGATCTGCATTTGCGTAGGGTTATTTTATATCTGTATTTTTGACTTTCTTGAGAACCGCTCTTCCAAAAACCTTCACAGACAACTCTGCAATTCCTTGGGTCATCAACAATAAACCCATGAAGTTTGAAGTCAATCAGATGAACAGTTGTCAAGAAAATCAAAATACCAATGTAGATTTCTCCATTTATTAATAGGACTAGTGCCGTGCCTGTCAACCAGGAGCGTGACCTTTGATGGCATGACCAAAGGGTTGTGTGTCAATTCAAAAGAAAACATGGTTACCATGGTAAAAACAGATGCACTTTAAAATAAATGGAGGAATCTTGGTAGATTTTCTCAAACTGCTCATTCAAAAAAAGTTCACAATTGACTTTGCACTTTGTTGGGTCATCAACAATAAAAGCGTGAAGTTTGAAGTCGATCGGACGAGCGTTTGTTGAGAAAATGGCAGTACAGATGGAGATTACTTCATTCATTAGTAGGACTAGTGCCGTGCCTGTCAACCTGGAGCGTGACCTTTGATGGCATGACCTAAGGGTTGTGTGTCAATTCAAAAGAAAACATGGTTACCATGGTAACAACAAATGCACTTTAAAATAAATGCAGGAATCTTGGTAGATTTTCTCGAGAACCGATCACCCAAAAAATGTCAGAATTGACTCTGCACTTTGTTGGGTCGTCAGCAATACACCCGTGAAGTTTGAAGTCAATCAGATGAACAGTTGTCAAGAAAATCAAAATACAGACAGACACAGATTTCTACATTTATCAATAGGATAACAGAGACTGGAAAAAAAATCTAATGTGCTTCACAATATTTTTCACAAGAGTGCTTCTATTTCATGCTTTTTGGGCACACAGACTGTTTGGGGATGCGTAAAACATTTCCACAGCAACTGAAGAAGGTCTCAAGTTGATTTATGAAAGTGATATTTTCCTAAAAGACATGTTTCATGCAGTTGTCAACTGTTCTGTTGCAAATATGAGCAGATGAAAAAGCACAGAATGTTGTATTTAGTAAATTTGTTTGCTAAAGCAACAAAAAATTAAGAAAGCAACATCTGATCAATATTTTTGGGAGTAGCGTCATTAAAGAAAATAAATAATACTGATTCTTTTTCAGATTTATACAATGAGCGTAAAGGAGAAATATCTTTATATTTATCCATGAAGCTGTTACAAGGGCAGTGATTATTGTTTAAAGCAAAGGAATCAACTTTTGTTTATTATGAAAATGACAAAAGAAATGCAAAAAATATCTGCTCATTAGTAGAACAGAAGAGCGACATGATTAAGAAAAACTGTGGGTCTCATTAGTGGCTGTTTGTCTCCACCTAATGGCTGACTCAGATTCAGCAACTATTTTTTTACCTTCACCTGATTTACTGTATTTTCCATTCAGATATTCTTACTCTGAAATATTTTAACCAGTAGGACATTAATTTGAGTTATTTATTTGTATTTGCATTATTTTCCAACCCCGACAACTGTTGTCAACTTTTTATTTTATCAACAAGCAGTAGCCCATCTGTGGGCTAGTCATTACCAAAATTCACGATGTACAACCAAACATTGTTGAAGACTTTATTTTTAAAATCTGGTAGAGATCCTAACATTTCCAAAGATATTATACGGGCAGAATGTTTGGGAAATGTGTATAAGTCGATGCTCAAGTCATTCAGACTTTTTCCATAGAGCAGCCATAAAATGGATTCTTTTCACTCAGTGTAAGCACCTAATAGCTTGAAGGAAGAGCTACACAGCTACCATGTGGGAATAACGGGATATGGATAAACTTAAAGTTGCTTAACTGAGACCATGTGTCTTGATGGTTTAAAGGCATAAGACATTTCTTATTATGGGGAAAAACTTTATTGAAGTGTCCCATCCAACTGTATTTTTTGGGAATGTGGGTAAATCCACACCAACACGGGGAGAACATACAAACTCCTCGCAGAAAGGGTGGAGGAAGGGAATCGAACCTTCACTTTGATGCTGTGAAGCCGCAGTGTCATGATGAGATGTTTACTTGCTTGTCCGGGGGAAGGGGTTGCGGTGGGATGGGGCTGATCATGGGCTGGTCAATCAGGCCTTGAATGGCGTCATAATAGCTTTGCCAACAGATGAAAAAAACCTGGCGATGGCGTTCTTCTTTGGAGTCGGAGCGGGCACTGTAAGGTGAGTCTTCAAGGCCTGGATAATAGGGTTGTTAGCAGTGAAGTGCTCTGATCCAAAGGCTTGCAGAAGCACCTCTACAGAGCCAAACTGCTGAAACACGTCCCTGAACACAGCCTTGTAGGTCTTCTTGACAGTTTGATGGTTTAAGCTCACAACAATGTCGGTGAGCTTGATGTATTTCAATGCTTTGTCTCTCAGATTCTTGATGATCATGTCGAAATCGCTTTGGAGCAGTGATATCTGGGCCTTCTTGGCGGTATGCAGCAGCAACCCTGTAAGCACCAGGACAACCAGTATGTGCGCTGTGTCATCTTCTGGCATTTTTGCTGACTCAGAGCTACAAAGGTCAGAAGAAACAGCTGGCGCAGCTGTGGAGTCACTAGGCTGATCCTCACATGGTGAGGCCAGGGTTACTGTCTGACAAACTACCCTGCTTTGACCACCTGGTCCACTGTCAATAGTTTCAACAGATGACCCTGTGGTCCAGTCCTCAGATTGGCCCTCTGTATCTGTGAGGTCAT
Source organism: Xiphias gladius (assembly GCF_016859285.1). NCBI lineage: Eukaryota > Metazoa > Chordata > Actinopteri > Istiophoriformes > Xiphiidae > Xiphias > Xiphias gladius. Next base: position 3,581,723 of record NC_053416.1, on the reverse strand, counting down.
AGCTGTGCCGGTTTTCATCAGTGATTTGTACACTGTGATTCTTAGATACTTCAGTATCAGAATATTTACCATCTGTATCAGAGTCTAAGTAACTGTGTATCGAATCAGAGCTTTCACTGGATAGCCAGCTATCCAACTCCTCGTAACAGAGAGATGCATTTTTATCCACATATATGTTACGGGTGAATTCAGTGACCTCTGTCAGTATTTGTCTCACTTCTCTGTTCAAAATACAATAGGTAACTTCACAGGGCCCCTGCTCTACAACGAAAAGCTTTGGTTTTTTTGCTTGGTCGTCCTTTAAGGCTGAAGTGCTACTGGCCTCCTCTGACGTTCTGAGCACTGGTGTACACCGGCAGTTCGCGTCGCACATGCATCTTAATATTTTAATAACTAGACCAATCATGGTATTAAGAGTTTCAAAACTTATGCAGTTACACTCATAAGTCCTGGATTCCAAATGCGAAATGTTGGAGGACATTCTCTCAGCTATGCGATAGTTTACTCTCGCTGTCACCTCTTTTGCAACTAACCAGGTGAATAGGTCTAAACTCTCACATTTAATAATTTTTTTGACGTCTAAAGAGTTAGCGAAACACCGTGGAAGGATGTCTTTCATGTTCGCCAAGACGGAACTCTCATCTATCCCGAAGAAACACTGGGAGGGGTGTACAAGTTCATATATCCGGGGGGCTTTCCTGTGCCAGTCTGACGTGATAGGCTTAATGCTTTCCATAATAGTCATGGATGACAAATTAACAATGTTCTGACATATCTCAATCAGATAAGGCCTAGTGTTATCGTCGTGCATGCCAGATTTCACTGAGTCCCAGTAATTTCTGACCAAACACGTGGTGTATGGGCTGATCCATATGTCGGATACTCTGATTGGAGGGAATTTCACATAAGCGGCCACTTGTAGTTCTGTTGGATCCATGATGAACGTTGGCGGATTTTCAGCTGATCCTCTGTCAAGATGTTCTCGGTTTGTGTTTTCTGTGGTTTGGTTCAGTTGCGTAGTTGAGATAATCAATGTGTTCTTACCCCGTTGAACATCAAAGGCACTCGGTTGTGACGTCATGATGACGCCAAGCCCCATGAATCCTTTATTGCGTCAGAGCGCCTTTGATAACGTCTGAAAAATAAAGCACGCCCCCCGTTTCTTCTTCTTCTTCTTGTTCTTCTTCTGCTTCTTCTTCTTTTTCCTTCTTCTTCTTCTGTTTTCATTTTGGCGGTTGACAAACAAGAGACGGTGCGTTACCGCCACCAACTGGTATGGAGTGTCCCGGCGCTCGGGACTCTACATTTAAGCCTGTAACATCGCGGATAAATCTAATTCAAATGAAATCGAATCAAATAAACCGAGAACAAAAAGAGCAAAAACCCTCCTGTTTTCCTATATTTAAGAATGTGCTGTTTAGTCTTTTAACCCGAATGTTTCCGCCCTCCCTCCTCTTTGAACTCTATTAAACCACGTCCCCCTTCTCTCTTTCTCCCACTGCTTCTGCAACCTTTCCCTCAGTTTGTCCTTAATTCATCTCTGTCTTGCTAAAGTTAACTATTACATCAATACGGTTGTTTGTTTGTTTGTTTTTTTGTGTGTGAATTATTTTGAAAACTATATCCGCTAATTCATTTCCTTTCATTCCAAACGGACTATCCGCTGGTATCCAGACACATATCACATCCCGTCCCATCTGGATTGACGTTTGCGGTAGTTCCGCTTGATGAATGATTGCGCTCACTGGTCTCGTCTCTCCATTCCGTAGAAATGGTGTAATGGTGTAAAGAAATAAACCATCACTGATTCTGTTCGACTTCTTTAAGGGTTAAAGTCCGGAACAAAGAATCCAGTATCTTTGTAGCATCTGTAGATCTGACTGTAACTGTGGAGACTCTGTGTGTTGGTCTTTATTGTACGAATTCAAAATTGACTCCTTGTCTTTGTTTTTCTCTTCCCTCTCCGTTTTTTATGCAAATGTGATTTTCTTTTTTTTTTCTTTTTTGCAGGACGTACGAGTCTGCGGTCTTTACGAGACGGTGTCCCCGTGCTTTCACTATGATATTTCAATATTGGCTGACGGCGTGTTTGGTGCGCAATGGGGTGCCCAGTGCCGGATCCCAGGGCGCCGAGGTGGCGCTTCCAGCCGTGATCTGAAAACATTTTGCTCACAACGACATGCTGGAGTTGGAGTGAGGTGAAATAATATTCCGTCACATCCTCCTCTGCATCACCCTCTTTGACCTGGTAAATAACAACTCAACAAGCCGACAGACGAGCGGGACGAGACCGCTCTTCTCCGCGGACCAGTCTAGTTATACAGCGCTCCAAATGAACGAACTGTTACTGACGGACGGATGGCAGCCACCGAAATGCGCTTTCAGGGGCCCACGGTGTTGCTGTTTACATTTGAGGAGAAACTGAAAGTCCCGTCGGTGTGTGCGCAAAGTCATTTCGGAGAGCTATTACGCAACGAGAAAAGCAGTTAGCCGCTTCTGTGAGAGGACTCCCCTCAATAACCCTGCTAACGTGATAGAGTCGATGTTGGTCATTCAGAGGAAAACCGGGGTTTGGAGATATTCTTACCATAAACTCGGATGTATTCCCTTGCGGGACAACTCACAAGTGGCGTATATATATACAAACAAACAGAGGGTGGTGAATTAAGCGCGGTGCATCTCGAATAAAATAAAATGTAAAAATCCCATCAACTATTTGTTCGCAGAATTAAACTGATTTCTCTCCAACCATAGTTAAATTAACTCTGCGTGGAATGATGGTTGTGAAACTTGCGTTGCCGTCATTTAGGTGAACTGACCCTTTACTACCCCCCCCCCCCCCGGCCCTTCACAGACAGTTCTCGTATCTGACTGTACTTTCCGCACCCTCTGTGCCATGAAGTGGTCACTCGTTTCTTCACATCTGGGCCATTTCAAGACTGAAGTGCTGCAGGGAGATGGCATCAGTTGTTGCGTGAGTTTCACACACACACACACACACACACGAGTCATTAAGTCAACCAGCCTCAGGTGAGTCAGCTCATCACACAGCTGAACTGTGGTTTCATTAAAGCACATGAGAAAGTGAGGAGTGATTCTTTCAGTATCTGATGCATGTGGGTTTCCGCTACCGGAGGAGCTGCTGCTTCATACACAGATTTAGATCGTTGTAGCTGCATGTGCTTTGTTATTTATTTATGGTTGTTATTGTAGCAGCATTAGAAATCAGAGCTGAGTTCTCTCTAGAGCTCCAGCAGCAAATGTGTTTGCTCGAGTTGTCTGGCTTCCAGTTTGTCTTGTTAGTTTTATTTGGTGTCGTTTGCTTTTCTGCAAACAGTAGGATCACCCTACACGTCTTTTATTGTCTGAGGAGGTTTTTTAACGGTAGAGGTCTGAGTTTGCTGAGTCTGGTTGGGTTCGTTAAACTAGAGATTAGTGTGTGTGTGTGAGAGAGGGGGAGAGAGAGAGAGAGAGAGAGAGAGAGAGTGTGTGTGTGTGTGTGTGTGTGTGTGCGTGCAGCCATGAAGGAGGAGATCGCTGCTGCTGTGTTCTTCGTGGCTCGGCTGGTGAAGAGATATGGCTGTCTGGACAATGACAGCAGGGAGCGATTTGCTGCCGCCCTCACCTCTGTTCTGTTTGAGAACTACAAGAACCACTGGCACCCAAGCGCCCCCACCAAGGGCCAGGCCTACAGGTCAGCAAACGTCTTTAGGAAACGGCATTTGTCCGTTTTTGTCCCATTAGTCACCGATCTGCACTGCAAATCATCTTAAGCTGGTTCAGCTTCAGCTCCCCTGTTGCCAATTTTTTTTTTTTTTTTTTTATGATTTGAAAATGTAAAGCCAGCTGAGTTGACTGACCTTGACAAAATGAGCACAGAGGGTCCTGTCCTCTGACTGGACAGGACCCATGTTTATAGGTTCTGCAGTGGTCTGACAATCAGAAAGTTGATTTTCAATTAACTTGAAATCAATTAAACGGAATGTTAAATGCATAAGCCACAAAAACCCTCGCTCAGTTCAGTACACTCGAGGGTTTTGAGGAAACACCCTCGCTTAGTCTGGTGTGACCAACGGCATACTGTAGCTGATTTTAGGAAACTTGATGATGATTTTTGCATCATCAGTCACTTGTTTAAAGTGCGACAATCTAACTGTAAAAACTTTAAACTTTAAAAAAAAAAAAGCTGAACTGAGCACCATTGCTCAGTTCAGTAGACTCTGGGCTTTTGTCACCACATTTGTCTGTTTTGACCAATAGTTTAGTGGCTAATGTCAGCAGATGAGTCAATTTTAGGACATTACTGACTTCATGCCTCTTATCTTAGACAGACTGCAACAGTAGTAGTATATATCGTTTATATACCATAATTATATCTTGTGACCATTAGTTAGCAGATGTGACTTACTTTTTTAAAAAAAAAAAAGGCAACACTACACCCCAGGAAGTGTCCCCAGTTACAAAACACCAGAAATCCACCTTGTACTGGAAAAAAGTTACTATGAAACCTGTCTGGCATTTTCTGTTATCCAGTGTAAAAGGGACGTATTTAGTTTCAGAATTTTTTTTTAAATGTTGTTTTTCAACGAGCACAATTTCAACAGGGACTGTTTCTTCAGCACAAAGTTAATTCCAGTGAAAACTGCTCAGTAACACATTTTTCTTGAAATTAAATGTTAATGCTTTTTTTTTTTTTAGTATTTTTTTAATTGCTGTGAGCACAACAAATTTCATTTACCTGTATTATAATTGGGTAAATGAAATTTACCCAATTATCTCAGGCAGAAATTTAACACCCGATCTTAAAAATCTGAAAAAAATAAAAGCAAAGCCATCACAGCACTAAAGGTGAGAGAAATTTAATTGAAGTTAAATGAAACACTGTACATTTTCAACAAGACCTGTGAAGGTAAAAGAAGTCTTCTAATCTGATATTGCTGAGGCAGAGTTGTTTTGCTGACTGTCAGTGCCGCTTGTGTGTGTGTGTGTTTTGTTTCAGATGTCTGCGTATGAACCGTGTTCGGCTGCAGGACCCGGTTCTGCAGCAGGCCTGCGAGCGCAGTGCAGTGCGGTACGAGGATCTGGGCCTTCCCCAGGAGCTGACGGTGTGGGTCGACCCTGGAGAGGTGTCCTGCAGGTCAGGCCACGTCACTCTGTAGGGCCCTGATCTGACTTGATACAAGGCCCCAGGTTCAGAGCACAAAAAGGGGGCTGACTGTCATGAGTGTGAACCTGAAAACTGCAGCTCCTCACTGGTTCAGTGTCCTGGACGAACCTGCTGCCTTGTTTCAAATTGCAGATTGTACAGGTTGTTTGTCTGACTTTCTGAGGCGAGCCACAGGAGAGTCTCGTGAAATAGTCCCCCTACGGCGGCAGGCTTACCAGACCGCCGTTGCCATGGTAACAATTATAAACAGGCGGTTAAGCTTACGGAACGGTCGCTGTTTGGTTGGGTTTAGGCACACAAAAACAACTTGGTGAAGTTTTTAGGCAAAGATCGTGAATTGGGTTAAAATAAGTACTTAAAGGTTAGAGGACCTTCGTCGTCATGGTTACGATAATGACCACGCAGCTAAGGTTGTGGAACGGTCCTGGTCAAAAGAAACAGTCATGACTATTTGGCTACGAACAGGAAAACGGCGGTATCGCACGTCAACAGGACAAAGTCCAGTTTTGTTGACCGATCCATCCATCCTGACCCTCTCCTTAAGCGGACTTTAACTCTTTGCACAAAGTCACCTGACCTCCTCCCTTGCTCCTGTAATAATTACTACCCCCGCAAGAGGTCGCCATACAATAAACCACAAGTCCCGGGTCACAAGAAGCTGCACAGTCGTTCTTTAGGGGAGGACAGTCTTTTTTATTTATTATTAGGCATGGATAATAGAAATAAAACCATGTTAAATTGTAGTTGTATTCCAGTATTTTCACTGAAAACCCAAGCAGTAGTGTACCAACTGCTACCAGGGAAGGAAATGTATTGACTTTTTTTTTTTTTTTCCACCCCAGGTGTGAAATGCGCAAAATTGCTGACTTAATAATGGCAATGTTTTTTTGGTGATATACATGACGCCGTGTTTGAAGCCACAGTGCTCATGAACAGTGGAGCCGTATGATGAAAACCTGCTGTTTATTTTTGTTATAAAGTGTTTTTTGTTCCCCCCTACTTACAGGTACGGTGAACACAGCACTCCATTCTGCGTCTCGGTGGTGGGCAGTTGTCAGCGCGGAGACGGGGAATTTTCCCGCCGCATCCATGATGCTGTGGAGCGAGCGAGCCTTGATGTCCAATCAGGAAGCTCTTCGGACGAGGAGGAGGGGGTTGGAGACAGCAGCAGCAGCAGCAGCAGTAGCAGCCTATCAGCTCTCTGCCCTGCGCCGATCCCCGCCGCCAACCCTGAACCCAAAACCATCCCAACTGTCAGCAACCCCAACAGCGTCTACCGGGTAGGTTGAATACACAAAGGAATAATGCCGTGGACTTTTTGTGATCTCAACCATACCATAGTTACCGTATACAGAAATTGTAGATAGCTCGATTTTTAAAAAAAGAGAGAGTAACTGGACATTACCTGGAGTTTCGCAAAATCATCCGTCAACATTCTTGTCTGGTGATAGGGTTGTGTATCAGTGTTTTTTTTTTTTTTTGTTTTTTTTAATATAGGTCTCTATAGACAGATGAGAACTGGAATACATGTTACCTGCTAAAACTGTTTCATCTATTTTATTTTCTTATTTATTGGTTTGAGTGACGATGTACATCAATATATAAAATGTTGTAAACGTGCCAGAGTTCGTCAAAAGACCGTTTTTCATCTGTAGTCCCAGGACAATGTTGCAAAGTCGCCCTAAAACAGAATCTAAGATGAAAATGACAGTTACTGAGATCAACTCTTAACATTCAGAAAATAATAAGAAAATTAATGCTGCCGAAAAAGACACCATTGTACTACATTATGACTAGTTAAAATATACAACACAGAAGCACATAAGACAGACATTGTGCTGTTATTGGGCACTTTTAGAGGGACAAAGCATCTTCAGGCCTTTAATAAATGCTGATGAATAGGACACAGGCCACATTTTTAACTACAAAGCATTTTGATTCTGCTGAATGAACATTTTGAGGGAATTTGCGTATTTTCTGCTTTTTCTTGGGCGCTGACAAAAGAGCAGCAGCCCCATTAACCAGCTGGAACGAACGGTGGGTAGTTAGAGCCTTTAATTTAAAAAATTTTTTGTGACTTTCTTCTAGTCAAAAGTATTGATCATTTACTTAAAAGTACTAATACCACATGGATGTTTATAAAAAAAGTGTCCTGGACTGAAAAAATTAGAAAATGTACTTTAACTACTTTTGCTTTTTATACTTTATGTAGTAAAATGTCCCATGAGTCTTGTGCTATTGTATTAGTGATGTGTTAATGTCTATGCAGCATTTTACTGTTGTAGTTAAAGGTGGAGCTCATTTTAATTGGACGGTTATTTTCTCAGTTTGGGTAATTGTGATGACGTTTCTCACCACCTTAAGGCAGTCTTAATTTTTAAGAAGGAAAAAAAAAAAAACTTGATTCCTCAGATGCCGAGTTGAAATTCTGTCGTCTGGAAAGCTCCGCCATCACTTTCACGCTCTTTCACACCGGGAATAGGCCACGGTTTGTTTTTTTTTTTTTTTTTTTTTCTCCTCCTCCTCGACACTGGCCCCTTAACAAGTTAACATAGCCGGTAAAGGGAGATTAGCAAATATTGAGGTAATGTTAGTCAAAAATAATAGAAAACAATGACTCCAGAGTTTTACCAATGACTGAGGCTGCCACACTCCAGTCAGTGATTTTTTTTTTTTTTTTTTTAAAAGATGTTGATCCAAGTTGTTTTGAACTTCATGAGGCTGAATCGCATTGGAAGGGTGGCAAGGAAGCAGGAATCTGATTGGCTGCTAACGTGCTGCCTTGATCATCACGTTGCACACATTGTGACCACATGCTGATGTCCATGGCAGCAGGGTCGGGCAAGCAGAACTTGAGACCCTTTTTTTGCACTCGTGAAGACAACAGCACTGTAACTGACGGGGATTTTTGCTCCGCTGTATAAAATGCGCATGTATGTGAAGGGACGGGAGCCGTGTTCTTACCTGTGGTCGCTGCAGTTCTCACCGCTCCGTTCACAAGTGACCACTGCCGGAGAAACACAACCGTCTCCACAGCTACACTTTACCGTGCGTGTGTGGCCATACCTCAGGTCATGCCTCGACTTGCCCCTGGACGGCAGATATAGTTGATGGTTTTGTGAAACATGCACATTGCTTGTTGAAAATAGATTAAATTATTAAAAGGAAAAGCAGCAAATCTACACATCTGACAGACTTGACCCATGAAAAGCTAAGTGGGGAAATATTTGTGGCATTTTTGCACGAATAAATGCGTTAAACATTTATCAGAGCAGTTGCCAATTTTCTATCAATAGACTTATTGTCTCAGTTATGTCCTGTTGGGTAGTTTAATCTACAAGCATCATTTCTATTGAGCTCATATTTTGTAATGGGGGGGGGGGGGGACTTAAAGCAACTATAGTTGTCAGATAATAGGTAGAGTAGAAGTATAAGGTAAAACACATTACTTGCATAAATGTACTTCGTTACGTTCCACCACTGGTCTCTTGTCTAACGCTCTGCTCCTCTCTCCCTCAGTTCAGTGAGTTCTCTCCCGGCGCCCCTCAGACCTGGCTGCGGGACAAGCGGAAGGCCTTCGCCGGGGATGCATTCCCACCGCACGCTCCTCCAGCTGGAGGTCCCACCTCCCAGTTCGCCGGCCAGAAGGGCTTCAAGTCCTACCGAGCCACGTTTACCTTCACCGGGCCTCGTGTTGACAAGTACCACTGGGTCAGCAAATCCCGGTCCTAGAGCGAGTCGGGTTGCTGCTCGGGCCAGGAGCCGGGATGCTGGATCAGAGCTCCGTGTGCAGGGGGGAAAAAGTGTCAGGACACTTAAGTATGTTTAAAGGATTTATTATTCGTACATGGTTTAAAGTAATAATGATTTAAAGTCATGCTGTTTAAGTATGTTTTTAAACTTTGAAATATTCAAGTATTTTAACTAAACCCTCCCTTCTAAATGTTTGTTTTTTTGTTTTTTTTGTTTGTTTTTTTTAAACTACAAGTAAGTGTGAATAAAGTAACATTGAACTGTCATTGAAAAGAAATAAATGCGTCTGTCAGCTCTGCTGGTTATTCTAAGTGTTTCCTCCCATTTCATGATTTGGTCCAATTTTCTAAATCGGGATACTAGATACTAAAATAGCAGATCATAAATCTCTCCAACCCCAAAAACAAAACAGAGCTTTACAGTCACCAAAGAAAACAAATTCTGCAGAACAGAACAATGATGTGGGACAAAATGATTGCAAAGTACTGCAGCCATTACCCCCCCCCAAAAAAAAGGAAGTAGGATAAATAACAGTAAGTGTGGCAGCATAGGACAACCTTGTTTGATAGACGAGTGACTGTGTTAAACCTATATTGTGTTTATAAGAGCTGGGGACACTAGAAAGTCAGCCTTTGCCGCCGGTTCGCTCCAGTAGCCAAATGGAGAGAGAGGTTGCACTGCAACATAAAATCTCCTGCGGCCGTGAAAACATTTTTCCACATAGACGGCCAAAAGCAGAGACCCCAATGAAACTGTTGACAGCTAATTAAAAGTCTGTGTTTTGGAGCCCCTGTGATCTAAACGCTGCTGCTACCCTGGCCAGGACACTGACATGGAGGATTTCGCCCCCCCCCCCCGAGCAGCTGTGCGTGGTGGTGGTTGTACTGGTGGTGTAGTTAGTGATTGGCATGTAAGAACAATCAGCTAACAACACTGCCTGCACAGCAACCCCAGTCACCATCAGGAATCACTAATACTGAAGTCAATGCGCGGAGAGCGAAACGAACACAATAGATGCACGTCGATACAAAAACAGATTTAACATTACTTGCTTTTGTTTGACGGATTTTCAACTTCAAATTACACCGAGACAGTCTGGAGACCCAGCTGAGCATCTTAATGCTGGAGTGAGAAGCGTTACATGGAATATTAAAATGCACCTGTATTCTGTCAAACAAGAGGATCACTTCTCGAGATCATTGAATCGATGGACTCTCGCATTCTCAGGAATCTGACGGTAACTGAAAACACGGCCGAGCCCTTGAAGGAAAAGTTGACATTTTGGGAAATGCACGTTTGCTTTGCGGGGTTAAGAGTTGCATGCAAGGGTTGGTGCCACCGCCGCGTCTGCTCAGTACATATACGGCTAGGGCCAGCAGAGGATCAGCTTAGCTTAGCACAATGACTTGAAACGTGAGACTGGCTGAGTCCGAAGATAAAATCCGCCTACAGGCTTCTGTAAAGCTCACTAATTGGCGCGTTACATCTTGTTAAACTAATCCGAATGTAAACTGACTTACAAAAAGAATTCACCGTTTTACAGGTGGTTCTGTGCCAGACTGTTTCCTGGCTCTGGCGACCAGTGGAGACTCCCCAAAGTTACTGGCCCCAGCCCAGAAATAGTCTGAAATATTCCTTTAAGGCTTTGTTAAAGTTTTGATAAAGTATCCGGTCACCACATTTTAATACCATTTTTTTTGTTTTTGTTTTTTTTTTCTTCAATGTGTGCAGTTTTTGTCATGCAGACATGAAATATAAATAGCAGTTTACAAGAGAGCTTATGATAAAAGACAAACAATACAAAAAAATTATGAAAATCAGATTTAAGTAACCTACCGGTCCCAGACGGGGTTGTTTGTATTTTTCCTCCTGGTTTAAGTTTGGAAGGCAGTGTTAATTTTTAACAGAAAGAAAAAAACTTGATTCCTCAGATGCCGAGTTGAAATTCTGTCTGGAAAACTCCGCCATCACTTTCATGCTCTTTCACACCGGGAATAGGCCACGGTTTGTCTTTTTTTTTTTTTCCTCCTCTACAACACTGGCCCCTTAACAAGTTAACATAGCCGGTAAAGGGAGATTAGCAAATATTGAGGTAATGTTAGTCAAAAATAATAGAAAACAATGACTCCAGAGTTTTACCAATGACTGAGGCTGCCACACTCCAGTCAGTGATTTTTTTTTTTTTTTTTTAGAGATGTTGATCCAAGTTGTTTTGAACTTCATGAGGCTGAATCGCATTGGAAGGGTGGCAAGGAAGCAGGAATCTGATTGGCTGTTAACGTGCTGCCTTGATCATCACGTTGCACACATTGTGACCACATGCTGATGTCCATGGCAGCAGGGTCGGGCAAGCAGAACTTGAGACCCTTTTTTTGCACTCGTGAAGACAACAGCACTGTAACTGACGGGGATTTTTGCTCCGCTGTATAAAATGCGCATGTATGTGAAGGGACGGGAGCCGTGTTCTTACCTGTGGTCGCTGCAGTTCTCACCGCTCCGTTCACAAGTGACCACTGCCGGAGAAACACAACCGTCTCCACAGCTACACTTTACCGTGCGTGTGTGGCCATACCTCAGGTCATGCCTCGACTTGCCCCTGGACGGCAGATATAGTTGATGTTGCCAAGGTGAAGCAGTCGGTGGCAACAACACGCTCACCCTGAGCCCCAGGATTTGCCAGTTTTGCTGGGTTTCATGTGACCGCAGCGCTCTCACATCTTTTAACTATATTTAATCATTTTGGCCTCACATTATTTGGTGCTGCCTGAAAATAAAATGGTTCAAGTTTTCGTCCCCTGTCGTACAAGAGAGGTGTAATTTTTGGCTGCAATCTTTTAAATTTTTTTTAAGGAAGATATTCTTGCCTTTATTTGACAGAAATAAAGTACAGAGACACGGGAAACACAGATAGAGCTGGTTGGGGGTTGATGCCATTCCACAGCGGCTTCCAGCTGGAATCAACTTGGGAAGGCCTGTGCTCGGAATAGGAAATAGACTTGGGAAAAGAGACAAAAACCTTTTTTATCGTGCAGCGTACTGAATATTTTCTGATTCAGATGGTTAGAAGTATCTGTGGTGATTCTTGAAACGCCTACAAGACGGCACGACCAGCTCTGTTATTCAAATGGTAATAATACATGAGAGGGAGGGTTGGCATATAACGCACATTGGACGGGAAAGAAGAGAGAACAACTGAGACACATGACTATGTACACTAGAAAAACACTCAGTATCAGATCACTTCCACCTTTCATGCAAATCATTCTCTAATGCAAATATCGTATGAAGTTAAAACATGAGCCCACCAATAAAGCACATGAATATTTTGTCAAAAAAGAGATTTTATACAGAGGCTTTTTGGAAAATGCCATTTATTCATTATTTTACTGTGACATATTGATCAGTGACATCTACATTTAATGCAACGCTTCTGAACAAAAGGATTACAGAAATAATAGTTAATAGTAACTCGCCTGGCTTCTTGGACTTTTATTTCACACATAAGAGACAAAAACAGTTAAAATCAGTGAGGTGTTGTAGTGATTGGGCCCCAGTCTTGCAGGGCTACTGTAATTACTTTTTCAAACCACCAAACGCTGCCGCTTGACGGTTTGAGATACGAAAGAGACAACTCTTTTTTTTTTTTTCAGCGCAGACAGACAGAAAGCCCGAAAGCTTTATAAGGCCTCATCCGCTCATCACTAAGGCTTCGTCTACACTAAGGCAGCTAAATTCTAAAATGCTGTTTTCGTGCGTTTCGGCTCGTTTCTGCAATTACTTTTGTCCACATTAAAACGCTACGACGGGAATTGCTCCCCCTACTGGCCAGGAGCGGAGGACAGACGAGCGAGCCAGCCACAGAAACAAGCCAAGAAAAAAAAAAAAAAAACGGCATCCTGTTTCTGTTTTCGCGCATTGTATTGCAGTAAAACGCGACGCCACTGCCACCATCTGTTCGCTCACTGATATAACCGCGTTTCTACGAAGCTCTGTCTTCACTGCGTACACTACAAAGCCACGCTGGACTTTTCAGATTTGTAACGCTGCGGAGGCTGTTTGGTTTTTTTTTTTTGTGGAAAATATCAGTGTTTACGAGGGAGAAAAACACCATTTAAGTGTGGACGCAGGGCCAAAATGTAGAGGAAAAAGATGCGTTTACGAATTTAGCCGGCTTAGTGTGGACATGGTATGAGTGGACGTCAACAAGGGCCCTACAATACATTTTGGCCCCTCGGGAGATGAATCCGACCATGCCTGCTAGTTCAGTTGTCTTCACTGAAATAGAAACTGGTGAAAAACCGCTTCAGAGATCTTTTTCTTACTCATCGAAAAATAAAAATAAAAGCATTATCCATTGTCACATCATTCAAAAAAATGTCTCATTAAACACTTAACAACAGCTCGCAGAGCGGAGAAGGGACCGGAAGCAGGAAGTACACTTGGCTGCTTCATTTACTGTTTTTTTCATCGATGCGGAAAACCGGCCAATAATACGACGCCGTTATTCGAACAGAAGCGTCTCTTGTCCAATCACAGACCCTGTCATTGAGACGTGCCTCAGTGCTCGGTCATATCCGGTCGTATATATGTTGCCACGAGTTAGCGGCGAATTTGGAGAGTGTCCATTTTGAGTAGCGATTCGGCGTCTCTGGTATTTTCCCTTAAAGTAAGCACGCTTTCTTGTTTTTAGTTGCGTAGTGAAACATAGGCGAGGAAGTACAGCCATTGGCGTAGCGACACATTTCACTGTGGTGTTTCGCATCGGCCCGCTTTTATCTGTGCGGTGTCCTCTTGTGTGCAGTAATTCTGGCTAGATGTCTGCTAGCCGCGGTGATGCTAATGTAGTTTAACGCGGTTATTACACTAAACGAAAAGCGCGTCCACCGACTGTAGGGGAAATGAAGCACTTGTGCTTTTTGGGCAGTAAACGAGATTCTACTTACGACACTTACCGGGAGTTTTTTTTTTTTACTTGTTATTTTATTCAGATCCAGCAGCCTAGCTACTAGCCGGGCCTGCACTCGCTCCCGAGCGTTAACGGAGCAAAGCGCGGTCCGCTTAAACCCTTAACATGGAGATTCACGCCGGTTCACTGCTTTTTGTCTTTGTGAACAAGTAAATATTTAACGGTGTTTACCTGTTACCAGCTACTGTCACAATACTGATGTTAGATTAGGGGTATGATTACAAATATATGGAGGATATGGTTAATAAAAAAGATAAAGAAATGTTATTAACTGTATGTAAGCATACAAATTGCCTCCGGAACTGTAGCTTTTCACTTCAACGGTTTTTACAATGAATGTTCTGAATTAAAATAAATAAGCAAGCGCAAATGAATAGTGAAATAATACCATTTGAATTTCTTAGCGCCTCTTGCAATTATTACAATTATGATGCAAGGTTTTAGAGCTGAATCAGTTAGTCGATCAACTTTGGATCAAGAGAAAAACAACTGTTTTGATGATCGATTAATCTTTTAATTTTCAAAAATGAATCTTAAAAAAATGCCAAATACTTGCAGATTTCAACCTTCTGAAAAGAGAATTTGCTCTATTACTTTGTCATATCTCATTGTAAATAGATTAATCGGGCATTTGAAGACATGTGCTCAGTGAATTTTTTTTTGTTTTGTTTTTAGCAGTTTTTTTCCATGTTTCATACACTAAATGATTAACCGGTTAATCAAAAACAAGAAAAAAATCAGCAAATTATTAAAATATTTAATATAATTGTTAGTTGTTGCCCTACAAGGCTTGATTGTGCAACATGCTTTAAACTATTAAAACTTTTTCAGATCAGTACATATCAAAGATCTAGTAATAAAAACAATGTCATTTATTTGTTGCCAGCTGTCTTCCCACAAGGTAGTTTAATACTAAAACTGGTTATCTTTTGTGTTTTTGCGTTCATGCACTCTTTCTACTCATTCTTTGCTGCTGCTCTGGCTACTATCCTTTCAACTATAGGGTCACTCAGATTGTCTTGTCCTGTTGCAGTCTCTTGAAAAGCCCACCGTCACAATGTCAGACGCTGAGACACTGCTCATGGAGACATCGGAGCAGAACGGCAACGAGGGAGAGGAGGACCAGAACGGAGCCGAGCAGGAGCTGATGGGTGGAGAGGATGGCCAGGACAATGGCACAGATGGAGGCAAGATTGATGCCAGCAAAGGAGAGGAGGATGCTGGGTGAGTGTTGTCATTTTTCCTTAGACTGTTCACATTTAACATGTATAAGCACCTTTTGGTAGATAGTTTCACTTCTGGCTAACTGGAAGCTTCACTTGGATTTTGCTGGGATCTTACTGATAATGGGTACAAAAAGAAAGTACAAGTAAAATTAGTCAGTTTTTCCAGTTGATCTCAGTTGCTGGGCCTCCAGATACAATTGTGCATAAAGTTCCCAAGAAGCTGAATGCAAAAATACTCACAAAACAAATCACATACCGATTTATACGAGAAATAAGAGTTAAGCAAAAAGTACACACTGATCTCATGTGTTCTGTATCAGCTAAGGTTACCTTTGCAATAAGCGGTATACAAGAGTAATAAAGCGGCACTCTGTCCCTGTGTTTGCAGCAAAATGTTCGTGGGCGGCCTCAGCTGGGACACGAGTAAAAAGGACCTGAAGGATTACTTCAGTAAGTTCGGTGAGGTGTCGGACTGCACCATCAAGATGGACTCCAACACTGGCCGATCCAGAGGCTTTGGCTTCGTTCTTTTCAAAGACTCTGCCAGCGTGGACAAGGTGAGCCCGCTCTGATTACCTGACAGCTGTGTCTCATGTAATCATGTCACACAAGTCGGTCAACACACAATCATACAGACTAATAGTTCTGTTATGATCCGATTAGGGCAATACTGACGGCATGATGATGCCTGATTTTTAACTGAACGTGATTAACACCTGGATCTATGTCAGTTATCTATTTGGGTAATTTGATTCTTGGCATGCACCAGAAAGGTCATGGAGTGAACTGGGTTTTTGTTACACACAGACAGTGGCCCTTTTGTTAACACAAATGTATTGCAAGCAGATAATGTCTGATTAACATGTTGTGACTGACATCCAATTAGGCTTTAATCGGCAAACAGTTCTTTAATAGTAACAAAGAGCAATCATGTGCTGACTTCTGTGTAGCTTAAAATAATTTGTCACTTGGTGCCGCTCTTCAAATCGGTGGTCAGATGTTGCCATGCCATTCTAAACTGTTCTTTCTTTCTCACAAGGTGCAAGAGCATCTTTCCATGTTCCTGCTCCATCATTAGTTAAATTGCTGTGTAGTAGTGTTCCATGTTAATAACGTGTACGTGTGTGTGTGTACGTGTACACGCGTGCATCTGCAGGTGCTGGAGCAGAAGGAACACAGACTCGACGGACGTCAGATCGACCCCAAGAGGGCGATGGCCATGAAGAAGGAGCCCGTCAAGAAAATCTTTGTCGGAGGTTTGAACCCTGAGGCGACTGAGGACACTATCCGGGAATATTTCGGGGCCTTCGGAGAGGTTGGTTTTAACGGACAGAGCCACAAAACAACACACTAGACCTCCAGATTGAACACAGACGCGCTCTGTGCTCGGCGGTGTGATGTTAAATGTTTATACCAGAAGCCTGGATGCATAGTGGCATTTAGGGGAATGTGACTGATCATTTTTAGGGAGGATGGTTTATTCAATTTTAATCCTATGACTCCCACAAAATCATGTTGTTTAATCAGCCCAATCCTTGAGCCGGGCACAGGTGTCTTTCCTAGTCAAGCTCCCGTCTAGTGAACAAGTGGCTGATTGAAACCGAGTGCAGGTTCATCTGAGGACAGGCTTCCTATGGAAAAAGAGCTCATGTTATAGTAGCGTTAACCAGAATTCGTAAAAGTTGAGCCTAAATGTGAAGTGTCTGATTTTAATTATTGTAGGACAGCAAACTACAGGAACCAGTCAGACTGGTTTTGGTTTAAAAGTACTAGTAGAAGACATCTGGCTAAGTGAAAATTGTATGTGTTGTTTTTGACCAAAGCATTTTAACACGGGTACCTCCATCCTCTTCTACTCCTTCCAGATCGAAACCATTGAGCTTCCCATTGACCCCAAATCAAAGAAAAGGAGGGGTTTTATCTTCATCACATACAAAGAGGAAGCAAGCGTCAAGAAGTGTCTGGAGAAGAAATACCACAACATCCAGGGGGGCAGGGTATGTATACACACACAGTTTTACCTCAGCAGCAAAGGATGATTCATGATGCCACCCTGCTACTGGAGGGTCACTGGTTCTCACCATGTGTGTGTTGTTTGCATCTCCTCCTCAGTGTGAGCTGAAGATCGCTCAGCCAAAGGAGGTGTATCAGCAGCAGCAGTATGGAGCAGGCCGTGGCGGCGGCTATGGAGGCCGGGGGGGCAGGGGCCGTGGAGGTAAGGATGAGGAGTCTGCACCTCCTGAATCTCTCCTGAATTTTTTTTTCTGTTTTGTGTTTTGCAGGGCTTTCTGGGTCTGATCAAGTAAACGTTGAGTGGTCCCAAAGTGGGATGCCCTAAAATCTGTAGCCTTTTCTACTGGCTCGAAAGCAGAAAGCATTGTCAAAATTTGGCATAAAAACATGCCAAAATGCGACTCACCCCACACAACCGGCTTGTTGTGGAGAAGAATAGTATGACCAGGTGAAAAGGGAACGAAACACTAGACACGGTTCTTGTTTCATGGATCTGTAAATAAGTCGGGGGACGTAAACATTTTAAATATCCCCGGAGAAACATTTAAATAACTTGGATCATTGACCCCAAATCCGCCTGTAAAACTTGATCAGCTTCACCTGTTGTCATTCAGTTGTTGGCTTATCACCTGCTGTGGGAGAATTCGACAACTGGTCTGTAAAGTAAAAGGTCAGACATCTTTGTGACCAATCAGCACAAAGCAGAGGCCAGAGTTTGACTTACTTTATGTACAATGAAATAAATGCCTGTCTAATAAGCCCTTTTGCTGACAGTGATCCAAAATGTCTCACATTCCTTTAGTGACTTTTTTTTTTTTTGGCAGAAACCACGGTAACCTGAACATCAAATTAAAAACTTTTACAGTGGTTTTATGGATTTTGTGGTTTTAGTTGTAAGAAAAGTTCCTTTCCAGAGCTTTTATGTGGTTTTGTGTCTCAGGTCAGAACCAGGGCTGGAACCAGGGCTATGGAAACTACTGGAACCAGGGATACGGTAACCAAGGCTATGGCTACAGTGGATACAGCGGCTATGGCAACTATGACTACTCTTCTGGTTACTATGGATATGGTCCCGGATATGATTACAGTAAGTGCACACACAAACCGTCATACGCAACTGACTATATGCAGTACTTCAACACGGAGATTAGTGATGCATTGGTCCACATTTTTCTCCACTGATGCTTAAACTTAAGTTAAGGTACAGACTAACTGCACAATGGCTTTTTTTTTTTTTTTTTTCTTTCCAAATCCCATAAAAGTCCTCACAACGTATTGGGAGAAATACGTCACATCTGGCCAATACTGTTGAATATGGTGAATATTGTTGCAAATACAATATATTGTGTTGGTGCATCAATATTGATTTTAGATTTTTTTTTTTTTTTTTTTTAAACACTCAAAATGCTGTAGTCTGAGGAAGCATTGCCAAATTAAGACCTTCAGTTTGTGTCTGTTAGTTTTAACTTTTTGTAGCGTCCCCTCGCAGCTCACTGTATGTAAACAGGAATGCACGTCGAATTATTTAAAACGCAACCAAAAGGGATTGGCTTCAACCATCTACCGTCAGACCGTGAGAGTGTAAACATTGTTTATCGGAATAGTTTGACATTTTTTGGAAATGTGCCCGTTCGCTGTCTTATGGCGCGTAACTCGACGCCAGTGTCATGTCTTTGTCGAGTACAGGATTGAGGTTGGCCCAGCTCAAGACAGAGCAGGTGGAATACTCGGGCACTTTCTGAATGGAAACCGGTGTCTGATGCGTCTATTCTCTCTCTTGCTCCACAGACCAGGGCAATGCCAGCTACGGGAAAACCCCAAGACGGGGGGCACACCAGACAGGCTACAAGCCATACTGATGATCACATGGTATTGCAAGGTATGCCATGGCTATAACTACCTTTCCTTTTACATGCTGTCAGGGCGCCCATAAGCACAGGCACTGAAATCCTATCTCCATGAAGTCATAGTTCAGTTTTTAAGACTGACAGTTGGTAAACACACTCCCATCCTGGAGAGTTTTCCATATGAAACCCGCAAAGCCCCAGAGGATACACAGAAACCTTGTAGTTTTAGTCCACTCTTCAGACTTTAACCAACGTTGTGCAGAGTGACAGTATAAAGATGTACCAGATCTCAGAGTAGTCTACAAAACGCTTTGGCTGCCATTCAAGTTGGAAAGCCTTTTTTCATTTTTTCCTTTCTTTCAAATGGACACATTTATTTATTTATTCATTTATTTATTCGCTTGTATTTCTGCATTACTCTGCTGGAGCCCATTCAATTTTGCATTGACAGTCTTTCCTCAGGAGAATTGACTCTTGCGTTCATCGTTGTTTGTCTGCGTGTCTTCCTGCATGACATGTCCATTCAGGCAGGCAGCAGAGGTCTCTTGTCCGTTGTAGTTTAGATCCAGCCCTGGCTCTCATCTGTGCTATATTGTAATACACAACTTTTTTTATTTTATTTTATGTACTTAACATTGCAAATCAAGTTAAATTGTATATTTTGGGGTATTTTTATGCGACGTAGGTCCTCAGATGGACTTGAACCATGGATGTTGTTGTTCAAGGTTAGCGTTTTAACCCCTAAGCTACTGGGGCTCCCCAAAAATTCATTGAAGGTTGTGGGTTTGTCTAATGAGACGCTTAGGACGTTAGATTGACAGAGTTAAGTACATCTTTCTCTTGTTCCTGACCAAAGTCGTCCTCAGACGCAACATTCACCTGACGTATTTATTATCCACCTGTAAACGTCCTCGCCCCAATCTAAGCATCAACGTTCCAAAACGGGACAAAAATGTCTGAACATCTGAGAGAATTAGATTATTCTCCATTCCTTTTTGGAGCAGCATTGAGCAGTGCGTTACATGTGTTTGAAGTAGAAAATGTGACCTGGTTCTGTTCTGTGTGTCTTTCTCCAGGACTCCAGTGATCCTCTGAGACCGACTGCTGAACGGACACACTGGCCCTAACTCCACCTCTTTTATGACAGAAGACCATTTGTACAGAAAACATCCGAAATGTAACTTTTCCATGTTTGGTTGGGTTTTTTTTTTTTTTTTTTTTGTTTGTTTGTTTGTTTTTGTTTTTTTTAGTTTTTGTTTTTTGGTTTTTTTCTTTTTTCTTTTTTTTTTTTTTTTTTAAATCCTATCATTTTTAGCTTTTACTTTTCCCTTTAGTGTTTTTTTTTTGTTTGTTTTTTTTTGTTTGTTTTTTTTTCCCTCCACATTTCCATCAATGGAAGTGTAATTTTTACTGTACTTTTTGGTACCTGTTTTGATTCTAATGTATTGTAAGGGTTGTATTTTACATGTTTGCTGGCTTTACAGGTTGAAAAATCTTGGCGCTGTAAAGGAGCTTTTTTTGACAAATAAACAGTTTTCAGTAATTTTTTTTTGGTTCTGATGCTTCCAGGTTCTGGGGTGGAAGATTTTAAAAATTGTTGACTGGGTTTAGAATTCAAATTCAGTAGTCATTATTAAAGTCAGTATTGATTTCTCTTGGTATTTTGTAGCAGCACAATCCAGTGATCTGTAATAATGAAGGATAAAAACTTGACAACCTGAGGTTATCTGCCTAACTAAAGAATTTTTTTTCATATCCCTTCAGATGATACGTTTTGATTTTTTTTTTTTTCTTTTCTTCTTTTTTTTCTTTTTTATGTGACGTTCATTGTACCAAGAGCAACTTTTAACTTGAGCAGCAATTCCTTAAAACTGAAAAAACTGCCTGCGAGCCTCTTGTCTTCCAGGACATTCTGAATTTACCAGGGAAGTAACATCTGAAAATATGCAGATGTGTCAAATCAAATGGGGAAAAATGACTCAACCACATGTGACTGTGGTTCTCCTGTTATATCAAAAACACCCTTTAAAACAAGCTAATTGTTTAAGTTTCTATTTTGGTTTAGTTTGTGTTTGTCAAGTGTCATTGGTTTTAGAAATACCCACTCTGAAGTTAAATGTCTGCTTAGTTTTTTCTGGACAGACTTCAGACCTCTGTAAGTCTCCTCAGCTAGTGTCGTCTGGCAATTTATTAGTAATAAACATTCTCGTTTGTAAGGATTTGTGTATTTCTAATGTTTAATGTTACTGCTACAAATGATCAGATACCTAAAGAACAGAAAAGGGAAGTTTTTTGTTTCGTTTTATTTCTAAATTGTGGATATCAAACACGCTGTTTTCAGGACTTTTTAAGTGCACAAGAAAATGATCCCTGTCCGCAAAACTACGAGTCTCGAGCCCTGAGGACTAGACCTCAGGTTGCCAGTTCAGAGCAGATCGTGAATTTTCCAAAAGGCTTTTCCTCCTGGGTATCGAAATGCTCAGCAGAGATTTTGGTCGGAGGGTATACGTTGGGCGTCGGGCGGTTGCATCTCCAAAAAACAACTGGATGCGTCCTCTGGGGACTGGAGATACTGAGCAATGAGTGCACAATCTGCCCCATTCGTACTGCTCTGTCCTGACTTGAAGGAAAAAAAAAAAACTTAATGACTGAAACGCATTGAGATCGAAGAGCAAAAAATTTGGTAAAAGTGTGGAAATGGGCCTGAGCTTGAAGCTAGTTTAAAGGTCAGGGGTCACCACAATAAGTAGAGTCCACCTGGGGAGAGGGTATGAAAATCGACAGTAAATTTCATGTCAATAATTTTCTATTAAATTTGATAACAGTATCCGTAGGGGTTTCAACAAATTCATTAGCTTTAGAAATATTGGCTGTACGGGAAAAATTAGGCTTTAGCTTCGGTGGATCATCACATCCAAATCATTGCCTTTATGGAATTTGGATTAAAGTGTTGGTCGAGAGGAAACTCAGACCCGACGCTGGTGCCAGGAAAGCATGTCAGAGGGTCGTTCACTCATTCTGTGTCAGAAATTAACCACACCACCAAATAGATGCATCCAGTGTGGCAGGAATGAACAAACTTTAAAACGAGCCACAACAATCATCTCTGACCTGAAGAAGGTGAATTTTGCTTTTACATTTGGCCAGTTAACCAGTAGCCACATTTTATGGGTTCTTATTTGCAACTTGGAGATAATAGTTTCCTAAATTAATTTGTAGTTTACAAAGTATGTAGACTACCACATCCTGTTATCATCGCTACCAGCATTTGCGTACAGATAAAATGGTGGGTTGCCACGGCATTACTATGTACAGTTTCCGTAGTGTAGTGGTTATCACGTTCGCCTCACACGCGAAAGGTCCCCGGTTCGAAACCGGGCGGAAACATACTTTTATATGCATATATAATTTTCTTTTTTTTAATATAATGTCACTTACAAACACAGTCCACAAGTACTTTGTCATGGAAAGTCAAGATTCAGTTGACCGGCAGCCTTTTTTGTAAGTTTACGTTCTCTTAGACAGAACAAAACACGTCGAAGCGATTAAGTGATTGCGTTATACATTTTATACATATTATTTTTCTTGCTTGAAAAAAAAAAAAAAGCCACAGATGTCCCCGGCTGGTTTAGAGTGGTTGATCTTTCTTTCTAATGAGTTAGATCTAACGGTTTAATTTCCTCAACTTTTCTCATTCATTCTCCATGTCAGGGCCCATCAGTGCGAATGCAATACCCTGTCTGACCGCAGTATCGATCGCAAAGGCAGACTGGCGCTGTTCAAATTCTCGTCCGTTGAATCGACTGAAATGTTTAGAGTAGAGGCGGTGATTCAACCCAAGCTAGCTAGCCCAAGTGCAATCTTTAATTATTTTGAAATTATCAGTTTTTGTGTGTATTTTTAAGATGAATGAAACTTGCAGGCGTCTTTATCATTTAATTTGAACCATTCAAACTGTATGACAGAATCACGTAGGGTATGTATGATCCGTAACACTTAAATGACACAAAAAAAAAAAACAAACACCCAAAAGAGCTCAAAAGAGCATTATCCAAAGTACAAGATGAACCACCTCGGATAAAATATACTATACTCTAATTTAACACAAAAATCATGCTATGCTAAAACGTTTCCATTAATATCTAACGGATCCAAAACTAACCAGATATTTTTTGTCCAGCCATTCTTTGTAAAAAAAAAAAAAGATTTATTTTTGTAAATATTGTATCTGTAATTCCACAGTGTCGTGAAATCAAGAGTAACTTCACTAAAAACGATGCCGTGTAAGGAGATGACTTGTTGGGTAGCTTGACAGGTCGCTCCTTGATGCAGTAATCGCATTTCAAAACACTGAGCGGAAAGACTGCCACATAACATTGTTACCTCCGCCAAGCGGGTTGTGTTTTCACCCTCGTCAGTTTTTAGTTTGTTGGTTTGTTTTGTTTATTTATTTGCCAGCAGTATTATACACAGAAAGGACTGAACCGATTTGCACCGAAACCGGGTGGAGGGATGGGGCATGGGTCAGGGAAGAACCCAATTGAGTTTTGTGCGCAGATCCGGATCCTTTATTATGAATTTGAATTTTTTCCACTGAAGTCTGGTTTATGTTCTTTGATATTGGCCATGGCGGATCATCACTGTCAACTCATTTTATATTGTAGAGTGAATATGAGTTTTACTGGTGTCCACTGTTTTTAGGGCAGTTGAGAGATTGTAGTGGGTTCAGTGCTGCTTCATTGGTGCTCAGCTGCCATGTCCACTTAAAACCACTACATGGCACTGTTTATTCATTTGTTGTCCTGAATTTGTTGGTGTAAATATTGATTAAAAATATTAATTATATATATTCATTTCTCTGTGGTTATATTATTGTCATCACCATAACCAATGTTGTTTAAATTGGTCAGTATTATTTGTAAAATTAATATGGTGACTGTGTTGTATTAAAAAACTTTTCGAAATTGGGTAAAATAACTAAAGGGTTATTTCTTTAAATTAAGCTCTTAGTGAATAATGTTGATCAGGCTACAACTTTTATGGGCCAAAACAAAGCTGGTCAGTAAATTGGAGCTGTAGGATGAGCGGCCATCAGCTGGTCTACTCTTTTTCACCATTAATGATATAAAGTCATCCATCCCAGTGAACCCAAATCATGTCAAATGAGCGAGATAAACTATTTTTTAATGCGGTGGCCAGGAGGTCTCAGCTGAAATTTTGAGAAGACTGCAGTCGTCGTCTTAGAAATAATGTTCTGTATCTGGGTCGCTTCTAATGGTTGTTTCTTACCAGTATGACCTGTCATGCAGATTGAAAAGTAGAATTAATGTCCGTATTACTGTTTAAATATCCTGCCAGAAGCACGTGTCACGTGGGGATCAGAGTCGGCCTCATGTTAGGCAGGTATCAATTGGGGTTGTTGCCTGAACTCATAGAGGTGTTGTCGGCACACAGGAGCCATTTATTAGCATTACTCATAAGAAATGCAATAAGAGCTTTCACCTTAGTTAGCCTTTAAATTATCGGAGGGCTGAACATTGTGCTCTTTCTGTAAGTCTCTCAACTGCTCTCTATCTCAATATTGACATAAAATGACCATAGACCTCAACTTGAACTGCACAGTGGGATTTCTGTGCACGTCACTTTTAAGTTAGCGGGCTTATTTTCCATCTGTGTTTTTGTTTGTGTTGAACCAGATCCCTCGGTCCCTCGGCTGTGATGCACCCGACCTGTTCATAAAGAAGCCGGGAGCCGTGTTCGCCGTCACATGCATGCCCTCTCCCAACAAAGAACACCGACCCACCGTTGCATATTCGTACATATGTTTGAATTTTAATGAGCAGAACAAAAACAGCATCGACACAATACACCGTAGGTACACTGCCCATTCAATCACATGATCACAACAAGAGTATTCATGGTATTCATGGCATCAACGTCCACCATTTAACAGGTGGGTCTTACTAAAGGTTAGATTCTAGTACCTTTATTGTAACAAAGAAGAAGCTCAACCAAGTGTTATAACCATGTATTGGTTTTCATATGCACTTGCATTTACTTCATTGTGGCTACATTTCAGCAATGACTGGTAGTATCGGGGTCTTAAATCTCCTGGGCTGTCTGCATGTGATACGACATCCAGATGTCCAGATACACACAATGTCTCTCTGTCTTTCTGCCCATCTGTAAGCTGAGAATTCCCCTTCAGCTCCCTGTTTTACTTCATCTGTCTTTTTTACAGAGTCTGTCTCTCTGTCCTCAGCTGTCTTCCCGCTGTTCACGACACAAGCCCGTCTGCTCCAGGGGTCCTTCGAGCAAATCTCGGCCCGGTTCCGACCCTGATCTCCATCTGACCTGGTCGGATACGGCTGACGCGCTGAGGAGCCGAACTGGGAAAATTGCCACCCTGTTTTCTTCCCCTCCTCCGTCCATCCTCTGCGGACGAGCCGAGCTGCAGTGAGGAAGGCGTCCGTCTGGCTGTGCAGCTTCTCCAGGGGGTCTGGGCGCGGAGGCCCAGGCGTGGGCGACATTCTACACAGGCCAGGAGGCACGGTCTCTGGCTTAATGCTGCCCTCCATCCCCCCTTTCACTACAGGAGCTACAGGAACACCTGGTTTGAGGTGATAAATCTCCAGTCCACCTGTAAATAACGTTTTTAAAGCACATTAGAGGAAAAAGATTGGATTAGGGGAAATTATATCAGATCAGATTAGAATAGTGGTTTCCAACCTAAGGGTCAGCACCCCCACAAAGGGTCACGGTCTGAGAGATTGCGAAACGATAAGTTATTTTTCAGACTTTGTTTAGTCTTTGCTTGTTGACTTTTGTGGCTTTTTGACTTTTTATGGTTTTAGTATATATTTTTAATATATATTTTTCGGCAATAAGCAGTTGTTAAAACTGCATTAATAACTGTGCAGAGCAGTTGACAACACAATGCTGACATATAAATTTGTTTATACAGTTATAAAGTTGTTATGGCGAACGTGTTAGCAAACATTTCTTTTATACATCCTCAGACACGGAGCAGCATTGGCGTTAAAACCGTGTCATGTTTCCGTCCAGTACTCGTGAGCTGTTTTCTAACTGGTTCTGT
The DNA here is from genome assembly GCF_016859285.1 of Xiphias gladius. Lineage (NCBI taxonomy): Eukaryota > Metazoa > Chordata > Actinopteri > Istiophoriformes > Xiphiidae > Xiphias > Xiphias gladius. The sequence continues at coordinate 3,555,655 of NC_053416.1, read as the reverse complement.
CTGCCATTTGGCGCCGAGCAGGTAGCGTAACTCAAGAAACTGCAGAGTAGGTGAAAATCTGCGTGGGTTATTAGAGCTGCTTTGAGGTGGCTGCAGCTGAAAACAGTCCCTGTGTCTTCATAAAGTCTTCGCTAGGGGGAGGCAGAGATCCTATGAAAGGTGTTCATAAGGGAGACCAACACAAAGAAACGCAGATGTGAAAGCAACAGTTCCTAGAAAACGGATGACCTGTTTTGTTTTATTTCTTCTGCATTTAGTCATGCTTCAGGCTGCAACTGAACCAGCCAAGCCGAACTAACCCGCGACTACAGAAGCTGTTGTGGAAGAGGTCTGTCCTCTGGGTGTGGAGACCCTGACAGCAGCCACAGAGTCCAGGCTGACTCAGGACGTCCCTGGTCTGCCTCACTGTGAGAGAGTGCAGGATGTGGCAGCTGGAAAATGGAAAGCCAGGGCCCGTGGCCGCAGAGGTACAGCTGCAGTGGTGGGGGGAGAATGTGAAAGAGATGAATAAGAGGACTAAGGTGAAAATAAGACACATTATTACATTATTGATTATTATAATATGATCCATTACGGCTGCAGTCCCAGAAGAATCAGTGCACTTTTTGTTGCAGTTGAGGTTTGATGTCAAAAATATCTGTTGTTATGTGAGATATTCTTTACAAACACAACGCAGCTTTAACCAGTTTTTAGGTATGACTCTGCATCCTTTGAATATTAGTGAAATACTATCAGTAGGTATCTCATCCCACTAAAGAAATATTAGAAAAACACAATTTGTAGAAACTAAATATTTCGATTTCATGGACTGAAACAGCCATAAAAAACATGGCGTCATCATATATCCTCAATGACGTGCTGAAACCCCTGGATACAGAATATAAATGATGCTAAAAGACAGAGTGGAAAAAATATTTTTCCAACCTTGGATCTACTTAAAGGAAAAAATAAAAACAAGATGCTAATGGGTTTAATTTAGGTTTAGCAGCTATCAGTTCCTCACTGTTTTTGGTTTGGTTATGGAAACAGTGTTGAGTCTCACCACTCTCATCCACCCCCGAGAATAATAACTGTACGCAGATCGTTATGGCAAAAAAGCTCCGCCAAGCAAATAATATGTAACCTGCCGAGCACGAAACGGGAAATTTCAGGAATCAAAGATGATCGTAAAAAAGATATTTTACTGAATATATGTATTTATCGCCAATGCAAATGTCCAGCCAAGCTACTATAGGGTATGTGCTCACGGCATCGAACCGCGTCACAGGTGTTTCTTCGCCGCTTTCCCACCTAGACTGACACGTACGCTCGTGAACACATGCAGGACATGCCTATGCAAACATCCCTGAAAACCACATACTGATCGTACAGTCGGACAGTTCGGTTTATCTAGATGTTGTAGATGTAAATACACAAAGTACAATGCCACATAGCTGTAGGTAATTCAGGTAATACCAGATTTCAGTGTGAGATCCTCGTTTCTCTCTTCTCTCCTCTTCCTCCTCTTGGGACTGACTGCTCTATCTGACCCCTCTCCCTTTTTCCTCTCTCTCTCTCTCTCTCTCTCTCTCTCTCTCTCCCTCTCCCTCCCTCTCTCACACACACTCAGCCTCTCTGTCTGCCTCATGAACTTTACTGGTACCAAGTACAATTCAGAGAGTGGTAAACATTTTGATAGAAACTGGTAACGATATGTAGTTTTAAAAGGTGCCAAATAGTAACAAATCTAAATACTGTGGTAACGGTGTACAAGCCAAATACTTAGTTGTCTATGTTATTGATGGACGACAAAATAAAATGACCACCATGAAAGATGGAGTAACAGGGTCTGTCCATCCAAACTAGCGCGTATACATGTTGCACTTTACACCAAAAACAGTAGGAAAAATTAGACAGAACATTCCCAGCTCGAGGTCAGCCTACCAGTTTTTCCCAAGCTGTCATCCGCAATCATGTGGTATTCATCAGCGGATGGAGTCTACTCAGTTCTTATGGAGATGTATTTGCTCACATGTGAGCAGCAGCTGTTACGCTTTAATCCGTAGCACTTTTGGAACTTCTTCTGCAGCCTGAAAACATTTTTTTTTTTCCAGCAGCAGCAGCAGCAGCAGCTGCTGTTGTTGTTGAGTTGGTGGGGATAAAACAGAGCAGAGAGGAGGGTGAGTACAGGGCCTACATTCATCAGGTGGCCCGAGAATGGACTCCAAATAAACGCTAATGTTGGTCCGTGTCTGGTACATATACAAGTACAAACATGTTTTGTTTTTTGTTTTTTTACGGTTTAAGCCAACATATTGAAAAAGTGAATACATCCTGTCTCATGTTTGAAGTCAGCATTTTCAATATATAAGCAAAACGTTTTTCCTGACGTTAGCCAAGTGCTTTGAGTTGCCTGACCAGAAACCTTAAAACGGTAATAATGTCCTGGTTGGCGTGAGAGGATATTGTAGGAAAACAAATGAAATTCGTTGTCAGTGAAAGTTTAGCAGATTTGCTCAATATGAATATTTTGCGACTTTGTAGATGAGTTGCTTAGAAACTTACGCCTTATTTAATTGAAAGAGTTGCCGTTGCAAATTAGTATATGAGTAGAGTATTTAGGGGACGGGGTGGCTGAGGCTGCTACATGCATCCGTTAATTAAAATGAATCTTCTCATCTTGTTTCCTCTGCAATCATCTGGCTTGCTGCTGAACTTGGCAAACTCTGGGGAAAGCCTTTTTGGGATCTCAGACAAAATGTCTACATTATATTGACAGGAGATGAACTGTAACCTCAGTCTGCTGGGCTGCTGCTCTGCTCTCTGTTTGCGCTGATCAGAAATTTGCTCTCTGGTCATCGCCACCTGGGTTCAGCGGGTTTATCTCTTGTGGACAAAGCAGGGGGACCGCTGGACACCAGGGTTCGGTTTGACCGCATATCGAAAAACAGCTCTCGCAACGGAGCAGCAAGGGTTCAGGACATCACTGCCTGTATGTGTGGTTGAGTAGGGGGCCTCAAGCAAGAACCCGTGTGTTTCCCTCTCTCCCTCAGGCACAAAAGAAAATAACGAGTGGTTCAGGTCTGTTGCACAAGCCGGTAGTCTAAGCAAAACAAAAACACGCGTTTGAGTTAGGAATTACAGTGCTCCATCCGAGTGGATTCAAAGTTAACATATGTTACAGAAAGGAACTAAAACAATATAAAAGAAAATAAAGCTGTAATGTAAAATTTCTCTTCTGTTCCTCGTATCGGTGTGAAGATGATCAGCGGATCTGTTGTGGTACACCTTTAAAAAATGCATCGATCCAAAATGAAATTTTACACTACTCATCTACTGCACTATATTATTTCTGCTGGCATGTTTGCAACTGTGGCAAGTGCACGAATAAGTTGAGAGTTGAGAGCACGAGACTGTTATAAACCTCCCACCCCCGGTCAACACGTGAACAGCAGCTTTGTTTCTCCCTCCATTCATAGAGTTCTCTGGATCAAAGTTCACAGGGGAAAAGCAAGAGCTGGCTCATAGCGCAAGTGTGGTCCGTGAAGCCAAAACCTGATAGTGACAGGGGTTTATTCCTCTCTGTTGTTGTCCCAGAACCATTTCAAACACATCAATGAGCCATTTGCTAAAAAACTACAGTGCCCCGCTGTTTTAGGGGATTTAGAAGGTCAAACTCGTGAATCGTCTTCGGTGGGAATGAACGGGTGCCACGAACAGGGTAGGGAATTCAGAAAGTTTTGGGGCACTTGCTGATTTTTTTTTTTTTTTCTTTTAATGGGATTTCCTGACAGTAAGTATAATATAAAGTAAACCCAGGAAAATCATGCAAAAATTAGTGCAAGTCTTAACTCATAAAACCTCTAAAAACCTCTTCATCTTTCATCCAGAGGTGACCTCGAATGTGATCCTCACGCTGAGAGAAACGCTGCTCCAATATTTCCCGCATTTTCCCGTTGAGGTTCACCTTTTGACAGCCTCTAGTTTTTGTAAATCCAACCTTAGTTCAATAATTGCGACCTAAGCTACAGTGGCATCTTATTTTCCTGAGCTCTCTCAAAAAGGTTGCGAAATGCTTGATAAAAAAGCGACAAGTTTCTAAAGTTTCTGACGACTCTACTCATCGTTGTTTTTTAGAGAGTTTGGCTCGGGGGATAATTTCCACCTCTGAGGCAAACAATATGACTTATCACTGTCATGAGTTGTGATTTTCACAGATAAATACACACCAGGATTTTATGTCCCCGCACATCCTACAGTTATATCTCCTGATGCAAGAAGCCGCTGACCGCCAACAGTTTACAGTAAACACGATCAGCGGTGACGACAGCTTCCCTCTTCCGATAATGGAAAGTGATGAGTGAAATGGCGACAAAACAGATATGAACTGCTGATCGTGCACCTGAGTCACCATAAGTAGCTTAAAAAAAAAAAAAGGCCAAACCTTCAGTTGTTTAAAGACAAATTTTTAAAATCTGTCCACTGTTAAAAATCTAAAAGACAAGTTCCATGTTTTTTCAAACAAAATCCAACAACAGTGAGCCCTAACTACAGCTACAGAATTCATAGCTAATTATCTGTGTCCAGTGGTTTCAGCACTGTACGATTGTTGCGTGATAGTCTTGCCACGAGGGCAGCAGCGGAGTAACATTAAGAACTATCAGGTTACAAATAATACGTATATGAATAGACAGCTGGTAGCCGATGCTGAAAAAGCCGTATTCAAGGATTTCCAGGCAATGCTCCGGGTGAGTGACTGCGACTGAATGCGTCACTGTATTTGAATTGAGGATGTAGAGCAAGGTAATCACTTTGGCATTCAGCTTTTCTTTGTCAGTTGAGCAGGAATTCGGGGTAGGGCAGCTCAGTTGAGTTTCTGTTGAGCGCTGGTGTTAAATCACATCTCTATACCTCGGTTTTTTCTTCCTTCTCTTCCCTGTTTGCCATTTCGTTGTACCCTTTTTTTGTATAATCCTCAAAGTACGGAGGCAACAATTCTACATCTTTACAAGCTCTAACAATGGCTGGTGAGGAAAGAGCAAAGTAACAAAATTCATCACCGTTCGTCTGCTACCCTTTTTTATTTAAAACATTGCTCTGTGCTCTATTTCTGTCTGCACAAGCGTTTTTCTGAGCACCGTTCTCCAACAATCAAAGTAAATTTACAGCCTTTACTGTGGTTTGTTTTGTTTGCAGTTGCTGTTGTGCTTCTTTAACAATTACTGTTAAGAAACCTTTTAACGGAGGAGAGAGGGTTTTTCCTCATGATTCCTCCCCAGGTTTTCTAAAAGAGGAACAACAGGCGATCTTTTTCTCCCAAAACCATCTGTTGCGTCACTTCCATCTGTTCAGTTATTCAGTTACTTTGTGGGCCAGTGGAATAACTTGTTGGTTGAGCAACCTGAACGTCACAGGTTTGATCCCCGCCATTATTACTTACAGTAGACAGTAAAGGAGAGGCCTTGGCTCACTGAAGTCAATTTCCTGTTTACTTAGCTAAGACAAAAGCAGTGCGATGTTTTTATATCCCCGTCAATCTCTTAAGGAGGTCAGATGGGTCATTAGACGTACAGCTCGTCCCCTACCAACATTCAACATCGATTTCCCTCAGGTTTAGTGGTAGTTTCAGTCGTCTAAACTAACCTTGGAAGAAGAACAGTCGTGTGATATAACTACAATATGTATAATTAGAATAAGAACAAGAACAACATCTATAATAAGAAGAGTCTGTTACACAACTAGGACTGTCCTGTCCCTCAGACTCTTCATCTTTCTCCTCAGCCACATTCTCCTCCTCATTTTGAGGGATCCTGACGTGTTTCCAGGCCCGGTGGGATGTCTAATCCCTCCACAGTGTTCTGGGTCATTGCCACCGCTTGTTTTCCCACCCAGAGCTTTTGACCGAATGTTAAAATCAGAAAGCAAATACTGGTAGACCCTCGACAAAAACCCCATCCGTCCGTCATAACCAAAGAGCCGGGGCGTATTTCTAGAGCTGCCATTTTGGGCTGATGTTCTACAGTCACCTAATAGGAAAAGGATGGGTCATTACACAAGAAGTAGTGAAACACTTTGACCTCATTTACACCCGGCATTAACATGTGATCTGAATCTAGATATCCAATCTGTAAAGAGTAAATTCGAGCACATCTTGACCAAACACAATTGGCTCAGTCAGGCCGCGTCCGGAGGAGGTGTGGCTCGCATCGTGATTGTTGTCCGCCAGTTGTAAATGCAATTTGTACGGCGTGAAAATCACCCTTGCGAGCTGAAAGGTCACCTAGCAGTAGTCAGCAAGTCTGCCTTCGCAAAAAGTGATTAAAAAATGACTCATGCCCCGCCATGGCGCCGCTTCCCTTGGCCTGGATCTGGTCTGTCAGCCCTTCTTAACTAACTTTCACATTAAGACACGATCACAATGTGGGCAGAATCAAGACAACAAGAACGCTTATTGATACCAGGTATAAATGGGGCCTTTAAGACAGATTCAGGAAACATATTGTGTAGTAGAGTTGAACTCAAGCTGGGTTTAAACATGTTTTTTCATTGCTGAAAACTGGCCGCAGTAACACCACTCATGATTTTTAACCAGAGAAACCGAAGTGAGATTGACTGGTGTGGATGGACGATGACCAACATTCATTGGAATAAAAGCAACAAAAGGTTTACGACTTTGTGTTTCAAGAAGAACCATGTCACATAATATTCGCACGTCGGGCCGTGAATCAGGTTTGGCGGTGTTCATGTCATGGCCCCGCCCTCATTTTAATCATCTGTTGGTTACAGTAAATAATAGCTGAGCGATGCTTAAGGAGCGCAGGACGGACCGGTTTGTGCGGTTTGTCCCCTCAGGTGTTCTGTTGTCTGCAGGTATTTCTGATCCCGACTGAGAAATGACAGCTTCTCAGAGGAGACATCAGCAGTGACGGGACGAACGACTCCGCGCTCTCTCATCACACAATCACACAGGTGAGACTGTGTTCGTCAGGATCAAACTCAATTACAGTACATGTATACTGGTCTATATGCATGTTTTCTTTTATAATTTTTTTTTAGCTGTCCTAAATTCTTAATTGTGTCACCTTGCTTTATTTATTTTCATCCCCAAATGTCAGTCTAATATGTACTGTTTAAGTATTAAGACTGAGTCAAAGGATATATTTCTAAGACAGATATTTTGCCCTTTATACATTCATACATTCTTTTTTTTTATCCATTTGTTAATTAGAAAAACAAAAGTTTGTATATTCAGTTCATTCACAACAACTTATAACATTTCAGTAAGGATTTTGGGACCTAAATGTAGAGTTGTGCTCCATAAATGTTCAAAAAAAAAAAATCACAAAGAAAAATGTGACAAATTGGTCTGCAGAGCTGAAGACTTTAGGGATGTCTCTTTTTTTTTTGCAAGCACATGAAATCTGTTTTGTAAGTAATTTACTATCAAGCTACCAATCATTTATTTTGAGCGAACAAAAATCTGTTTTGTACTCAGTTTACTCCTGTTTGCCGTTATGCACAATGATTCACTCAGTTCCTTTGAAAACCTGCTTACAACGTTTCTCTGTCTCTCTCTGTACGATAATAATTTCTCTACAAAATATCATTTATGTGCTTGCAAAAAAGAGCATCACAACATGGCGCCCTTGTCATTTTATAAAGGATTAGTATTCATGAACCCCCCCCCAAACCAAAACATCTTACAGAACAAACTCTCTAAAACTGTAAAACTGTGTTACGTTCAAAATTTTTTCTCACTTACAGTAGATAAACAAGAAATACAGTAAATATTTTGCAAGTTTTTTTGGTTCAAAGTTGAAGCGGAGGTATCACTCACTCAGAGAAATTCGTTGCACGGACTTCGCGTGCGCTTCTATTTTATACACGTGAGATCAATAACACTCTACATCCTGGTTCCTCCTCCAGACGCCATCATGTCTTCCAAGCTGGTCATCAGGCAGCCTCAGCCTGTGATGGAGGCCCGAGAATCCGACAAGTGGGGATCCGGGATATGTGACTGCTGTCAAGACGTGCCTGAGTGTAAGTGCCTGCGCTTCTGTGACTTGTTTTGCATCAGACCAGTGCAATCGCTGGAGGATGCAGTGATCTGAACGTTTACGTAGATGCCTTTTGAGCACCTTTATAAGTTTCTCTGCTTTGATCAGCACAGAGTTTTTCTCTAAAATGTATCGAATGAATCGGAAACGCTCGTGTTTTGTTATTACCAGCTACGTAACAAAAACGGGGGATTGCGGTTCAAAGTTATCCAGCCGTTTTCTCACAACAAACCAGCGTTTTTGTTCATTTATGATCAAAATTATGGCAACAAATCTGATGCAAGAGTCATAGCTTTACCTGAACTTGACAAAGGTCAGAGGTCACAGCACCGCACAAATATTTCTTGAAGGATGTTGTTAAGGAAAGACACGTGAGCGGTGATTCATTTACTTCCTCTTCTTCATTTGTGTCCTAAAACATTGTGTGTGTGTGCGTGTGTTTCTTCGTCTCTGAGTGTGTGTAGGTGTGTCTTTTTTCAGAATCGGTGTCTTTATTTGTCGCCTTTTCTTTTCCTTTTTTTGTCCCCCCCCCCCCCTTAAGGCTGTTTTGCTTTCTGGTGCTGTCCCTGCTTCGCCTGTAGAACCACCAGGGACTACGGCCAGTGTCTCTGCCTCCCCCTGCTGGACATCTTTGGCTGCATCCCACCCATCACCATGTCCATGAGGGTCTCCATGCGGCAGCGTTACGGCATCAAAGTGAGGACCATGCTTTGCTGTTTTGTGTGTTTGATTCAGCGGGTAGGACGGTTTGACCTATAAAAAACTGGGCTTTAAAGGCCCAGTTTTTTCACGTTTTGACCAGAGACATTATATGTGATTTCACGGCGAGACAGCGAAGCCCACAGTAATTTGATATAAATCAATCGTTCGCTCATTGATTTGACAAATAGCCACACAGTCGTCTGACACAATAACAGTTTTGTGGTTTTAATAGTTTATGTTTTTTGCTTTAGAGTGTGTTTTTTTGTTTTTTTTGTTTTTTTTGTTCAATATTCACAGCGGTTACCTATTCCTGACATGCAGCTCTTGTGGCTTTAGTTTAGAGGACGAAGCTTGACATAATTTTCTGTTATTTTTAAAATGATCCACATTATTCTCTGTGTGAATGATTCATGCATCAGCTAATTCTGTCAATTATAATCTTTACTGTTAAACTGAAGAACTAAAAGAAAAGCTGCTTCATACTGGACACATGCTCCGCTTTTAGCCAACGCGCTGATACGATCGTGCACCGGCCGACACCGACGCCGCTGTGTTTTGTCTGCAGGACACCATGTGCAGGGACTGTGTATACGCGACCTGCTGCACCTCCTGCACCTGGTGTCAGATGTCCAGAGAGATGAAGAGAAGGAACATCCAGGTCGTCCTGGTCAGCGCCAAAAACAGCTGACCTCTCCTCGCCCGTCATCACCAGGGCTGTCGCATATTTCAGTAACCCACAACCTGCGGAGGCTGTTACTAACTGTCCTTCTTACTCTCAGAGAAACAGCATCCTGGTCACATTTAGCAGTAAAAATTACACCCTCGGAACAGTTCATGGAATTCAGTATAAAAAGTCTGTTTAATCATTTGAGATGTTAAATATAGGTTCATATTTTTTTCCAGTCAAGTTCAACACAAAGGTAATGCTAATAACTAATTGTTCCTCCTCTCCATGCTATCCAGAAATTGAGGACAAATACCACAGTCTTTTAATTTCAGTATTAATATTAATACTAATTAATACAAAAACTTTTAATTTCAAACTTCAGCCAGCGGTACTGTGAATCCTTGACAGTGTATCAAGTGGATCTCTTCCACGGTTACAGTCTCTTCAGCACAAAACCTCCCTCTGTTTATTTTCCCGGACTTTTTTTCCTTCATACGCTGCAGTGGAGAAATAGTAACACAAAGAGGGAAGTTTGCACTAAAATCACTGTATTTTGGAAGAAGCCAACTCGGTTTGTCTGAGACCGCCTGCTGAAGCCACGAACTAGCTTCAGGTTCAGCTCAGAAACGTTTTTTTTGCACAGGACGAGGTCTGTGAATTTTTCAAGAAATCCTTATTGCGGCCAGCATGGACAAGAAAAACACTCCCAGCGAGCAGTAACATTTCCAACAGACATATGGGAATGTAAAAATTGCTTCTTTGGTTCTATAATCAATCCCACAGCAGGCAACCCGCTTTATAGCTTGTATTGTTTTGTCTGTGTCTTTCAATTTTATCATTTATCAACCTGCCACTTTGCAATTTAAAATGAATTAAACTTAAAAGGCCACTTAGAACTGCAGCGCGACTGCAATTGATAGTTTTATTTTTGCTTCGTTTACTTTACAGCGCTGCACGTTTGTTTATTAAATGTTTGCGTTCTAATCTATGTTTGACTGTGACATATTTAACAAGGTGACTTTCGTTACTCACTGATCTACTGTCGATGAAATGAATTAAAATGTCTTTGTGTATTCATACAGAATGCAGTTTGAAGGTACCAATGCATAAATATATAAATCTACAAATGTGTAAAATACAAGATGCACACTGCCTAGAAAGTGGAAAGAGAGTCACTTTGATAACTTAAATTACTAATATTTTATATTATATGTGCAAATACCAATGTAAAACACAACACATCCATTAGAGGGAACCACACTCTTCACAATGATTTTAAGGTTATGTGGGGTCACAGGGGATCAGACGATAATCTCCGGTGTCCCACCTCATGTCACACCTTATACTGGCCCTGTCACCTGTCTACACAGCTGGACAAGCAATTAAAAAAAAAAAAACATAAATAAAAGATACTTTTCTCTTTCAGTGTTTCAGTGTTTGAAACCGATGCTCCTGCAGTGAACATCGGTCCTCGTCCTGTCCTCCTGTAAGTTGCCTGGTGTTGCTTTGACTCAGGCTTCGGTTAAAGCCGACACACACACACACACACACACACACACACACGGCGACCTGCTACTCAGCTTAGTGTGACTCACTTTTGAAACTTATTTTGTTTCACGATTTAGCATTAACAGTGTTCCCTGGACAGAACTAAGCAGATTGGTACTAGTTGCAGTAATTTGAATAATCGGTACACTTCCATTCAATTAACTGACTGCTAGTGTAAGTTAGAGTCAGTGCATAAAAATGTGAATTAAAAAAAAACAACATTTACAGTATGGAGAAAGAAGTGTCCGATAATAAATGAATGTTTATTTGGGTTTGAAGTAATTAGACAGAAAAAATTCATTTAAATTTTCTTTCCCATTTTTCTCTAAAATCAGTACCACATTGCTCAGCTCTTTCTGCAAAACTTCTTGGAATTTTATTCGGAAATTATTGTAAATTATGAACCCGTAAAAAAAAACCAAACAGATTTTTGATGCCATGCTACTGTTATTTTGCACATTCCCCTTGTAAGTGACTCTGAGACGTCTCACAGTCTCAACAACAAAACAAACACGAAATGAGCTTCATAAAGACAGTAAATCCTTCATTGTAACGCCTTTGTATTAGACGGCGCAACATTGTATGTTGTTTCTGTTATTTTGTCCACCCGCTGTATGGTGGTCTCTACAGGACCGCTCAGACTCAGCTCCGACTTGGCTCATACTCATTTCCACCAGGAACAGTTTAACACATAGATGAAATGTTCTGCACAACAAAGATATAAATATTCATGCTAAATCAAAGTTATGTAAGTGATCATTTGACTCATTTGACATTTGACTTAATATTTTGACTCATTTTGACTTAATATGTGAAAATTACGGTAGTAAGTTAAATTGACTCACCAAATTGAAATTTTGAATTATCTCATAATTACTAGTTTTTTAATTCATTAATGAATTAATCTGAATACTGATGTTAGGGGTTGCGAGCGCTGAATTACCTGACAGCTCCGAAGCCCCATGGAGCTTTTTAGCTCATTTTTAGCACATTGTTTTGGTTTTATAATTTGCAGCTGTTTACAGGTCAGTCAGCCAGTAAATGGACTGCACAGATAGTGCTTTTCTAGTGTTAATACACTTAACACACAGCGCTTCTCTTTAATTCACACATCGGGGGGAGATTTGGGGTTCAGTATCTTACACTCTGACGTGCGGACTGGAGGAGCCGGGGATTGAACCACAGCCCTTGTGGTTAGTGGTTAGTGGACGACCCACTCTACCTCCTGAGCCACAGCCGCCCCTAATGTAGCTGGTGATTTATACTAGAGATAAAGAGCCAGATATTTTTCTTCTCAGAAGTTGGTGGAGATCAAAACAGAGCTAAAAGATAGCGGATACTGGACCCACATTCTTCAGGGGGACGCTTTAATAACTTTACACGTGGTGGTTGTGTATTTGTTGGCTTTCCTTTTGGTGTTTTTCTGCCCTCTAGTGGCCATAAATCGATTGGACTGATGACAACATCTCTACTGTGTGGTCAGCTAAATGTTTGCCAAGACCCATTAAATTCAAAGGAGGATGGAGAGGGAGAGATTTAACCTTCCGTTGTTCAGTTTGGACGGTAAACTCATTGAGTCGCTATCATGTCATATTTTGTCAAATTACTCCCAATAAAGTTTGCCATTTGTTCAGTCCGGTGTGCGTTTCCAGTGGGGGCGATCCCTCCCGTCTGCTGGCAAACTTGGCCCTGGTGTTCACTGTAAATTGCTCAGTGGGTTGTTTTTAATGGGATTATAATGACAGTTATGGTTCGCAAGAATTGATGTTTGTGACTTTTATGAGGTGTGATTGAAGGGGCGGGTCCAGGCGGCTCATAAAGGCTGCAGGAATGTTAATTGGTCGAGGCCACTGCTGCCCTCTTTGTTCTGCTCTCTCATACTGGGCTTCTGTTGCGCCCGTTAAAGGCCAAAGAACTGATTTAAAATCTGTGACTTTAACCCCGCACACATTACAGCAACCGCCCCCCCCCCCAGCACACACACACACACACACACACACACAACTTATCCCACTTACAACCCACTCCCCCCGATCATCCCCTCCCATTCTTTCTTCTGGGTTTTTCCTTCCCACTCCTGACAAAAACGGACCCCTTTGCTTCTCTCATTTCCTCCATGTTGCCTAATCAGTTGGTTGGCGCTCCCCTCCCCGCTGGGTTTGATCCAGTGTTGGGGGAGTAATTTCATCACAGGTTTTTTTTTTTTTTTTTTTTCTTTGTTCTTTATTTTCTCCCTCGGCCACACGGACGGCTGCACTTACAGCCAGGACGAACCAGATGCCTCTCTGCTGAGGTTTCTGTGTATCATAGAGCCTTCTTTTAATATTGAATAAATGAGCACAATTTCAACAAAACTGACATTACTGTTTTAGTATTCACTTTTGAACTTGAAAAGATTTTAGTGCCTGATAAGTCTGATTATCAATTGTTCTTATATTGTATTTCATCCTCCATCGTTTCTGCTTTTAGTCTTAAATCTTTATGCTTATGATTTTCTTTTTCTTTGTTCGGCCTTGTCTTTAATATTTTATTGTATCTTCTTCTTTAGATCTACCTTAGCTCTTTAATTTCAAGACATAGACAGCAATTTTTTAAAAGAAAAACTCTTGGAACAAGTGTATTTCTGCCTAGAAAAGGTTTGAAATATTCTTACAACACTGACCGCATTCTGTCACTTGACCAAAAGTCTGCAGCCGTGCTCGCGGCTCAGCCTAAACACTAACGCCGGCATGCCAACATGCTCGCAGAGACAAACCGTGTTTGCCTCTTTATATTAGCATGTTAGCATGCTAACATGTGCTAATTAGCACTAAACACAGGGTTAGAAGTAAAAAGAAAAGAAACAAAAAAGACACAAAAAAAAAAAAACAACCACGGGAAACACAATAGCAGAAATGACTGAGAAAATACAAACAAGTTAAAAGCAACATGACAGAGAAAGAACAATTAATGCATAAACGCAAGTGTATAAAAGTTTTCATTAGAGATCCAAAGGATTCACTGAGAGAATCTGAGGTTCATGGGAATGTCATCGGTTTTTCAGGTGTTTGGTCAAAAACAAAAGTATAAGTATATAACAATTCGTCCCGGAGGGAACGTGACGACCTGTACCAGATTTCAAGGTAATGCATCTTATATTTGAGACGGTTCATTGAGAGGCATCAGGATTCATCCTCCGGGAACCGTGAATGTTTGTGCAAAGTTTCTCGGCAATAGCTGCTGAGCTATTTCCGTCTGCACCGACTAGAGCCGTGCCACTGGCGTGGCTAAATGTATGACTTTGATGACTGATTCGTACCTTGTGCAGATTTTTTGTTCGAGGCTTAGTTGAATTTTTTTAGTGTTAGGGATTCACTTGTGTGGGAGATTTACGGCGCAGATGCATCCTCACTACAAGAGGACCTTCACATAAACCACACGCTGTTCTCTTGCCGCAGGAAACACAACGACTTTTGGCTGTGTGGAGACACGGATGCTCTGCTCCACTTCACTAATTTATGGATTTTATCAACGGAAATTGGTCAAACCTGAAAAGGATGAGCCTCTACCATACGTGACCGGTGGATCCTGCGTGGACAGAGCCTGAGACGGAAACCTGAGGTCATGAGATGGATTTGAACCCGGAGAACGAGGAATCTACCTGAGTGTCCCTGTCTGTCCGGAGGTTTCCCCCGTGACAGACAGGGACACCACCTATCTGTCCGAGTCTCTCCATAATTTCCTGGGGAAGTGTTCCTTTTAAAAGACAAGGTTGGAGTCGCCGGGGAGTCGACTGATAAACGGCTCAGGTTAAGATGAGGTGGGAGGATGGGGGGGGGGGACGTAGTCCGACACATGCTATCAGACGACGGGCCTCCGAGCAAACAAACAGCTCTGACCTCTCAAAACAACGGCAGCAGGGAGCAGCTGATAGGGAGAGACGGATAGGCAGAGGTTGGTGATGGTGCAGCAAGTGTGTGTGTGTGTGTGTAGGGGAGGTAGAGAGCAGGGGGCAAAGGGGCATGCAGGGCAAGAATTATCTGATCCCTCCGTGATCTTAGTGTCTCAGTGAAAATTAAAATCAGAAGGCTGTGTGTGTGTGAGTGTGTGTGTGTGTGTGTGTGTGTGAGAGTGATAGTTTTCTTTAGTGAGTCACTGCGTCATGAAGAGCTGTTAAACCAAAAATAATTCCAACTCTGGCTGCGGTGGAGAGTTTTGATGTGTCCCACAATGCTGTAAAAAAAAAAAAAAAAAAAAAACCTCTGTGTGTGTGTGTGTGTGAGGGGGGGCTGACGCCCACGTTAGCAGCCACATCTCTTTACATCTCGGCAATTCTGCAACCAAACTGGCATCGTCACATCCCCCCCCAAAAAAGAGAAAACCAAAAGCAGCATTAAGTGCGAACGCAAGGGTGTGATGATCGAAGTGTGTGTGTGTGTGTGTGTGTATTTTCCTATGATACCACTGTCCCAGAATCACATTCCCACTAATTACTTCAAATTTGTCTGGCATACACTTGGTGCTGACTACTGTGTTTAACTTTGTATTTCGTGTCTCGTTTGTTTAGTGCTGTTCTGAAACTTTCTTCATTTATTTTATTTATTTTTTATTTGACCTTTATTTAAAACCAGGTAAATCCCACTGAGGTTAGCAACCACTTGTTTGTCCCGAAGAGACCGGGCCGTGACGGCAGCATTACAAGTTTCAGACTGGACAGTGCAGCACCAGGCGTGCAAATAAAACGGAGCTAAAAACCAGATGAGTATGCATGAAAGGCTCGGTTAAGCAGAGAGCAAAAACAGTTGCATTATGAGCATGTGTTGTAATTGGGACCTGCCAAAGGGCCTGCAGATGAAAATTAGCTTTAAGCTAACTCTGCTAATATACATCAAACGGTAACATTTATGTTTAATATAATACACGGTCCGTAAAGTAGAAGAAATAATATACTAGTAACATTTTTCTTACTTAACCACGGCCACCGTCTGTCATTTCCTACCACAACCAACTTGTTTTAATCGCACAACCTCAACCATAGGTCATATTACGATCCGTCATAAAACACATGATGTAACTTAGTGCAAAACTGTTCACGTACTAGTAGCGAACAAGCTGCGGGACGTCCCGGAGTGTGTTTGGCGCGTAAAGATAATATCGGTACGGACAAGTCCTCACACACCTGCAGCAACAAAATAGGGATTCAACGCTGTCCCGGGCAAATCACACGACTCGTACAAAAACGTCAAGCTGCCACCTCTATGCATGGATGGAACATGAGGGAATGGGTCCCCGGACACGGACAGGTAAAAGCCCCCCCCATGAGGGGACCCCCTCAGACTGAAATGATGTAGCTTAGCATCTCTTTGTGTTGGCTCTGTGTTTTACCTGAGCTCCACAGAGGCTGCGACACCCGGGCCTCCAGACCTCCGGGACCCGCCGGGGTTGGCGGTCCGTCCATGCCTCAGTGGTTGTGTCTTGGGTAAGTTTAGGCGACTAAACCTACTTGGTTAACGTCAGAGAGAAAAGGCACGACTGTTTGTCGGAGACGGGACGAGACAGCGGTCCCTTGCATTCAGGTCACTCTGTACACCCGGACCATCATCGCCAGCCTCCGCCAGAGCGCTGCGTTCAACAACGCAAGGGGCCGCGCTGGTGGGAGTGCGCTGTCTCAGCGACCGTCGAGACAATCAGTTGTGGAAAGACGGTTGCGTAACAGATCCACGAAGCAGAGGGCTCATCAGACACCAGATCTCTGCACAGGAGAGAGAAAAGACACTGGTGCGGAAGCCTTTGGAGAAAGGTTCAGTGGTCTTTACTTCACCTCTAAACTGTATTTTGCTAACGTAAATCAAACATGCAAAGAAAATAATTCGTCAACGATACTATTGCCACATAAACAGAGATGTTTGAAAACGGTTTGCATGCCGCTCACGTATCGGAGGGCACAGAGCGCTTTCAAGCGCATCGACTATGGAGAGGCTTTTGGAAAAGCTGCGCTCTTGGCGGTGGAAAGCTGCGGCCCGATGCAGACGCGTTTCCAGATCTGTTTGCATTTCCGTGGACGTGGCCTGAGCGCGCGAGCATTTCCGTCTGTGAGACACACGGAGAGACGAATGAGGGGAGCGAGGGGTGGGAGGTGCAGCGGCAGAAGCGAGTTCGGTGAAGGGGGAGGGAGGGTCAGCAAATTCTTTGATTGCTGAACCTTGTCATTCAGATAGGAGAGGGCCTGAGCACTTGGGCGACTGAAGACCAGAAACAATATGCACTTTAACCGGCCAGTCCCCACCAATCACATCTTTAAATCACTTTCTCCTCTTCCCCCTCATTCTAAATAAATCATATGTGCTAACTACATGTTTTTAGTCTCATTAGAGGTTACGTGTGCACTTCAGTCATTGGTCTGTTAAATCGATTAAAAAGTGCTTTCCAAGGATTTTGATAATGAATCGATCGTGTAAGTCGTTTACTCTACTCGTCTCTGTTTTACATCGCTGTAAGTTTAACATCTTTGGGTTTTGGGCTGTTGTTTGGAAGACATCACGTTAGGCTCTGGGAAGTTGTAATGGACACTTTTCCTTTTTCTTTTTTTTTTTTTTTTACCCTTTCCTGGCATTTTACAAACCAAACAATTAAATAATTCATATTAACCGAAAAATATCATTAGTAAACAGCCCTAAATGTCAATGTAATAAACATCAAGTTAAGTAGCCGTGACAGGGTTATTAACAGTTGTAGTAACAGGGGTCTAGGCGGAGTTTTAAGAGGCCTCAGTCGGCCTCACACGTACTGATGCTAAACATTCTTCCGCTAGGGGGCAGTACTGAGGGTCAGACTCATGCCAGGCTCCTGTGAAGTGGATCTCCACCGTTGTTTGCCTTGATATACGGCCGCTGCAAACATCCTCTTAAGTGCATCTCAAGGTTCATTGAAAGGGTGAATAAGATCTATAACTCTTGTGTGGATGTCGTGTCTCTCCCCGTGGTGTCAGGCGGCGACCTCGCAGACCTCGTTTCGTTTCTTTGCTTGGCCTAAAACAAAAAGACTATAAGCTAGTTTGCATCTCGTTTGCATTGAGCAGATGCCAGCAGCAGATGTTGCGATGCACAAGTCTGTAATTTGTGTTTCTGAAAAACTAAATTTGATTTCTGTTGATCATGATGTGGTACCTTTTAAAAAATGAATGAATGATGTATTGAAAATGATTTGATAAAATGAGCAGGTAAATGAGGTAAAAATATGAAAACTTCTAATCAGATTCTTTGGTGAGAGTCATGAAAATGACACATTTGGGACTTTTGGGATTGTTTTCCATTTAGAAGGTTAGTCTTCCCGTAAGTCTTTTAACCCCTATAATTTTGTATTAAGATGATGGTGAGAAAGGCTTAGTGCTGCGCTTTCAGTTGTTATTTTTATTTAATCATTTTTCATGGCTGCTCTGTTTAACAGGGACTGGATCTACAAATGTCTTAGAGGGGAAAATGAGCGTGTATATACCCCGTCTGCATCAAAGCAATAAGCACAGAAATTCCCAGGTTTTATGTTGATTAGACCAACTATCATCAGTTTTGGAAAAGGGCATCGTGATTATTTTTGTCAATGAACATAATGAAAAACAAATGTAGCCAAGCTTTTAAACATCCCGAGAGATTCCCCAAATACGCAGCATCCCGCGGTGACTCCAACATTCGCAGAGAGCCGAAAACAACGTGTGTTACGGTAAGAGTGCAGCCTCACTGGAGTCACCTATTACAGTCAGCCGGACTGAAAGTTGTCCAGAGCAGCTGTGTGTGTGTGTGTGTGGGTGTGGCGGGGTTGGCATGAGGGGGACCGGCGGCGCTGCACAGTCACTGCGATCCACTCTCATGACCACACACGCACTGCGACAAAACCTTTGAAAACAATGTTTTGTGGACAATTAGCACACGAAGTGACACATAATCTAGTACATGACTCTGTTTTTCCTAAACTTGTCTCCACTCCAAACACAAGACTTTCTATCAGTACTTGCGGCTCTGGGTTCGTTTCAGGAATATCTGAATTGTTTTCATTTCGTTTTGCCGCGGGCAGATTCTGTCTGACCTTGTTTTTATGTCTTAAACCCAGATTTTACCACCGAACTTCCCCCTCGATTGGCTTTGAGGCGTTAGAGAAAACCTGTTACCCACAGTGTTCGACCACATCACAAACACAAACTTAATGCCGTTTTCGATTAAAACTTTTGCCGGATTCAAACTTTATAACTTTTTAAAGCACAACGTTCAGGTCTGCCTCGGTCCGTTAATCTTTGGACATAAAAACAAGTTGTCATTCCTGAGCTGAATGTTTTGCGTTGATCACAGCGAAGTCTTTGCATCTGAACGTGACAATCTGAGGTATCGTGTGTTGTCCTGCTGTTGGCCTGTCGGGAAAATGAAGAGTTGGTTCTTTGAGCGCTTTTTTTTACGACGATACCTTCAAATAATTAAATCTTTAGCCTTCGGGCTTGGCGGAGGATATCGATTTAAACGGCTAAAGTCAAAGTCAAGCGTCTCGAATGCACGACTGGAGTCTGACTCAAGGCCAAGTCATCTTTTACTGTTTGCTTTTCTTACTCGTTGTATTTATCAATGTTTATCTTGACATTTATACAGAACTTTTATTTTTGCCATAATTTCCACCCGGGACGCTTTAGTTTCACAAAGCTGTGCTGAACTTCCTGTCTACCTGTGTGTTTGTACAGCTGTTATGATCTATTTTGCACAGAAAGAAAAGGGCTAAGTCACGCGACCGAGTCCGATTGAGGCTGGCACGTTTTTCAAGTTTGTCTTTTAACAACGTTTACATCGACAGTTTTACTGGTCATTCCAACTGTTAACTGGCCGCAGAGAGATTCCCCTCCTGACGCGATGTCAGTGTGAAAGCGATGGGGGATGGAATCACTCAGTTAAGGTTTCTGTGCAAAAAGGCATTTCAGAGTTCAGCTCAAGATAAGATGAGTCTTCAGAAGCCCGAGTTAGAAGAACCAAATCGGCACCTTCCGAAGTCAAAGGGCTTTTTAGTGTCGACCTGCCGAGCAGCCGCCGAGGAATAGCGACAGAAAGTGGGAGTTTTGAACTGAAAGGGCCGTAACTTTGGGAAATTACTGCTTTCAGTGTACGTAGGAGCATGTGAGTATTGTTTTAGCGGAGAATTCGTCAAATGTGAACCGATACTTTAAGAGATGTGCCAGGAAGCTTTACACACACAATGAGCTGGACAAGGTTCACTCTGCCACACTTCGTAGCACTTGGTCAGTGTTGCCTACAGCACAGTTTATTCTGTCTCTGCCTCTTAATTTGAAATTAGTCCCTTCCGGCGGGCAGAGGGGTCGTCCGTTCGAGGCAAAAACTGCAATGTCGCAAAAGAGAGCTCACGGTCGCAGCTTTTTGGGTGTTTTTTTTTACATATGTGTGTATTTTCTTGCAGCGCAGCCCTCCCTGACCAACAACACCACTGACTACCCAGACCCCACCAGACCCCACCCCCACCCTCACCTCTACCTCCACCCCCCTCCCAAAACCTAGACTCTTTGTCACCGTGGTGATTGGTAGACTAAACAGCATGCAATATTCACCAGATCCGCAAACCGCTGGATCCCTACAAACATTAAGACGATACAGAGGGAAACAAAACTCGTGACCCCGCCCCACCCATCCGTCCCCCTGGCCCTCTCACACTCTCTATTTTAAGTGCACGGTCACATGGACATGCAATTACACACACACACACACACACACACACACACACACACACACACACACACATATACACACACGGACTGAAGCCTATATTCTTAACATTCTTCGGCCAGTAAACAAACGGGCCGGAGAGATGCATCACCCCCGGCTAACAGACAGATTCTCAGGGCTGGGAATGTTTACACGGTCCTGTCGCCCTCCGAGGCCTCATCCAGAGCTGGCGAGGACTCAGACGGAGGACAGAAACGCCAGGAGACGATGTTCATCAAGTCACGGACTAACCGATACAGCTTCACATAAAAAAAAACTACGAGGGACTGCTCGTAACTGCAAAACGGGGGTACGACAACGACAATGACACTCGTGCCAGAACCACTTATGTGGAGTTAAGATATGTTACAGAAAACAGATTAAATAAAAATAAATATCTAAAACATAAAATGTGAATTCTGTTCACCACTTCATCATTTTTTTTTTTTTATGTGTTCTCTGACACGACCAATGACCCTGCTGAATAAATCATGTTTTGGTTTTGGTTTGCTGGTTTCCGACAGCAGGACTTGAAGCTCTGCGCTGTGAAATTCTTCTTTTTTACTCTCTGGTACCATTTTTGTGAATGAAACTACAGGGGAACACGTCGCCTTAGGTAGCAATTTACGGACCTCGATCGTACTAACGTGCAAATCTCCTGTGACGGGTTTGTCCAGTCGTGAGAGTTTGATGAATTTCACTTGGAACGTTTCGCGTGAGCAAACCTCACATTAAAAACTGAGCAAGGGGTTTTTAGGGATTACTGAGCAGGCCTCCTGGGCACAGGTCCGTGGGGCCACGGGTGAGAGGGTCCCTGGTGTTCGCCTGCAAAATATCCCAGAAAGAGATGCAAAATACGTCCACAAAGACGCAAAACGTCTGCAAGGAGACGCAAAATGGCCACCAACAATGTGGCCGCATGGTTTGTGGTCATTCTGTGTCTCTTTCAGTCTTGGGGTATTGCTCCTTTGTAGGAGGGGTCTGGGGACCTTTTACACGTCTGTACCCAGGACCCATTGTGTCATAATCTGTCCATCGCTTTAGGATAACATTACTAAATTGCTCTTGCCTGAGGCCCAATGACTGCTTTGTTGTTGCGCCACCTTTCTCTGCTTCAGGAACCGATTACCATCCTCTCTGAGTAGTGAGTGGACTGTAACGTTTCTGAAGTCGTGTTGCATTACAGCAGCTACTGCAACGTTTTGACCACGCAAAAGGGTTTTAGGGATGAGATCATTGTTTGCCTCCGCTCTCCTACCAGCAGTCAGTGTTGTTTCCCACCACCACGGTCCCTCCCAAACCATCACCACACAGATTTAACTGCCTGAACTTAAACCCAACCAGATCAGGAAAACCTCCTCTTATTGGTTGTTTTTGTAACAGCCATACAGTCTCAACTCAGGGTCCACTCACAAGCTTTTTCCAGAGCCTTCCACCACATCTCACGCTCTCGGTGGATGGAGTTTGCTCAGTTGTCATTACGCGACCTCATTATTGAATCTGTCTCTGTTCAAAGATGTTTCTGTGATTTTGGATGAGAATGTCGTCCTTGACCTTTCTCCGGCCTTCCACTCGCTCCTGGTTGACGATTTTTACCGGCTGCCAGCTGATGTGTGGCGCACCAACCTGTTACCACGTAACCGAAGCTCCATACTTGAGTCTCATTATGAAAACTGAGCAAACTCCGCCCTGTTGATGAAAATCACGAGGCGCCGTTGAAAACGCTGTGGAAAAATGCAGAGGGTAGACATTGAGTTAAGATTATTTGGTCAAGCTACAGTTCCCGAAGGTAAAAACTAACTTTCACCCTCAAGTCATATCGTTTTTTTTGCAAGACCATGATTATGAGGACTTGTTGTCTGGGCCTCTCGCTTCAGAACTGATTTTGTTTTTCTGCCCTCCCCCTGGATAAGATGAGATAAAATAATACTTAGTTGATCCCCAAAGGAAAATTTGAAAAGTGCGCTGTCGTTCCCCCAAAAATCTAGAGTTTGAGTCTATCATGAACTTTGTTTCCCCTTTTTTGAGCCATGGCTGTGCCTTAAATTGGCACCAAACCCTTGAATTGAATTGCCTTAAATGAATATTTCGGGGTCGAGCTGACCCTGAGCAAAGAACAGATTCTGGCGTGCAGCACTTAGACGATTCGTGGGACTGAACGAGGGCCAGCCAGCAGACATGTTGGAGTCCCCGCGGCCCCGGATATGAATGAGCTGACCGCATTCTACCGTGACTCCACATCAGTCAAAAAGATATACGCCACTTCCTCCACACACACACACACACACACACACACACACACACACACACACACGCTCACGCTCACATAAAGCCTCCATCCCCGTCTCCATCAGTCAAGTCCTGCGGCCGATGAACTTCCATCGTCTCCAAGGTTGATAACAAGCCTCTTAAGCTTGGCGGCTAATCAAGCTCAAAGGAGGGAGAGAAGGAGAGATAGTGGAGGAGAACAAGAGGTCTGCCTGTGGATATGGTGATGTCTCTCTCTCTCTCTCCCTCCCTCCCTTTCCTCTTCATTTTCAATTTTCCCTTATCTTCCTCTCTCCATGGGGGGGGGGGCTAATAGCTCATGAAGGGGGCTTTGGACTCTCCAGAGTCTCTCCACATACCAGTCATTTTCTTTAACTGGAGAGAGAGAGAGAAAAAAAAAAAGAGGGAGAAATGTCCTGATAAATCATCCAGGGTCACACGGCTTCCATGTTCCCCCGAGTTACAGAGATAGTGAGTGAAGAAAAAAAAAATGAAAGAAGGAAAGAAAAATGAAAGAAATACCAACGACAGTCCGTCTCAGATGTCCTCATGTCCTCTTTGATGTCTGTCCCATCAGACAAATATCAGGAGTCCGAAATAAACAGAAACAAGTGGCTGCTGCTGCTCTTCGCTCTCTGCAGTTTGCACCCGGGTTCAACTCTTTCTATTAACAGACTTCCTCGAGTCGCTCTAATGAGTTCTGCCTGGTGTGGAAGTATGAGTCCGGATTTAACTCCGCTACTGTGTTTCACGGAAGAACTCTTATCTAATCTGGAGTTTATTTCACAATCTCCATTTTGGTATGTTTAAAGTCTTTATAGTCTTTCAGGAGTTCAGGTCACTCTTCTGCGATTGCCCAACTCAAAGAAGATTAATACAACCATTGGTGGAGATGTTTGGTCTTTTTTTCATTTGACCAATGACTTTGTTGGAAAACGGCTCGGAGATGTGATAGCAGGGCTGTTTTGCTGCTGACTTATCTCCCTCAAAGCTTTCTCTTTCGTTGCTGTTTTTCTTATGCTTTCACAACTCTTCATTTTGTGACATTTCACTCCTTCATTTCTAATCATTTCTTGTAAACAAAGCACAGGATATCACCGAAGATCCAATCCATGTATCGCGGGGAAACCGGGAGCAGCAAACATACCAGTAATAGGACAAATGAATGGAATGAATAGAAACATGAATGAATGAAGTGAAGAAGACTAAGCCATTGCAGCCACGCTAGTGGCTCTGTCAGGCCTCACTTAGACGCAGCTGTGCAAAAACAGAGGTAAATGACAACATCAGCATGCTAACATGCTCCCTGTTATAATTCTAGCATGTTGATCTTGATGGATTTTTACATTTATTTGTCGATGTAGCAGGTTTAATGTGTACCACGTTCATCGTGATAGTTTTGCAAGTTGGCATGGAAACATATTCTAATAGGCAATAAACACAAAGTACCTCAGAGGCTGATGGGAATGTCATTAATTTAGTTTATTTAATTCTAAAAAACCAAAACAAAAGTGTTTGGTTATTTTAGAATCAGACTATTTAGATAAAAGCCAAAAATGTTAAAAAAAACCCCATGGTGGCGCTGTAAAGGAGGTCAGAGGATCGCAAAACTCCAGTATTATACATCATCTGGGAATCACGAATGTCTGCACGAGATTTCGTGTCGATCCATCAAGTGGACGTTGAGATATTTCACAGAATCGGTGAAAACCTTGACCCGCCGATCGCACTGGAGGAAAAGTCGGAGGATCATCAAAATCACTAGGATTCATCCTCTGGGAACAACGAACGTCTGCACGAAATTTCATGGCACTTCATCCTATACAATTCTGCCCCACAAAGCCAAAAGGTATATTAACTACATATTTAGCGGTTAGTCAAAATGTAGTTGAGACCAAAATCTGACTTGCTGATATTATATACAACATACGGTATCTTTTTTTTTTTGTGCTATAGAAATGTATAATTCCAAAGAAAACAACATGGTACCATATCAATTTTGCCGTAACAACATCTTTGTTAATTTAGTTTGTTATCCTACATAAAAAAGGCAGATACAAGAGGGTAAATAGCCTAATGTTGACGTTACCCAAATCCTAAGAAAGGCAAAAATAAAGGAATTACATCCTTTCCATCTGTCACAGTTTATCCAGTCAGCTTAAAAACTTCTTCCTCATCCTCAGCTTTTCTGGAGTTACTGCTCTCTGCCTTTGCAGCGCAGGGCTGATGAGATTTTTCAGGTCCGGACCAAAGTGACGGACGGCGCGACGCTGGCACCGACATGTATTGCGGTATTTCAACCAGTCAGCTAATGCGGACTGCGGTGTTATGTGAGCATAGAGTAAAGTACAGCATCGGGGTCGGCGTCTAGGCTCTGCCCTCATCACTCCCAACAAGAATGCCCTTAAGCGCAAATCCACAACGTCTCCTCATTACGTTAATAGAAATACGTATAACTCTGCTACGTCCGATGTCTTAAACGTGTGCTGTAATCTGTATTCATCTGTCATATCGAGCAGACCGTGAGGCCGGGCAGACGTTTAACCTTGACGATCGGATATTAATTGTATTTCTTTCTCAACCTCATCCAAATCACACAGGAGACACTCCTCTGTCCTCTGGGACTGAATGAAAGCGCCCAGCGTCCACAGCCAGAGGCGGAGCGCCAGATCTTAACCGAGCACAGATAGACCCGTGAGCTCGGTCCCGGGTAGGGGGTGACATACTGCCGGGGATGCTAAGTGTGCTTAATAACACAGTAAGTTCTCGGATTTGGTTTGTTTAACATTTCGTCTGGCCATTCTTGATCATTTTCAAACAGCAGGGACTTAAAATAAACGAACGTTACCAAGCATATTATTTCTAGATATACACTGTAGAAACCACATCTAGAGAGTAGCTCTGCAAGTAAATTCCCTTGCCCAGGGGTAATTATTCAAGCAATCCCAATAAAAGATCTGTCTAGTGGGTCTGTTCGCAGGCGTATTTGTTAACCTGGTCCATGGCCGCAGCACGCCACTCGTCCGTCCAACGTCACTCGGCTCCCGGCCCACGTCGCCACAGACAGACAGGTTGGGGGCCACTACATGCACAACCACAAAAACAACACATGGCTCTGTTTTGCGCTTCACCACTTTTTGTTTGTCTACAACAACCCCAACCGCTGAAGAGCGATCCAGAGTTGGACAGACACTAGATTTATAGAGCTGTGTGTATGTGATGTAAATAAAACGGCCAAGAGAGCCGCCCCCAGAGCCCTGCCAGCAGAGTCTGACAGGATTCCTATCCCTGTTTCAAAAGTAAGATGGTCATCTAAGGTAAAACCCAAATATTTGGAACTCTCCCAGTACAACCAAAGAACTGAACCGATATGAAACACAAACTTATTTTTGGGTTTCTCTTTTTTTTTCCTAAAAATGCACGATCTGATTTGTATCCGTATTTGTCTTCGGCCCGTCTGCAGATCCTGTTCGGTCTCTGCCAGAAGAACTAGACCGTCTGCACAAAAAGTGTCGACAGCAGATTCAGTGTTTTTGTTCGGGTTACAGAACTTTTGAATTTCTGAATAGTTCAGCGTTTTGCGCTGCAGGTCTGAGTTCACTTCGCCGGTTTCGTGGGCGTGGAGCTTCGGAAGGGACCGAACACCCAGTTATTCGTCTTATTCGTCATGTCACATTTGAAAGGCCACCGCAGCTGTGGGTGTAGTGGAGGAGAAAGGGGTGAAGGATTGTTTTTGTAATTCCACCTGGTCACCTGCAGAGGCTCACATAACGTTCGTATGGTTTCTCTCCCGCTCTCATCACTCTTCCTCCTCCGTCACTCCCTCTCACCTCTTTCCCACGACTCTCTTACCTCATCTCCTCTCCTCCCTGTGCCCCCTCCTCCTCTCCCCGGTCCCTGTCATCTCTCCATCTCACACCACCTCCTCTAAACCCTTGTCCCTTTCAGCCTCTCCACCAGCTCTGCTTTCTGCTCGTCTTCCCTGCAATTATTTTTCCCAGAACCAGGAGTGTAGTCCCTTCATTTTCTTTTTTTTAAGGAGTTATTACAGATGTGGCGTATTTTACTCTTATTACAGATGTGAATGCAGCAGGTACAACAGGACACTTGGCACCTCTGTTCACATATATTCACAATAAGCCTCTCATAAGCATCATATCCATGTTCAAAATAGAACACGTTAGCTCACACGTTGACAACGTGCAGCTTCTGCAGATACACGACAGTAATATTAACTTACTTGAACATGTGACAGTTTGACGCACGTGCTCTGCCACGCCAGCTTTCAACGGACACTGCATCAGTAATTCTGCTGCTGGTTAGATTCAGCCCGTTGAGCAGCTTTTACAGTTTACGAACATCAATAACGTTTATAAAATATTGACAACGACGTGCATTATATAACAAGCCCTTGGAATCTTCCTCCAATACAACGGCATGAATGAGTGGCCTCAGAGACTGAAAAAAAAAAATCATATGGTAACGTAAAAGTCAGTCATACAGCCGGTGTTTCTCACGCCACGTTTCACACAAACCTGCATCTCAGGGTTACAGACGTCCAGGAGCTGTGGTGACCGTACGAAGAAGAAAGGCCGCCATTTTGTCCTGCCGTCTACCCCGAGCTTTAAAAGTCCTTTGGAAGTAAGTTGTGACGGGATAACACGTGCTACTAACCTGTTTGACGCGGGGATAAAAAAGCAGGAGACGTTAGTTGTGTACGTTCAGCGGGCTGTTCTCTGTCTGCAGCCCTGCTACAACTAGCGCTCACTTTGGTGGACACCCCACCTCTGGCGGCGTAATTACACTGTGAGACACGGCACTTAAATCCATTTTAAAAACACATGAAAATCTGGCCTTTTTAAAAAAACAAAACCAAATAAAAACCCCACTGAAACTCGTGAAATAACATCTCAAACTCTGTTATCAATCACAACCCTAATTGTAGGGTTAAATGTAGGAAATAAAGGAATTTTAATGTAGAAATAACTGGGTTAGTACATTTCAGAACGTATGATGTGAAAATTTAAGGTTTCCATTTTTGAAAAAAATCACAAATTTCATGGAGAAAATGTCGACCCAAGCGTCTATTCCTGCCTGTGACATTTGGCCGCGTGGAAGTGACGGGCGACGAGTGTTTAAAGCGCCATCGGAAGAGGGATTAGATCGGAGTCAGCGTTGCTGTCGTTGCGCACGTTGGGCACCAGCACGACAAAACCGGAAACGGCGGTAAAGGAAGTGGAGATACACGAAGCTAAACTCACATATGGCGTGAGCCACGGGGCAACGGGGCAGGGATATAAGCAGGGATATAACACAAAATACACAAAATATAAAATGTAAAGCAGCTATAATATGTCAGTAAGCCAGTACATAGAAGAATGGGTCTGCTCTTCTGTTTAGATCACAAAGAAATTCTACATGTGGTGTTTTTAAAACAATTTTTATGGGTTTTTTTTCACAGGCCTCCTCTCATCTGTGTGTGTGTGTGTGTGTGTGTGTGTGTGTGTGTGTGTGCAGGGTGAATAAAACCATAATGAACTATATCTTCTACGGGTTTTGACAGAACTGTTGGACGCTGCAAGATATTTCTTGTCTTGGAAAACGGGTGTAGAAGTTCCCAGATTTTTTAAAATTTCGCCGTTTTTAGGCTTTTCACCGTCTTCTCCGAGGCGACGCACAGTGAAATGGGCCACAACGTGCGCATGGCTCCGCCGTGGGATCAGCAGCGTTAAGCCGTCTGTGGTTACGACCAACCAACAGTGAAGAGTTGAGGGGGTCACAGTGTCGGGCGTCCGGAGAGGAGAAATAAAAGTGAACAACGCTGTGAGGAGTGTGTGTTGAAAAGAGAAACACACACACACACACACACTCCTCTACCTCTCTATCTGGCCCCCTCTCTCCCCCGTTCCTCCCCCCTTATGGCTCTCTAACGTCACTCCTGCTGTGCAGATAAGACCGAGCTGGGCTGTCAGCGGACGCCATGTCTGTCACTGTTCACACACACACACACACACACACACACACACACACACACACACATGCAGACAGCCCAGGAGGAACGGTTTGATTAATATATCAGTTCATCAATAATGGGGCCAATATGTCCTTTTGATTGGAGAGTAATCAGATAGCTCTTACCAGTATGGCTGGTAATGCCCTCAAGAGAGGACTGTAGTCTGGTGGTCTAAACCACCACTGACCACATTAGCTACCAACAGTAGGTGTAACGTGTCTCTAATTGATCCGACGGGGCATCAGAGTCAATGGGCAGCTCAGACAATAACAAGCCACATCTTTTATATTTCATATTTTACATGAAAGTAAATTGATAGGAAACCTTGTCCCCTAGAAAGTATGTTAATAGTGTGTTTGTTCATTGAAAACAATCCTATGTTGCCATGGACGTAATTCTCTCTCAGAACGTACAGTATTTACTCTCGTTAATTCTAATTAAGACGGTTGGTTTACCTGACATGGTCACAAACTCACGAAGCCCGATCTCCCGGAAATTCACCCTTATTTTGATTCGTATTAGCATCATAACATACAAGATGTTAAAATGGAAACAAGGTTAAATCTTGCATGCTAACATGCTAACATGCTAAATGTTACGTTGGCGCAGCCTTTCCTATGGCGGCATCTTTGGCCAGGCTTACTGCAGGGAAATATCCAAGATATCGTGCGGATGGTGCTGTCCCTCCGCACCAAGCCCCCAGGAACGATTTCGGCATAGTGGCCCAACCGGGTTACTACAACCTCATCGCGTGACGAACGCGGGCCCGGTGAATGTGTTTTTCACCAGCGTCACAAATCTTGCAAAATGATCAGAATTTGATCCCTCGGGTCCACTACAATTTGGAGAGTCAAGAAGGGCCGAATGATTATTCTATTTTATCCCATTCGTGTGTGCGGAGAGCCAACAGGAAGTCTCCAACGCTTTTCAGAGTGCGCACCAAGTGAGCAGCTTTCGCAGGGATGAATGAGGTGCCATCTTGAACACGGTTTCCAGTTCGCCTTAATTCATCCGTGCTCTCTGCTCCACTTTGGGCGCCGACAAATCTCAACAATTTAAATTTTGTACAAACATTTGCGTTTTTCCCGACAGGATGACTTGTGATACGGTAACTTTGGTCCCCTGCCTTATTTTTCTGTAGCGCCACCATCGGTGTTTAGAGCTAATTAGCAAATGATGCGAACGCAGTAAACTTCACTCACTCAACCTTAGTATTTTAACAAAGTCGTCGTGAGCCTGTTTTTCTACATTTACTTCAACCGTGACTGCAAAAGATCAGACGCTAACTTTGGACCACAACTTTCATCCATTTACAATGAGCCTCACTGAGCTGCGAACACGGATGGAGACTCATTTACAAAAAATAGAAACTAACCTTAAAAAACAAAACTGACCTTTAACCTTAAAACCTTTACTAACAGCTGTGGCCGCGGAAACATTGTTTAACCGAACGGAAATTTCTAAAAGTGTTACAAAAAAAGAGAGTTTTTCGTTGGATATGAACAAATAGGAGTTAGAGGTTATAAAGATAGACTGCAGACACACACATAGACACACACACACACACACACACACACACACACACACACACACACACACACACACACACACTCACTTTTTCTTGTCCATGTAGGCATTCCTCACGACACAAACACATACACACACACACACACACACACACACACACACACACACACACACACACACACACACACACACACACACACACACACACACACACACACACACACACACACACATACTCCCATCCTCTCTTTCTCTCTGAAATAGCGGCAACATTATACCATTAAGGCGGTCAGTAATCATGTTCGACCGTTTTCCTCCACGTCTTAATGTGTCTCAGCTAAACCCCCATTAGTGGAACACCTCCCCCAACACACACACACACACACGCACTCACGTGTCCAGCCCCTAATCCCATAACATTAGTTCAAACCTGAAAGTTATTCTAGGTTTCTGCGAGCAACATGTATCAAAATTCAATTTTTTACTCCATTAAACCAACAAATTCGATACTCCAAGTGCTTTAAAACAATCACTGAGACTTAACTACCACTTTGACCCTGATCTGTACCTACTTAAGACCCCATCCCCACCCTCGCGACCTCATCCCGAAAGAAGCTGAGGAAAGCCGAGCATCCCCTCACACAGAAACCGCACTTAACATCCGGCAGCCTCTTAAAAAGCCCAAGGTGTTGCAAATATTCCAGGCTTTAACATGGGAGGTGGAGTGGAGCATGGGTCATCAAGAGGAAAGGGGGGAGAGAGAGACGCGCGAGACGGAGTTGAGCAAGAAAATTTAAAATAGAGACCTTGGAAACAGTGAAACGGCCAAGAAGGAGGGAAAAATCAGGTGAAGGTTCAGGGTGCGCGGGGAAATGTTCATTTATTTACTTTTCATGCTAAAGCATAAACTGATAATAAGT
Source organism: Xiphias gladius (assembly GCF_016859285.1). NCBI lineage: Eukaryota > Metazoa > Chordata > Actinopteri > Istiophoriformes > Xiphiidae > Xiphias > Xiphias gladius. The sequence goes on along the minus strand of NC_053416.1, from coordinate 3,524,249 downwards.
CACACAGCAGGGACCTTTGGATCTCCTTCCAGCCGTTTTACAGTAAAGGATTATGGGTCATTAAGAAGAGGAACTGGATCAAAACAATGTGTTGCGATGAAAAATGTAGACGCCTCCCAGACACGATGTAGCAACCGAACCAAAACGCAGTGCACTTCCGTGACGACCTCACAAAATATACACGCACGGCCTCGGACGCTCTGACAGTCGGCCGAGCTCCAGCACGCATCCCATGATTCTTCGGGTCCCATTACCAGTTGCTTTTCTCGTAAACGTCGGCCGTGCGGAGGGGGCAGACACGGTGTTAAATCCTGCAGAGGTTGAACCCTGCAGAGAGACATTTCTCTTCCGAGCTTCACCTTGTACTGAAAAGTAAATGTTTAAGCGAGCTGTGATAAACACCTCTAAATCATCATCGCGAGCCGCGAGCGCACACCTTATGGGGGAATGGAGGAATTCTGGGGAATAAAAGTTGTCCTCTGGCTGTATCTCTGGGTGTATCAGAAGTGTGACAGAGCTGAGGAGCGTGTGGACGGAGACAAAGACGCGAGGACACGCACTTTGAAGACAGATTTTGTTTAAGGTTGGAGTTGCCAGCCTCTTGGCCGCCGTCCCCGTCCATGTTTCTGATTGTGCCAAGATAGGACGGCGGGTCAACGCATCTTTCAGCCCGCAGACTGTGCACCCTTAATCCTGGCGGCACAGATAGAGCCGTGGAAAATTGGTTGAAATTTATTTTAAAAGCGCACATCTGTGGGAAACACTATCTTGTCTGATTCATAATGAAAACAAATGCCTGTCTTCGCTTGGGATGTAAACACGGATTAGGCTTTTTATTTAACAATATGTTGCTTGTCTTCGCCCCTCTGTCGTCTTGAAACCAAAACAAATCATTAACGTAATCGCAGTTTTCCAGCAGAACGGCCCTGTGTGGCCGGGAGGTTAAATGCCACAGTTACAGTAGGAGCGGCTGCAGAGACTGGATGGGTTTTTTTTTTGTGTGTGTGTGTGTGTGTTAGAAAAAGGAAGTCAGAAAAGGATTTGACCTGCTGGTGCTTCTGAAGGTCACAGCACAAACAACACGAAAAATTAAACAGGAATAACTAAAAGTTCATTTTCAGGAATCCTTTATCCGTTTGCCCGTTGCCGGGGCCTGGCTTCACGGCTCTGCCGGGAAGGTGCAGCTACAGCAGATTAAGAAAATAGAACATGCAGCCATAGAGGATGTTCAGCCTCAGAGTGGTGTTTTTAATGAGGAGCGGCGGTATGAACAAAGGGGGGGGGTGCAATCAGCCTTGACTCCTTTTTTTGTTTCTGGAGCAAAAGTGGCCTTTTGAAACTACACATCAAAACGTTTACTCCTCGTGTTTTTTTTCTATGGGGATCGGGATCACGAACGTCCGTCCCGGTGGGTAGGATTCGGCACGCCGCAGGAAGTTTAAAAAAAAAAATCTCACATGCTTTACGGCAGCGGTGCTGAACACTCCACTGCGCAATACACGAGTGTGTGTGGGAGAAAAAAATAAAAGAAGAAAATCCTGCCACCCACTGTCTTGTAAAAACCCCCTGAACCCTCCCCTGGATAAAAGTCAGCGGTTGGTTGTCAAGTGTAAAACGAGGCAGCTCCTCCTGGTCGACTTCACCTCGCATACAACGATGATCTGGAAGCAAGAGGAGCCACACACCCCTCATGGTATTATTTTATTTGGCAGTCCTACTGTATGGGCAGTACAGGGCACAGGCAAGCAACCCCCCCTCCCAAATAAAACCCCCCCCAGCCCTTTCCCCCGACACACACACACACACACACACACACACACACACACCCCACCACCTCCCCCTCAGTATCTCTCAGCTCCCAGGAAGCTGCCGGGCTTCGCTGGAGCCAGAGTTCTGCCCCATCCATCATCCTTATCAGGGAGAGTCTGGCTGCACCGAGGAGAGGAGAAGAAGAGAGGAGAGGAGGAGAGGAGAGGAGGAGAGGAGGAGAGGAGAGAGGAGAGGAGAGGAGAGGAGAGGAGAGGAGGAGAGGAAGAGAACACAAGAAGGGAAGATGTAGATCAGCTCTGGAATCGAAAAAAATGTCGGGGTTTTTACTACATGAAATAACGAGAGGCAAAACAGGCGCACAACATGAAGTCATGCCCTGACTTATTACAACCTGTGTGATGCACTAACAGGAGTGTGTGTGCTCCTGTGTGTGCGGCTGTGGTGCAGGATGGGGGTGAGTTGGGGGATTTTGGGGGGGGGGTCAGGCAGTGATAAGCCCTGATACAAACAATAACAACAGGCACCATCCAGCAACATCAAAGCCCCCCATTTAGATTTGGCGTTTTGGCTGGTTGGGGGGTGGGGGGTTGTATGGATAGGACCGGGTGGGTGGGGGTGCAGTGTGTGTGTGCGTGTGTGTTTGGGGGGGGGGTCACTCTGCAGTTACAGCCGCTCATCAAAGCCTCGGCAGCAGTCTGACCCCGCACCTGGCCGGTTTGGAACATCTTTTACAACTCTGTTTCAAGTAAACAGAGCACAGCGAACAACACAGAGGCAGAGAGGGGGAAAGTCCGAAAGCGACGGTCCTGATAAAGGGTTTACGGTGCCGTTACTCACCGCGGTGCGTCCTCAGATGTCCTCAGACGTCCGAGGAAGCGTTACGCAGGTTGACGTGAGGATGCAGCCATAAAAAACGATTAAAAAATACCAGTATACATCTGGACACCTGGATATAGCTTCAGTTAACTTGCGAAACAAACCCCTTGTGCAGTTCAACTCTTGGTAACGTCCTCCTATTTGTATTTCCTTTGAGCTTGTTGTTTCGTGTGTGAGTGAACTTGCCTGCCTCAACTTGGCCTCTGAATTGCTATTTTACTGAATTGTACCGTACAAGCAGACATCGCTGCTCACGCAGAGGTTTTTATTTCTAGCACTCTGAGGCCACTTGGGAGCAAAGTCAAGTGGGAAAGCTGGTGCTCGAGAGGTCCGTGTTTTAATTTGGTTCTTTTTATATTTCACATGACCCTCTTTGTACTCCCAGATAACAGTTAATCACGGAGTTATTATTTTAAGTAGGTCTCCTGTGACGTGTATAATTTGCCCATATAATAGTCACAATCGCAAGTCAGGTCTCAAAGTACAAGCGCACCGCTGATTTTTTTTAGATTTGTATTGGTTTATGTTGAAGATTCACCCAAGAGCTTTGACTTTAGCATCAGAAATGACCAAACGAGCAACAGATAAAAATCAAGCTCCCTGGGGTAAACTGGGTAAAGTGAATTTCAGCAATAATTTTTTTTTTTTTTAACCAAATGAATAAAATATAATCTGTGTTTCGTGCCCTCCTGATTCTGTACAGAGATAGCGTAATGCAGGCACCAGCCCACCCCCACCACCAGCGCCAGAGGGAAACATAAACTCATTCATCTTGATGATCACAAAAAACAAGAGCAATCCATCTCGCTGGAGATGAATGGGCTTCTCCGGGGCTGGAAACGTAATAAAAGTTGCTCGCTAATGGAGTATAGTTGTATTAGGGCCTGCTTATAAAAGCCATAAGGCCACTGTCAGACAGGCAGGGAAGCACAGCATCATTACAGCGCCGTACAGACGTGGATCAGTCTCTGATAACATTAAAGCAAAGCTTCCTTTGTGTGGCGGCGGTCTGCTCTCCACCACCGTAACTGGTTTTGGCGTGAGCCAGACAAGCGGCGGCTTTGAAGCTGCGGCGCGCTGCGGCGGCCCGAGGCCGCTGTCGCGGGGCCGTGCGGCCGACAGGACGAGCTTGGGCTGGAGGTGCTGAACCGCCCAGCGAGGAGCGTGGTCCTCTGACAGAGTGAAGTAAAGGGGGCACAGCAGGGTTCATGCATGTTTCATTGATTTACTAACGAGAGCAGAAGTCTGCTGTTAAGTAGCTAAACGCAGCGGCCCGTTCTCTCGGACGTCTCAGACTCAGTCGGCTTAGCTCCACATAATCAAGTCTTTTATTGCCGTGCAACACTCGGGCCTAGTTTGTCGGCCCTTCGCTTCAGCTGCACCGTCAGCTGAATTCCCCGTCTACACCTGGAATATTAACATGCACATCAACAACTACTGAACGTTAACGTACGTGTATGAGTAGCCCGTATCCTTAGCCCCGTTAGCATCTTTAGCATGCTTTAAGCACTCGTGTCTCTCTTTCAGAGTTCACTACTGATGCTGTCGTTTGCGATTTTTTCCAGAAATGAACCAGAATCGCTCGCTCATCTCTTTTACAATTGTAATTTTAATGCAAAATTTTGGTCAGATTTTAGTTCTCATTTCCGCCGTCAGTAATAACCACGATTTAAAGCTCGCTGTTAAAGATGCCGTATGATATTTTCAATTAAATATTTTTGTGGATTAGGGCCTTATTCCATTTGCCAATGCGATATTTTTTTAAAGGAACGCCCATGTTTATTTTTTGCCTTCGCAACTTTAGTTACTTGATTAACTCTAAAATGACAACATACTAAAAAGAGCATCTACCCTCGTTTCCTGCTGTATATTTCCGTTCACAAGATTTGACTGGACCTTCCATTTTTACACCGTTGCAACGATTAATGGATTTAATTTGTGAAGTCAAAGTCTTGACAGAAAAAAAAAAAAAAAGGCCGATCAATCTAAACGTGCTAACATCAGCATGTCACCATGTGAACATGGTGTGACGTGATCGCTGTTTGAAAGTACAGCTGAAGCTGGCAAGAATTCATTATACATAGTCATTAATTCAAGAAGTCATCAGTGTGAGAGGTTTCCTGGGCTGAAATGTCCAACAAGTTTAAACTCTGATCTGCCGCCCTGACGCTGTATTTAGGAGATGTGAAGTCATTTTGATTCTTTTGCTATGGACCATGAACAAGTGTATGCAAATATCTTAGCGATGTGCCCAGTAATTTATCAATATATTTCACTGTCACGTGCTGCGTCTGTGTCCATGATAATGTTGTGCAGACCCCTTGAATCGCTCTGCACTCAAAACATTACATGACAGAAGAATGACATGAGGTATGAAAGCAGACGGGGGGTTCACGCACGATGGTTCATGGCCAAGCGAGTTTAAAGTCCCTGCAGATTCGTTTTCACAGCAGTGTGAAATAAATGGAAACCAACAGTTGCCTGTAAAGCCTGAAGAGCCATCAGAAATCTAAACAAACCTGGTCAGTGTGGAAAATAGTCGGCACACAGTTTTCATTTTCCTGCAGAAAACCAAAAGTTTGGATGGAGACATTCTTAATGTTTTGATTTTATTTGAGCTGTGTGTTTTCCATCATGTCAGACAAGCTTTTGCAACAAACACATCACAGCTGGAGCTAGTCTGGATTGACGTGATCCACCTCGCAGTCACTGAAATGCCTCCGGCGAAACCACTATCTAAACACCCCAAACACCACCATCACCACCACCACCACCACCCAACCGGTGCAATCCAGACCAATAAAGAACCTTTTCACTACACTTTTAAACACTACATTTACTCGTTAAATTCTTCGGGTTCATCCAGTGAACTGGGAAACAACAAGCCGCGTGACCTCCCTTTACCCCCCCCCCCCACGTTTTCTGTCTCTCTGTACTGAGAACTCGGTCCTATTGAGGGCAAATGCCAAAAAAACCAAACAAAAACCAAATTCCTACCCTGAACCAATTAATATTAGAACAAAAATCATGTAAACCAAACGATAATGAATCTGTAAAAGCGGAGCAACCCTCTGCTGACACAAAAAGCTCTTTGATGTCAGTAAACTACAATCTGGTGTTGCTTCGTTGACGTTTAATGAACGCTTTAGTCCAAATGAGCTGATGAAGTGACAGGAGTGCATCCATACACTGTTTTTAATCAAGTTGATGCATTTAAAAGTTAAATAAAAGAATGTTATGGGTTCATAAAATGTAATTCTGTTCCGCCGGCACTTAAATATGAACGCTACCATAGTGACAGCTGGTCGTGATAATAGTTACAGTTTTCTGTCGGAGCATGTTTCTACAGGACTGAACACGGGGAAAGTTAAACTCACCACTAATTTGAACCCGGCTGACAGAAGATAGGTGACTCACTAAAAACCAGAACTGTCTCCTAGAAATTCCCCTCTGAAATTCCGAAATTCTGCTGCGGAGCGTTGACGCCGAGCGCATCGGTAAAATGTCAAATGACAGATTCAGTCCGTTTGTTGTTCTGAACCTCAGCAGAGCTCAGAGTTGAATTTCAAACGTCAGTCTTTGATGCAAGCGCGTGACGCTTTCCAGGGAAGAGTAACTTTAATACAGCGACAGGAAAATCTTTGTATTTTTGCAGGAAATAAAGGCACAATTAATGGAGACACGACCTAAAAACCTGTGGTTTTCGTGGGATATGTGCAAAGCAGAGGGAGATATATGATTAAAAGACACTGAAGTGCAAATGTCAGCCCCCCCATCTCCTCTACAGAGCTCTATTTAATTTCAGATGAATTTCCTTCTTTTTCTCCTACAGCTACCATGTGTGTCTCTTGTGGATCCTCGTGGATTAGTATACCTTACCCATATACCTTATCAACAAGTAGCTTTTTTTTTTCTTTCAAACTGGGGAGGGCGCGTACAATGCGAAGAGCCACTGAATGCGGCGTCAGGGGTTTGGGGGCCTTTAGTCGGATTTTTAATCCGGATTTAAAGCTACTGATAAAAGTACAACCAGGGCCGTTGCTTTTAGAAATACTGAGGTCATGAGCACAAATTCCCCCGGTGCCTCGTTTTCCCCAAAACACCTTCCGAAAAGCCGCCGAAACAACATCCTGTCAAACTGTCTCTTTATTCTCACATTCATTCAGTATTATTATTTTAATGACATGATGTGGTGCTGAGCTCGATTTCCCACTGGGATCAATAAAGTCTTATTTTATCTTATCTTAATACAACAATACGTCATTTGTTGATTATATTTTGTAAAATTATCTGTAATAAATCTGCAAAGTAACTAGTAATTATCAAACAAATGAAGTGGAGTAAAAAGGACAATATTTGCCTCTTAACTGTGGTGGAGCAGAAAATTGTACTTAGTTACTTTCCACCACTGCAATTACTTAACTGTGGTCTGAAGGCCGTTTCTAGCCGTTTCCTATTATAACGCTCGGAATATAACTCTGGTGAAAAAATACCGATTTACTTTATCTTAATAAAGTGGTTCGTTTTTGGCCTAAAAGAGTCAAGAAGAGAGAAATTCCTCCTGAGGTCAGACAATACTGAGGACATGACCTCTGCGTCCTCAGTGGCAGCTGCAGCCTTGTGTACAGACCCTGTTTTTAACACGGCACCTAAATGTGCGGTTATGAATTAATGGCTTCAGTTAACTGATAACACACAATCTAGAGAAAACAATTTAAAACACAACCGTGTAACTGAGGGATTTACAAGGATTTTCCTCAGGTCTGATAAAAAAATAAAAATAATAATCACAAATGAATATTTCCACGATTCCCGGCGCTGCTTCGTAATCTCACTGCGTGTAATTTTAAGGCAGGAGAAGCCGGAGACATGATCATCCCCCGGACGAGCGTGAAAAACTGCTCCGGGCCGCAGACGGCCAAGCGGATCCCTGCCGTCCAGACCGCAGCGGCCCTGCGTGCTCTTGTGCCACTCGTTGTTTTCATAAAGGGCGAAGCTCGGAGGCCCCCCGACAGTTACAGAGATGTAATTGGAAGCGTCTGGCGTTGCGTGTCAGCCCACGGCCTCAGTGCTCCTGTCTACACGTACAGAGAGATTCCGACCTGTACACACACTTAAAGTCGAGTCACAGTATATCATGACCCGACGTCACAGTTTGCTTTTACACTGATCTATTGGCTGCGAGAGACCGTGGGAGAAGGGAGAGGGTGCACGTCTGCCCAGAAGGCCTGTCCACATTTGGTTATGAAGTAGACCAAAAAAAAGAAAAAAGAAAAAGGTAAAGCACCGTGTTGTGTCATCTTAGATTTAGTTTAGAAAGTTTTATTTCTGTGCAACACACTCGTGTGAGCAAGAGGATGTAAGTAAAGCTTTACATAGAGAATCTATTGGGGTTGTTGGGAGTAAATCATGTTTGCCAAGACTACTGAGTATTAACTGAAATTTATGTACGTGATGGTTTCAAACGTGATATTTACTACACTTGTGCATGCTGAGGTGTAATGGGACCTCTTTGTGGGGGGAAATCTGAACTAATTTGAATAGGGTGACTGCCATTTTTCATCAGATTCGCAAAATACCATACATGCCGACAAGTTCTCCGAAATGAAGCACAAAGTATGATGAAAGGTTCTCGCCCTCCGGAAGGACGCATCCAAAGCATTTTCTGGTTTGAAACGGCGGGACCATGTCATTTGTCTGTGCCTTCCAAAGCCATTGCAAATCACTGCTGGAAAAAATAAATGTGTTATATGATTTGGCAACGCTATGGGCCCAACCTCGACTTGGTTCGGGTCAGGAAAGCACCTTGGTTTGGGTTAAAAACGCTACTCGTCACCTGAGTGTTAGTAGGCCAGTTCACGGACTGTCAGAACTAGTTTGTATGTCGGAAATCGAAATGCTCATACCTGATCCGACTGGCCACGGTCACGGAGTGAATGTCGGATGGACGGTTCGGGAAAGTGCCGGAAACCGTTGGACACGGGCCCCTCTGGTCTGGCGTCAGGAAGGCGTCGGGGGAGGAGGTTTCCAAAGCTATCCAGCCGTCGGACATGCAGTTTGGCTTGACTATGAAGCTGGCCTAGAATCTCCTACGGCCACTAGAGGGCTTCGTCACTTGAACGTAAACAAACGCGATTTTTGGGGGTCGCTTTTCTTGGGAGGACACTCTCATACATTCTGCTGGCTGCTGCTACACTATTTCCTTTTTTCAGCTTTTTTTTTTTTTTTTTTTTTACAGTAGCGCCCACATAATCCGAAATGCGGATGCAACGAAACTCAAACGTGTACCGTGTTGACTTTCAGAACGTCAACAGCGGAGGAACTGAGGGGGATTCTGGGCAATGGGGGCCGCTACAGTATAAAAGACTCCAGAAACAAACATGTCTTTGTCTTTTCGCGTGTCTTTCTTAGTCTTGACACAATGAGCTGTATCATGGGGACAGCGCAAGGCTTCAGCCTCTCCTTAAAGAGCTCCGTTTTGCTGCACTCAGCTGTTCACAAGACGGAAGTAGCTGTGTGAAGAATGAAATAAGAGAGAGCTTGGGAGAAAAGTTCAAACCTCGCCCACTTTTTGATCCCCGCACATCTGGTCAATTGCTTCATTAAGTGAGTGTGATCGCCGGATTGTCAGTTTCATAAAGTCTCCGATGTTGGAGAGGTGATTTCGGACGCTGCTAGATGCTCTGCAGCAGACCAGCACTTTGTGTGAAGCCTACCGAGGCCATGCAGTGTTATGGGTGATATCTTTAAAACAAAAAAAAAAGGAAAAAAAAAAAGGGTGAAACCTAAAACCGAAACTTGGAGTAATATTATCATTATTTAAACAAACAAAATTTCATCCAAGTTTAACCCCCAAACAGCCAAAACCAGATCAAATGCTAGTTTTGTTGCACTGAACAGAAACATCTCTTTAAGTAGGATATTTCACAGAAATGTTTGTTTTCCATCTGACGTGAACAAACCAGAACTGCTGACCAGGAAAAGTCACTCACACTGTATTGTGAAGACAAAGTGCACAAAAATGATATTTGGCATCTGTCTTCTGTAAATACCTTGTCTTTAAAAAGCAGTCCAACCCCGCAGAAAACACCAGGTCGCTTCCCGGTTATCTCCGGGGGAAAATCATCCAAGACGTCAGCAGTTTACACCTCCAGCTACACCAGCCCCAGTGAGCCCATTTCACAAGTGAAAGGGGCTCAGACTATCTTGATACGGAGAGTATTACCCTTCAGCAAAAATCCCAAACATCAGCCGGGACGGTACCAGCGTGAGATCACTGATAGGGAAGCAGAACTAAACAACATGTGACACGAGCAGAATGGACCATAAATCCCGTCCGGGGCTCAGCGAGAATGAGCAGCAACGAGCGGCTGGAGCGAACGGCCAGATGTGGAGCGGTGCTGCTGAGGAGGGAGACAGATTTATGGCCTCTTCTTTAATGAGGTAACATCCTTTTCACTCATAAGACTTTTAAGAACTTTTTTTTTTCTCTCCCACATGCAAGAAAAAGCAATTCCTCGGGAAGCGAGGCGAGGATGTAGACGGCACGGGGGGGGAGGCGAACGTAAAATTCAGCTTCTTTTTCTTCTCGTATCATTGAAACAGCCGGAGCAGAAGGGAGTTTCAGGAGTGAGAGGGAGGATGAAAAAACAGATAATGGTTTAACAGCAACATAAACAGTAGAATGTGACCTACAATGTCTTATTGTCTCGGGATGATTTGCAGTTTTGCCGTTAGTGGGAAAAATACGAAAAATTACCAGCACCTTTCTTGACAAACTTGTGTGTTTTTAAAATGAAAAAAATCAATAAAAACTTAAGCAAAGGTAGACATATAAATGTGTGTGTGTGTATATATACACACACACACACACACACACACACACACACACACAGCATATAATGCTACCTGATGAATCCATCAAGGTTTGTTAAAATGCTAAGTGTGAGCAAACTTCAGATGAACAGACCATGTTTAATTCATGATTCCCCAACAGATAGTGATTGTTTTACTTTTTAGAGTCTAAAGACAATTAGTTGTTTATTTGTCTCGTGATCTACAGGTAAATGTGTTGATGGCTGGCCAAAAAAATAAGAAAAGAAATAAAAAAACCCACCACTGCACACTCACTATAAAACGTCAGCTCTCTCTGCAGCTTTTCTGCTAAGACGCTAAATACTTGAGAGTCCTGCTGTCAATTCAAAAAGCAGTGACGGTGCGTTTTCGTATTCGTGGTGGTTTCCTCGCGAAACCGGATACAACAGCAGCAACAACGCGTGGCTCCTTTTTAAATGGCCGAGTCCCTTGCATCGGTGCTAATTTTAGATTTTATTTTTACCTGAACGCCGGCGACGGGGGCTCCGCGGCCATTTTCTCAGCCACTTTGTTGACAATAGTGTAGCCGTTAGAAATTCCCGTTGTCTCTGACTTCATTACAAGCAGGAGGTCGACGGGAACGTTTCTCTAGCGTACGATCTGTATATTACAGGGCCAGATTAAAACCCTGGGGGGCCCCGAGGCCAAATATTTGGTGTCGGGCTCCTGTTCAGCCCCACTGCACATGGAGGTTTTTTAATTACATCCCCTGGCACCAAGAAACCAACCAGTACTCTAAACCTGAAGTGATCGATAAGAAGCGATTAATCGATTGGCAGAAAATGAATATCGATTAATTGTTTAAGTCATTTTTTTAAGCAAAAAAATGCCAAAACTTCGCTGCTACCAACTTCTTAAGCGTGAATATGTGCTCGTTTTTGTGGTTTTCTATGATAGCAGACTCAACATCTTTGGGCTTTTGACAGCTGGTCAGAAAAACATTTTATACTTTGATCAATCAATATATTATCGAAGAAAATAACAGTCAGACGTATTGATGATGAAAATAACTGTTGGCTGCAGCCTTACAGTTCTCCTTTGATGGATTAATGCAACTTTACTGTAGGTTTTCTGTATTGATTCCTTGACAAACAGAGAAAAAATAAATAGTATAAACTATTTAGTATAAACTAAAATCAAACTGGATTTTGACACAAGACCTTGAGATGGAGGAGCCGCCAGAAATGAGACCCTAGTTCAGTGGTGAAAACTTGTGCTTAATTGAACTACGTAGACCCAAATAATGTGGAGTAAACCCAGAGCCTTTGGGGGCCCTGTCGGGGTCTGGGGCCCCTGGGCAGTTGACCGCTTTGCCTGGTTGGAAATTCAGCTTTGCTATTATATGACATTACTACAACACAAAGATCCTGCAGAAAAAAAAGGGCTTCCTGTGAAAGTGTCACAATGACCCTTCACACAGAGGCTCTGGACTCGGGGCCCCCCCGACCCTCGTTGGCCCCCTGGGCCTGTGGCCAGTAGACCCCATTTGAATGCTGATCCATGCACATTTGTATTGCATTGCTCCCAAACGTAGAAGGGCAGGTTGATAAAAGGAAAACATAACACTTCATGCAAGTTATGCAAATTAGTTTTTAGGTGGCGATGCTCTGACAGTAACATCCAGCTGTGTTTTCCTCAAGCTGCGGCACTAAACAAACAAAATCCCTGTCCTCAGTATCACCTCTTATCAAACCAAAGCCTCAACCATTAAAGAAAATCCGGAGGAGTGATTAGGGCCCTGCAGCAGCCTGCATCTTATAAAACTGAAGCTTGTTTTTGCTGAGGCGGTGGGCGGCCATTTATGAGCTGCTAACATGAACGAAACAAGGTTTTTAAAACAGAGTAGGTAACAGAGGATTTGTGTGGCTGCACTCGGGGGCCTCGGCCTGAAACACTGGTGCAGATTGTGCTCGGGCCCCTGAATGGCAGAGTCATCACCCTCTAACTCCTCCGCTCGTTACGAGGCCTCTCCACTTTCCCCTCGGCAGTGTTTGAGCGGCGCTGAAGGACCCTGCAAGAACGAGAAAACACGCCGCCGATTTCATGAATGGTCACCGATCCCCTCTCAAAATAAATCTGGGAGAAAAAAAAACACGGTGGGCGAACGCTGGCGACCCCGGCGGTGGCCGAGAGCGACAAGAGCCGAAATTGAATTTCCGTGGAAGTGATGTAATCTGGCGGCCCAGGTCAGACCGAGATGTTATTATCTTAATTTGGGGTTCATTAATCGCCGGCAGAGCGGGCTGATGACAAGGTTTCCACCTTGTCCCAGCTGCACGGAGCTGCCAGCTGATTTAGGACGGCTCCCTGCCTCGGTATGTAAACCATTTGCAGCAGGAATGTATAAGCAAGCTGTAAAAATAGGATTTGGCCCGAGACATACAAGACAGATCACGCCGTAAAACAACGCGCCCCGTCTCCACCGCAGCCTGGCGGGGGCGGTCGAATTGCGTGTGGGGCGGGGTGCAGATTGTCGGTTAGTTCTCACAAGCGGAGGGAAGCCCGCAGGTTCAGAGTTCGGGCCTTGGTGACAGGCCGTAGATTTGAGGAGGTGTGTTTAAAAACTGAGAATGGATTATGGGATCCAGAACGCTGTAAACCTCCTCGCAAATAAACGATATATAACGTTCGACTCTCACGACGGGGGCTTACGGGGAGGAGGCACTCTCGCATGCAGGCAGGCCAACGTACACCCGCATTTGTATCTGCACACACGCGTCCGCGTACCTCAGAAGGAGCCGCGGCAGAGACCCGGCGAAGAGCTCCCCGCGCGCTACCCGCAAACAGAGAGACCAAATCCTTATCCAGAGCGAGATAAATGCAAGGCGGCGTCTGAGACAGCACGAGGGGGGATCACTGACAGCAGGATGTGAGGTAGCAGCGCAGCCCACAGGTTTCCCATCCATCAGCTCTCGGAAATCACAGTTAATGAAATGGTCCGAAGGTGGCACGGTTTATACGTTCATCACAGGTCTGAAGAAGAATAGGGAGACAGGCTTCAGCGGTAGTCCGCCACGACCGAAAATCGGGGAAGCGACACGACTGAATTGATCTCCGAGTTCAGAGATGTAGGAAATAATTCAAAATGAGACACAGCAGTCTCTCTGACAGACTGGAGAGAAATACATGAGCAGACATAGTGCACAGTTATGTCTGCAAGAATGTTTAAGAAACAATGACTTAACCTTAATCCTAAACCAAACAACCCAATGCAAACTTCAGGCTTCCTCGACTTTTAAGGAGTCTTTAACAGTTTTCTCCAACATGTTAACTGATCAAACGTCAAAACCGGTGCAGGAGCCTTTTGGTGAATTTGAGACAAAAGGTAAAGATGCCGGGGACGCTGGGATGTCGGTTTGTAGCAAACCGAGAGGTGGACGCCACATGAAGTGCTCCCGTGTGGTTTGTGTGGCTCGGCCCACCACGTCCACAGCTTTTCATTCATACGGTGACGGAACGATTTACTCTCACACGAAGGAGCAGTGAGATCTGCCTCTGATATCGCTTCACGTAAAAAGGGTCTATGTTCTAAGTCCAGGAGTCCTGCCGAGGTTTGATTCCCCGACGTACACATTTACTGAAGCTGTGCATTTCAGACCGCGTGTTTGACTCTCCGGATGATCCTGAGCAGCAGAGTCCAGTTCAGCCGCACCAGAGCCCCCATCCATCAAAGAGGTTTTTGACAAGCCACCAACCAAACTCTGTGAAATTTTCTGAAAATAAAATAAAATAGGATAAATAAATAAATAAGAACAAGAAACATCATGGTCTAAATATAGTTTCGCTAAACCGGTGGAGGATACACTTCTATTTGATATTTAGTTTTTGTTTAGCCTAAAAAAAATCACCTATTTTGTCTAACAGCTTTGAAAAACCCAACATGTGTAATCGTGGAATTGAAACCCCTCGTTGTGTCATTAACCCCCCCCCCCCACTGAAACTTCCACAAATATCACCGGGGGGCCACGACCTCCGGGTCCTCAGCGGTGGCTGTGGCCTCGCTGAGCAGCCGCTTCGGGAAAACAACACAGGCCTACATCGCCGAACTGACCGGGGGCAAAGTGGCGTCTGGACTTCAAAGTGTACCGGGCACGCGCACGCTCGCCGGCTCACGCAGGTCAAGACTGGAGCCTGTGTCCTATCGCCGTGCTTCCTGAGTGTGTACTCTCTGGCTCTTTTTTTTTTTTTTAGGACAAAACAACGTAATATAGAACATAAAGTTGTCACGGCGTGATTGCAGGTGAGCGGCGTCCCACTGATGTTACGTCACTCACGCAGCCAGAGTCTCCTCTCGCGCTTCTCGGCGTCCTGCCGCTATATCCCGCCGTGACTCAACACTCAAGTTTGTGGCAGAAAGCGTCCACCACTGCTCTTTCACTCAAAACACGCTCAACTGACTGAGCGCCAGATGAACTACCTGTCTTATGTCGGGTGGGGGGTTATGATAATCATCGTGATAACAATAACAATGTCAGGATGCAGAAGGGTTTTTGTTTCTAGATGTGATCTGGAAAGGTCAAGAGCGAAATTGGGTCAGAAACGGGCCGGAGCCACGGCAGACATGATGCTTCAGAGAAGCTTTTTGCTTCCGGACCAAAGAAAAGCTGTTTCCCTTTATCGGTCTTTCTCTAAGATTAAGAGGGTTGGGTTCTAGTCGTAAAAATTCCTAAACCTGACACTATCTTACTTTTGGATTGTGTCTCCCGTTCAGCAGTTTAAATTTTAGCTTTGCGTCGCTACCTCCGTCTGCTCCGTACATACGACATCTTAGGGCCCGGTCCACACTCTCACGGTTACCTCCGACGAATCCCTCCTCTCTTGCTCCTCTTCCATATCGATTAAGCAAAGGCGATGTCGATTTTTCCAAGTCGGCGATAAACTTCAAAAGATTATCCCCAAATACGTTGACACTTGATATATACCCATAATAACACCTGTAACTTTTGGATCTCCTCTAAAACGCTTTAAAAAATAAAAGTGGCCCTGTTGCTGTGGTGAAGAGTAGTGCCCCCCCCCCCCAAAAATGAATTTCCCAGGTAATAAATCTATGTTACATGCTGTATAAGGCTGAAGCCCGATCCTTGTATGCACTGGTAGGAGTCTGGTTGCTGATCTATAAGTTTAGTTAATTTATTATCACAGTTTATTACATTTATTTCATGAGATTTCTCCCCTTTTTTTTTCGTATCCAAATCAAGGGTCAAAGGGCAGATGGTCTCGTATGTTGCACAGATTGGATTTTTGACTTTACCCGTCTCGACCCATCTTTCCTTTTCTCTCAGTTTGGTGACCCCCCCCCCCATTAGGACGGGACTGTCTAGGAGTCAAAATGGCAGCGTCAACAAAACAGTCAGGCATCTGTAAGTCAGGGACAGCGAGACGGTGGACGCCACGACTTGACACAAAGCTGCTCTGTTGTAATGAGCTGCTCCCTCACTTCCCAGCATCGCTCATTAATTTAGCCTCTGTTATTTAGATTGGGAATAACCGCCGGTGTAATTTGTTCGGCTCGGTGGCAGGCGGCACAAAAGCTTCTCATGCAAATGAGGTAAATGTGTACACCAAATTACGGCTTGTCATTCTGCATAAAACAGCAGCGAGCCGGACGAACCACAGAAGCGACTGCTCGGACAAGGCAGCGCGAGTGGAATAAGGAAAGAGCTGAATGAAAATCTCCACGAGGCAAAGATGATTTCTTACTCTCTGAGGCTGCTGTTTGATTGGATTACAGTACAAATGTGTTTTACAGAGAATAAATCAAAATGCTGTTATCGCTGCCGAAAACCGACAGAGACGAGGACTTGGGGAGACTCACCTCACAGGACGGTTTGAGTAACAATATGCACATTCAAAAGCTCAGTTCGTACTTTATCACATACTGTTCTTGTCGTATTTTGTTGTGTATGCACGTGTACGTGCGGTCTAATGCATGGCAGAGGTCATGTGTTAGAAGCCCTGCCATAAAGAAAAGCCCAAGGGGCAAAGGGGGGGCGAAGAAAGCCGGCAGAGGAGGAGGATTGAGGAGGAGGAGGAGGGGGGAGGAGGGGGAGGGCGGCAGCAGAGGAGGCGTCTGTTTTTCCTCAGGAGCGAGGCTGCAGAGCGAAGTGGACATGGAAAAGCCGGGAAATGGGAAAATGGTGCAGGGAGCATCGGGATCGCGCCTCGGCTGAGCTCCCAAACCCTGCACTCGGTTTGACTAGACCCGGCTCCGTTAGGTTAGGTTCTGCTCGAGTCTGATCGGGCCGTGGTCCGGTGGACCCCCTCGGCTCCGCTCCTGCGACAGGTTTTCCAGAGCGTCGACTCTCGGTTCTCTCTCCTTACTCGGTCAGGTGGTCGCCACATGAAGTGGTCGGCGGTTTCTACTTATCTTTTATCTTTCTCCCACGTGAACTGCACATCTGAAAACATATAGATTGATACACGCGCATACACATTTGTGTAAATAAGTAAAACCTGAGTGTAATGAGTGTGCCTGTGCGGTCAGCTTTTATTCTGAAGGACTGACGCCCAAACATTTTCCTCCGACCAGTTGGTTAGTTTTTAGATAGTTAGCCCTTGTTTTTTTTCCAGGTCGTACTTCACATCCTACATAAGCTACCCACATGGGCATTACTACGCACTCGTGTCCACATCAAAAATGTACTGTAACACGACATCTTCTCGTAACACATACACAAAACCAAACGCGAAATCCGTCACAGCTGTTGGAAATATGTGGAAGTGATGTCATCAGCTCAGTCACTCAACCACAGGAAGAAGAAGACCAGACCCAACCGGCCTCAGACCAATACACATTATATTTTGTGTTAAAGTTTATGAGTTCACTGATGGTTACTAATGTTTTACGACAGTGTTTCGTTTAAGGTAAAGGTTTTACTCTAAAACCCCGGTTTTCAATAATTGCATATCTTCTCGTGAAACCGCAAATGTCTGTTTGCTAAATCTTTCCATGCTACATTTAGGAATCAAATGTAAACACTTGATTTGGTGTCATAAACTGTTTATCCCACCTTGAAAAACAAACCTTTATCTGCTCTATATTTTCTTTTCAGGTGCAAAAGCTGCTTCTGACAATAAACTGGCTTGTTCCAGCCTTCTGTGGAGCTCCACGTGGGTTTGGTTTGCCTCACAGAAGATTTTGTAGACAGGAAACTATTTGAAAGTCAATTTGATACGTGTTTGCATGATTTGAAAACGTACCTGATGCCATTATCTCCTCCGTTGCTCCGTGAAGGGCTGAAGTCTTTTTTTTTTTCTTAGACGGTGTTTGACCTGGGTCTGATGTCAACACTGTCTCAGGGTCTGTCAGGGGAACCAGGGGGTCCACTGGCACCAGCAGGGCTTAGCCCAGATTGACCCCAGGTCTGTCATCTCCCTTTTCCCACAGGAGGACTGACCTGGGCAGCCACAAAGTACTCATGGTCAGATTTATGTCCCAGCCACAGAATTACACCCTACAATTCTGCAGTCAACTACACCTCAGGTGGGATTTGAAGTAGTGATCACTATCTAGTATTTTAATACACTAATTCATGATATACAACATTATCAGTGGAGACAATGGTTGTAGATGTTTCTTTCAAAACCAAGCTTCCACAAGGCCTCTCCTGGAGAAAATCCTGCTTTCCGTTGCAGGCAGCAGCAAGAGCATTAAGTGGGGAATAAACAGAAGGCAGCTGGCAGGAGCAGCGGTAGCCACCATGTTCTGACAAGCAAAAGGGTGCCAGCCACACCCACATCCACACATCTTGGTGTGGGTGGCCACTCGATGGAGAGCAAGGTTTCCCAATTCTCTTTAAAGGGTGTAACCGCGGGGCGGTCGGCATCACTGAATGTCAGAGCCAGTGCTGAAGTGTCGTAAGCTGTAGACAAAGGGGTAAAACCGTCAGCGATACATCGATGCTTTTTTCCCACATCAAGTGGAGTTCTCAGTTTATAGTTTTGCCTCTTCTAATGTGTGTTTGAATGGTAATTTTGAGAACTGTTTCCCAACTATATCAAAGTGATGTTTCACCCAGAATCCATTCGACTGACTGAGTGATGAAGTTACACCATTGGTCGGCCGGCAGAGTGATGGAGTTTCCCCCATCGGCCGTTGCTCATTCAAAATGATTTGCCGCAAAAGCTGTCGGGGGGCGTTTTACAGGCAGTGTTACCAACGTAGCGCGTTTGTCGCTACATGTACCGACTCTTCATACCCCTTTAGGAGTTTGTTTGTTTTTTTTTTTTTCACAAAAGCACCTACAGACACATCTAGGGCCTTTCTGGACAATATTTACCTGCTTTCCGTAGAAGAGAGCGGCCAGTATTGCCCCGCTGGCGTGAGGTCGGGCTTCCCCGCTGCAGGCCCACCTCTCTATGCGTCTCATTCAACCGAACCTCACGGCAGCCGACACAGACATGAAGGAGCTTCTAACTTTCTCTCTGAGTGCTCAAATCACGGCGCAGCCGTTGTCTTCAACTGATGCGTACGGTGATTTTGTCAGAAGTTGACACGGATTTTTGCAGAGCAGCAGCTTGGAAATGGGTTGGAAGTGACTGCTGGTTAACATGTCGTCTTAAGTTTTCCGTTGTCTGACAAGAGAAACGGAAAAACATGTAAATGAGAGCAGCTTTATTGGGAATTCAGGTGTATTAAATTACCGTATATGTCAGCACAGACAGTAGGAGAGAAGCGAACAGATCAAGGGCGATGCAGCCATATACTAGGTTTTGACCTCAAATGTTCACTTGAAGCAGATTTGAAAGGTAAAATTTGATTTTCACAGAGAGCTACAGCTGCGGTTACCTTGATTCCATGTCAGTTACGCTGGATTTTGAAACTTCTCAAACCACTCCTGCAGCATAATCTGCTTCCTCACACGTGTTCCCAACATCAGTGTTGCCAGATTTGACTGACAAAAAGAGTCGGAGTCTAGAACCTGCCCATTTGTCGTAAAAGTAGCCCAGTGGATAGTCTGAGCTGTGGGCTACAACCATTTCAGCCTATATATGTTTACATTCTGGAAAATTAAATACGGCGAAGGCATTATTAGGCCTTTTTGCAACGTACCGAGGGATGGACAGACGACTATGACTGGATTTCTTTGATACTGAATAAAACCTGATGATTCTCAGGCAGGTTCTGTAGTTATAAGCAGCATCTTTCTCGTAGGATTTCTAAGCCGGCTCATGGATCTATATTGGCAAGGCACATCAGTGATAATGATATCCTTAGAAAGGGTTCGTCACACTGAATCCAAAATTGTGTGCATAGTGTCTCAGCGCTCAGAGTTGGCTGAGCTAAGGGTTTTAAAGTAGCCTGCGTTAGCTTCCTTCAGGAGCTGTGCCTTTCTGCGAACTGTTGATTAAACAGCCAAACTACAACTAACTTTATGTTGTTTTTAGAGCACCTGCCCCAGTCCCCTTCACCTCACACAGTATCTTTGCCTCACGTCTCTCCCTCTGCGCCTCCCTTACAGGTTAACACCTCTGGAATATGGCAGAACTTTTTTTTAGGTAGAAACTACCCAAATGGTATAAAAAGTACCCCAAATCACAACAACCCCTCTAAATCACAGGGCTTCCTGCTTTGGCAGCGATTGTTCGGGCCGTCATCCTAAATTACCGTTTTTTGAACGCGACTAAATTGTGATAATGTCAGGTACTTCTACTGCATGTCCCCTCACCTGGATGACTCAGGAACTTCCCAGACAAGTGGTGTAAGCAGAAAACGGCAGATTAACTGCGCCGTACAGGTTCGGTTTAATCGATGTCACTATTGAGGCTGTTTGTCTCAGAGCAGAGGTTCCAGTTCGGCCAAGGGGGGGAAACATAAATACAACGCGGGTTTTGTAAACTAAATTAAACACAGGTCACACTGACAGTCAGGCAGCGCTGCACATTCCAAGGAGCTGCTCTCACACACACACACACACACACACACACACACACACACACACACACACACACACACGGTAAGTAAGTAACGGTAAGTCTCAAGTGCTGAAATCACTCAGATTTTTTTTCTGCAGGTCAAAAGAGGTTTTGAAGAAATCCAGAAAACAGAGATTTGCAGTTTGAGCGTTATTTGTCTCCGTAAGTTTGAGGAGCACGTACCACGAGAGTTTGCACAGGGTGAGTCAATCGCTGAAGAATATCATCCGTCCTCTCACACTGAACATAAGTCCTACCCCCCCCCCCCACACACACACACACACACACACACATATATACTATATACACCTGAATGTATAGTATATACATGCATTTGGTTTAATATATATACACCAAAATGACCCATGTCAATGTTTCGCCAATTTTTCTGCTTCAAGTACGTTTTTTAAAAATATTTTCGACTTGCATGGCTGCATATTGACCTCATTTCGCAACAGCTAGAGTAAACCACTGTGTGTTCATGCCCCTTAATGCCTTTATACGCAACTGACTGATCATAAGCATGGCCTCATCTTTTCTAGTGCTTCAGTTGCACGGTGCCTATACAAAGACCCTGTTCCTGGGGGGTGTGTAACAGCGCCACTCGGTATCCTGATCATGTGGGCAGTGTTGTTTTCGTTCCTTTTCCGACAGACTAAAGCGGTGCCTAGTTAAATGTCAGGAGAAGATTTATCTGACATAGCGACAGAAACAACGGCGCTGAATGGAAAGTTGCATTCAGTCTGAACTTTTTCTCAGCAGGACAAGAACATAACGCTTCCAACTTACCCTACAAAAAATCTGTTTTTCTCAAACTAAAATACCCTCAAATCCCTTGTTCATTCTTTTTGTGGCGTTACATTTTGTTCTTTTCCTGTTTGACTTCACAAAATCATTTAAGGGGTTGAGATAATAAACCGCTTCGGTAACTTCTGTAACAATAGGACCATGGATGCTGAAGTGTGCCATCCATTTTTTTGGTCAAAGTCAGCTTTTCAGAAATTACGATTTTCCGTGACCATTAGCACAAAACTTGTGCACGGGAACCTTTTTTTAAGCGCTGAATCGTAAAGCAGGCGTATTTCAAACTCCCCATACAGCCGTCATATCGGAGGTTCTAAGCAAAATTAGAAGAGGCCGTTTCTCTGTGAAACTTCAAAATTTCACTGCAACTGATCCATGATGGCGTAAGACGACGTCAGCGTTTTTAATTTTGCCTTCTGCTTGATTTTCGTAAAGTTCTCCGTTTAATGTCCATGATATGATACGGCTGCAAAGCCTCGTAACCCAGTAATCGTACTTTTTTTTCGGGATTACAGGTCTGGGGATGGAGCCTAAACGTGTGAAAAACAATATCAGGGGAAAGTCCGGCCGTGGACACCTCGCCCAGCGATGGCATCCCGTGCTGATACGGTAAAGGTCACTCCGTGAGCCAACAACAGGATACGGTTATGATAAGCATCCAATCAGAGCTCACGCTGCCGTGATAAGCATCCAATCTGAGTCTGAGAGCTTGTCGCTGCATTCCACAGGCTGATCTGACACTATCATGAGGCCCGATGCCAGCTGGGACACAGAGCCGCGGGGCTATTTTAGGGTCCTTACAGATAGGAAAGAGTTCCAGCATAGCTGAGACAAACGGAAAGAAATCTGACCGAGCTGCACTTGAAACGAGGATATGTTACTTTAACCCTTTCTGATCAGAGGCGACCCGCTCGAGACCTCTAACTTCCCCAGGTGAAAGACCTTGTGTTTCTCCACTGTTCAAAGGATTACGTTGAGCGTATTATGCATGGTAAGAAAGAGAGACACTGCGACGCACGCTGCCTTTTTCTGTATTAAACCCGAGCACAATCTGTTCCCTGACCTTAACCAAGTGCTGTGGGAGTTTAAACAGAACCATAAAACAGTTTAATGATGCTGGAGTCACTACAAGTGGATGTTGCGCTGCAAGATCGGATATTTTGGCCCCAAAAAAATATGTTGTCAGTGTTAATGATATGTTCAGTATCAACGTGTTTGCGACTTTCCAAATATGTAAATGAACAACATTTCCTCAATATGTTAATACAAAGATCTGGTCGCAACTACGTTTCCTACGAAACTGTTGCAGTTTATTTTTTTATAAATGTAAGTCCTCGGGGACAGAGATGCCACCGCGCTGTGTCACTGTCTCCTACGAGTTGTGATAAAGATAAACTCCGCGATGTAGTCAATAGTCACTGATCAATGGTTCCGAATTCCCCTCCCATCTCACTTTTGATGCTTTGAAACTCAACAATCTCCAGTAACCTCCCGGCAGACTCTTCCTTATCTGTATGTAAAGAAACATTCCATTTCAGTCAGATAACGTTGGCGTAACCGGGCAAAATTGTCACACGAAACTAAATCCATGAATGTGTGAACTGCGTTAGATGAAAGTGAATGCTAAAGCTGCATTAATTGGCAAACCGAGGCTAACTGCATCAGGACGCTAACGTATCGCACTCAGTTACCTGTTCACACATCCAGCAGAGGCAGAGCAAAACCGTCATTCATTTGGACTCATGTTTGTGTCCACCTGATGAATTAAGTCCAATATTTGCTTTCCTTTCAGCTCTGCTTTGGTGTCCACCGGCTTCTGAGAAAGATAACAAAAATCTGAGAAAAGGCTTTCTTCACCAGCTAACCTGTAACTTTGTCTGTCTGCTGTTTGCGGCTGAGCAGGTATTGCACAGTTATTTCTTCGGAGCTTTGTTTGGCTGAAAAACAAAACAAAACAAAACAAAACAAAAAAAGCAAAAAAAAAAAAGCAGCTTCCTACTGCTGCTGGAAATGGGGTTGATGAGAGCTGTGAGAGTGAACAGTGAAACCGAAACTAGGAGCTGAAAGAAGCTAAAAAAGCTCAGTGAAGTAAAAGGTTGGAGGACGGTGTCTGGTTTAGAGCATTGTTGAGACAAATGTACAAAAAAAACAAGGGTGGGAATTCCTCAAGACAGTGCACATTTCACGAACATAGGACGGAAATGTAGATGTTTCCTCAGCCACTGCAGTAGACACATTTCCAAAAGTATGTGGACGCCCAACCACGACATCCATATGTGATTGCTGACCATCTGCGACTAACAGCCTCCGCTCTCCTGGAACCTGGCTGGAGGTATTTGCGCCCGTTCAGCCCCCAGAGCACGCTGGGCGATAAGATGTCGCCCGCGGTCAGAGTTCTGGCTCTGTGCAGGCCCATTAAGTTCTTACTCACCAGGCCGGGAAAACCATTTCTTCGCTATGTTGAAACAGGGAAGGGCCTTCCCCACATTGCTGCCACAAAGCTGGAAGGATGCTGTTGCCTAACATATTGTATTCTTTGTGGCCTTAAGATTTCCTCTCATTTCAATCCAAGAAAAACAGACCCAGACCCAAAAAAGGTATGTAGATGTGGGCCACATACTTCTGGCCATATTGTTTGGAAACTTTGGTGTTGATAAAATGACTTTACATCTAATAACTACCTCCTTTGAGGATTTGTGATTCTTCTTCCAAAAAAACCTGTTGGAACAATGAATTACCTTGGCTGAGGATTAGGACCGGAGATGCTGCTCTTCATATTGTTCCCGTAAGTAGAACCAGGTTTAAAAGATCTGTTTGTCAGCCAAAGATTGATGCAAGACTTTGGAGACAGAACCAGCAGATCCTCCAGATTTATCTATTTCTCTTTAGTGTGTCATGAAAAAAAAAAAAAAAACCCTTAAGCCTGTGTTTGAATCTTTGAGGACATGTCTACCTCGCTGTTTCTCCACCTGCGGCGGGTGACGTCCGTCAGTGGACGAACGCGTCTCGTCACGGCGTCGTGAGCGCAGACACTTCTAGCCTGGGTGGCCCCAGTGGGGACGCGAAGCCCTCAACCCTGGCGTTGAACTTCGCTTCCTAGCCTCGCCGCTCCCAGAGCGCCTTGCAGGTAAAACTAATGGGCGACTCCACATCTGTGGCCCATTCGCCGTTTTTAATGAGCAGGAGAGTGAGGTGCGGCGAGCCGAGTATGAATGAACAAGCGGGGACTTTAACTAGCTGCCTCTGCCATTAAGAGCCTGAGGGGCAATTATGTTACCAAGCACCAGTACAGTGTGTTACTACACGCAACCGCCTTCGCACGGCTCCAACCGATGCAATTCTTTGTAGGATAACTGAGGGATAAATAAACCATCCGACATTCAGAGCAAGCTGCAACCAAAAGAACACTGCGGAGACATTGATCTCTTTTATTTACGTCTTTTTCCCACAGCATTGTTGGTTAGTTTCACTCCTCCACTTGGTCAGATTGGTTTGGTTTCTGGTAAACTAGCTTTGCCATTGCCCAATTAAACCGTATCAGTATTTTTTGTAATACATATTTTAACACAGTACAACAAAGATAAACAAGAGCATAGCTGTGTTGTTTTAAAAACAGCCATAGCTGAAAATTACTATAGTCTGAGTGGTAATTAAGTCTTGCACAACATCTTTTTTATAAATGAATAAAAAACATGAGTCATTTGAGGGACGGATTTATCCTTACAGTACTTAAACTTGCATCGTTCTGCAGCTCTGGAAAATATTAGGAAAAAGATAAGATACACGGTCTTGGGAAATTGAATAAAAGGATTCATTAAGGAAGAAGTTATCTGAATATAGACTGAGAGACTCAAACAGTCACATTTAAGGAAACGAATACATCAGTAACATCAATAACGGCAAATAAAACTCGAAAGGGAAACTGTTCATAGGTCAGACTTATGAAAGGATGCTGTTCCTTCCCAGGTTATAAAGTTTGTTCATAACCTGAGCAGTGACCGCAGCCTTTTTAGTATTAAAAGTGCCGCAGTCCCTTCGGTGTTAGAATGCTTTTAGAGAAGTCGGTCCCTGAACCGTTTCCACCTCTAGATTTCTCAGGGTCAAGCCCTTATGCCGATGTTTTGACTGTCAGCCTCTCTAAAGCCTCTGGGGTCGTCTGACAAAGAGCAGCCACCCTCTGTTAAATCTGCTGCTGTGAAATCATTAGAGCCCAGGCCTGCCGGTGGTCCACGAGCACGGGACCTGGTTCTGTGTGTGTGTGTGTGTGGGGGGGGGGGTTGGTTTGATGCTCCTGACCAGTGTGAGTATCAAGTGAGGATCAACATGGATGAGTGAAGCTTGTTATCGACAGCTTTGACGCTGCATTGCGTGTTCTGATCATACGACTCCTGCTTTACAGTTCATCCAGAAGTACAGGTCTTCCCTTATCGATCTATTACTGATCCTTTCAATAAACTATCATTTAATCATTTTGGTCTTTAAGACCTTTAAAAAAAATAGTAGTAAATGCCCCACAGGTTCCTTTTCTGGCTTAGAAGTAAAAATCATAAATGAAAAAATCCATAAAATAAAAAATCCTCAGAAGTTCAAATTACCAAGATATGAAACAAAAAGATGCTGAATATGTTTATTATTTGAATGATCAACTCATTATCAAAAATAATCACCGATTAACTGCACTGACCGACTAATTGATTATTGGACGAAGCGTTTCGGTGCTGATAAATTATTTTGTTGTGAAAAACGTGGGTGAACTCTGTGCTTCATGCACAGGGAACAGAAAAGACCCTCAACGGAGTAAAAGCTGAAACCAGCTCATCATCAAGCACCATCGAAACATCAAGAAAAATACGTGTTTACACCGGTAATGTTGCCTCGTCAGACCCAGGAATCTTTCCTGTCTATCACAGAGATGATCCATCCTGACCTTGTGGTGACCTTTTCTATTCCCGAAACACTCAATCGATTGTCAAAAATAAAAAAAAATCGACACCAATTTTGAAGATAGAAGAATCATTTTGAGCGGCTTGTCATTTTCTGGCTCCACTTTCTCACCTGTGAAGATTTGCATCCGTTTCTTTTCCACTCTCTTTCATTTTAAGTCTTTGCGGAGGGAACATCTCTGGGTTGATCGGCGCATGACGAGCCCGTTCACCTGCCGCCAGCTGGTGGTCGATGGCGGCAGGTGGCAGGCAGAGTTTGGGCTGTGATCTCTGGCCCACTCTCATGTTTTCACATTATGTGTATTTTCGAGCTGGTATATATTTCTTCCCGTTTTATGTGACGTGAACCCAACTCGTGCATTGTAGATGATGAGCGATGTGTGTGTTAAGTGTATTATGGCTTTAGAGATGTAAATGTTTCTGTCGTGTAATCCGTACGCACCCGATGCTGATCTTGTAAGGCGCGAGCTTGTGTACGCTGCAGCGCGAGACATGAGGATGAAGATGATCTAGGTTCCCCTGTGTGCGCTGGAATTTACACTGGGTGAATCACTTGGGCTTTTGAGCTGTTGGACGGACAAAGCAAGACGCGTGAAGACATCGACTTTGGCTCTCAGACATTACTATCAACCAGATTAATCGATAATTAAGATACTAATTAGTTTTAGTTGTGGTGATAAGTTTGACTTGTTTCCCAAAAATCCTGTTGGTCAACAACCCGATGTCTCCTCTTTTTGCTTTTTCCTAACGACGATGTTTAAGTTTCTGATTCTTTCTTTTAATTAAAAAAAAATGTTTTTTTGTCAGATAAAGGGGTTGTTGCGTTTTGTCAAAATGATTTGTCAGATAAAGAAAAGAAAAGAGGCAGAGGGTAGTTACAGAAAGCGTCTGGGTTTATGTCCGTTTACCTCCCTTCAGCTCGTCACTGTCACCTCTCCGCTCCACATTCCAGCCGTCCCGCTCTTATCTTTATGGGCTGAGGACGGGCTGAATTACAGCAGTTAGAGGACCGTTTTCTGGAGCTTTGAGACGCAGATGACCAGAGAGCAGACGTTCATGGAGACGACAATCACTTATCAATGGATAGATGACAGAAGAGAGGACAATATATAACAGAAGAAAGCGGCTTCTGACGTGGCAGAGATCCACTCGAGGGGTTTTTTTAGTGTTTAGAAAAATCAAACAAAACTAGAAAGTGAGACAGAGCTGAAAAAAGCTGTTGTGGAGTGGCTGTAGTAAAAGTAAATGGTCTGGTAAAGCTCCCGAATGACAAACAGTAAACTGTCTTTAACCTGAGTTTCTACTCGAGCAGTCGTTTGAGGAGAGTCAGCTCAGAGCCCGACTGTCTTTATACAAAGAAAACCTGTTATTTGGACAATATTCTGTGCAGGAAGCATTGCAGGATGTGTGTGTGTGTGTGATTTTTTTTTGGATGTAATTCTTTATATTAAACTAATCCTAACCACTAAACCATCACTCCACCTTAAACCCACAAAAAAACTCAGCAAATCAGCTTTAACCAAAAGTCGATTGAAACCTCCAACAAAACAGTTGTCGGAGCAGTTTTGTTGCTGTTTTGACGAACATGACAATTCATAGTAATGTTGGGAAACCATAGACGTGACTGATAACTCACTGCCACGTCATTATGTTTGAGCTGGTTAGCGTCGGTCATGCAATACGGTCAATCAAGATGATCACCGGAGGCAAACTAGATGAAATATCAGATCGGATTTCAGAGAATTCAGCGTCTGTTGCCGAAGAGCTCCGGCTTTGTTCACGTCAGAGGAGAAGGATTCCTGCAGGGTCGTGTAACATGCCGAAGCTGCACGACAAAACACGGCACTGCATTTTAAAGCTGTAAAATGAACAAATTAAAAAGACACAAAAGGCGCTGGACAGATGATGGCAACCGAATGATGACGAAGGACGAAGACGCCAGTTAAAACAGTCTCGCTCGGACGGTGATAATGCGTCGTTTAACAGTCAAAATCAATGGTCCTGAAGATCATTTCACATGTGAGAAATAATTTAACTACAAGCTGATTTTCTGAAGGTAATCTCAACGGATGGGTTTGACCAAACTAACGGAAAAGGGACAGCGGTGGTACCTGTGTCCAGATTTTGAAATATCAAAGCTTATCAGTGTATTGAAAAATTACTCAATGGGTTTAATCAATGGGAGAAAATAGTTCTGTGGATTCTCCAGAGTCAGCTGAAACTTTGAAATACTAAAACTTTTGTAAAGCTTTGAGCTGCACAAAGAAGATGCCAGTCACAACCATTGTGTACTGGGACGGAGGCAGAAATCTTAGAGACAGACATCTGAGAATGCTGGAACAGAAAACCACAACTATAATTGCATGGCCAGATACCGCTAGAGGCAAATGAGACAGATTTTTTTATTTTTATTTAATTTTTAAATTTGTACGAACTTGAATTTCTAAAAGAAGTCTGTCCTGAGCATGTGCACGTTTTACTGAATTTGACAACTAACCAACGTTGGAGAACACTGCGATTTGAAACTTCTCGAAGTCAGAGGTGGATGAGGATGAGTTCTAGCTGCTTCTCCGAGGTTTGCTCATGTGGTCCCAATTTTTGATAAGATTTTCTCCAAAACGATATTCCGACCTCAATACGACCTCGAATGCAGTAGAATACAGCAGCTGCTCCGCTTTATCCAGGCCCACAGAGGACGCCGAGTGGGGTTTCTCCTCCAATCAGGCGTTGGGCCTCTGAGGGACTCCTGCACCTACATGGAACAACCCAGTTTGACCACTTTTCCCAGAATGAGAAGGAGCCGCCATGTCTAATGATACCCAGTGGGTTAAATTAGCTTTGCGTGACGGTGTCAATGCAATATACACATGCACATATATATATATATATGTGTATATATATATGTGTGTATATGTATATATATATATATATATATATATATACACACATATATATATACACATATATACATATATACACATATATATACATATATATACATATATATACACATATATATATACACATATATACACATATATATATACACACATACATATACACACACACACACACACCGACACACACACACACACACATATATATATATATATATAAATGTGTGTGTGTGTGTGTATATATATATATGAAAACCACAATATAAACCATATATATATATATATATATATATATATATATATATATATATGTACTATAAGAGCCCCTGTATGATAAAAGCTCGTGCTGAGCACGTCCGGCTTTGAATCAGGGGGAATATTTGTTTGGAAATGTAGAGTTGAGGCTAAGCACTCTGAAGAGGAGGGAAGCTGTGTCTATTGAAAAATCTACAGGATGACACAAACAATTATGAGGAGAAATCATAACACGGCCAAGATGGCTCCTCATGACCTATTTTGGATGTTTCCCCTGGCAAAGCGGCAAGAGGGGAGAAAGAGGAGGAGAGAGACAGAGAGAGAGAGAGAGAGAGAGAGAGAGAGATGACTGGAGACTATTGGGGTTGAAAGCAAAATATGAAGAGACTATTACTGCTGCCCAAGTCTTTCAGCACCTCTAGCTATAGCAAGTCAAGGGAGGAAAAAAATTAAGGGAAAAAGATGGAGATCAAAAAGAGGGAAGGTTTTGGTTAAAGGTTTGAGGAAAGTGATGAACTGAAAGAAAGAATGGAGAGAGAAGGAGAATACTAAGACGTGGAGGAGAAAGTGAGTGAGATGGAGAGAAAGGGAGAAGAGGGGGTGGGAGTATGACCAGTATTGTATTTCATCTCTGTGTAGTGGACGTCTTAATCAACAGTGTCAGGTTTTCTTTCTGGAGGCCGCATGGTGTTTTTCATGCTGGCAGCAGAGGTAACATGTGAGTGGCAAACAGGACGGGGAGGAGGAGCGGCACCAGCTTGCATTAAAAAAAAATCAAAATATGTCGGAGGTAAAATTACTGCTCCACGCAGACATTCACATGTTGGATAAAACACGTGGGTCTATTTGCACTGTCTCGTGTGATGAGCGTGTCAGTCGAGCACCGTCCCGTAGGAAATGTACTCTCCAGAAGAAGCTCGATCGTGCAGGAGCAGTGTGGGTTCTCTCAGGTTTGTGCAGTTGGTGTTTCAACAGATGCCGAATTTCCTCCCTTACAAAATAAAACACAGGCCCAAGGCCGAAGTTGAAAAGTTACAATCGCACTCTTAGTTTTTGTGTGTGTTATATTTCACTTTTGCACATCTGAAGCGGGCCTGCTGTCATCCCAAAATACAGCCACACTCAGCCGAGGGGATACGTGGGTTTTAGGCACCAGGTCCGGCTGTAGAACTCACACCATGGTGGGGTAACACAGCAATAATATAGTGGCACAAAAGGATACACACAAATACCATGAAGTAGGATGAGATCGATGGAAATAAAGGTATTAAATCTCCACACACAGACTGTAAATCCCTTTGTAGAAAACACTGAAATATTAATGTCTCATAATAGTCAGTATTCAAATCCTTTTCTTTAAAGAGGTGCAATTCTTGTCTTTTAGAAACAACTCACTTTCATGCAAGTTCGTTAAAATAGCACAGTCCCAGTGCATTTCTACCTCGAGGGGTCCGTCTGTGCCCTGTATCTTCTAACCCTTTGAAAGTAATTTGGGGCATCCACACGGATCTTTTCCTCCCTATTGTCTGTCATTCTCTGTCTGTTCTCCCAGCAAAGCGCTACACAAACAAAAACTACTGTTGAAAGGCTTTTGTAAAAACACTGCGAAGATCTCCAGTCCCGCTTCCGAGGTCTTACCGAAGGAAAAAAATAAAAAGGAAAGAAGTCCTGCGGTCTGTGCGAGCATCAAAAGCAAAAAGGTGCTCGGTAGGGAGAGAGACTGGCTTCAGATTGTGAAATTAATGATGCATTAAAGTGAAAGCAGCATTTTAGTGTTGTAGCTGCTCCAGGTGGTGAAACCCTTATTGGCTAATCCAAACTACAACGATGCATTTTACGAGCCAGTCCTGCTTTTTCAACATTTAACTCCGACTCTCGATGCATCAAAGCAACTCATAAAGCCTGGTAAAATAAATAGATTTTAAAAAAGTAAGTGAGTAAATAAATACATGAATAATTAAGTGGTAGAGTCAGAACCATTTGCCCTTTTTTTTCTCTGATGGTGGAAATGAAGTTTAAAGTTGGAAAAAAAAATCCTTAAATTACTACTATAAGTGAGTGCATGTAATTTACAGACATGTACTTTATATTTACGCCATAATCATATCATAGGCTGCCTGGTCTTATAAAACCATAGGAGATTTATTAAAAAAACAAAACCAAACCAAAAAACATGGGATGCACATGTGAGAGAAGTGGTGAATGTAAGTTGATGTTAATGGAGGAAAATGATGGGAATAATGAAGAATTAAAAAACAACCTTCGGGGTCTTTGACCAAAGTCATGAACCTACAAATGATAATTAAATGAACTATTACAAAAATACTGAAGGAATGTTGAGGCACAAAAAAAGGGGCTGAAGACGTGGAGCACATACGCGCATTTACCGGCTAATTGTGCAGGGACGCCGCTGGCAAAACGCCGGCGCAGACCCCTGAGCCTCCGCGTGAGTTGAGGACATAAAGTTGTGACTGATGGCGACGCATCGCGACGCGTGAACGGTGAGCGGGCCCGGCAGGGCTTTTATGGAACACCAGTCCACGTAACCCCGCTGGAAGGTGACACCTCCTGATTTATGGCTGTATTTAGATAAGGCGCGCTCGTAAATGGTTTCTAAATAGCGTCAAGGTCATGTAATGTAATGGGATAATGTTTTTCGGGCGATGGAGATAAGATGATGTGTTTAGTGTGTGAGGAGCTGTGGGGAATTAACGCGGAGATAAAGCCGCTGCAGGCCTTTTCCTTATACCGCTGAGGTATGATGGCAACAGGCCGCCGACTGCGTCTGTCCCAGAAGAACCGACCCATTCATCAAACCTTTCATTCACTCTTCCCGGGGCGCTCTGAAATATGCCCCGTGTTATTGCTGGAGGAGGAGAGGCGGATGGCAAGCTCCCCGGGCCGGCTCGGCCCGATAACGCTGTCTGCGCGCAGCCGCTTCGTGCGCAGATCGGGCCATTACGCGTTCGAGAAAATATGGGACCGGTCTTAAGCGGGCGGCCGGACGAGAGGGCCGACGGGGACGGTGGAGAGGAGGAAAATAAATCTCGCGTTTCCAGAGTAAACGGACTGCGCGCAGCAACGCGTCGGAGCGGGTCGAGACAAACTGGGGGATTTTTTTAAGTATCAAAAAAAATAAAATAAAAAAATATACATAGTTCTGCTTTCCATCATTCGTTCATTCTTGAAAAATGAACCGGTGTCAAAACAAATGAGAAAGCAACTCTGTCTAAAAGTTTGCTTTTTTAAACTCTAGCGAAACATAATATGAGAGCGTGTAATAGGACAAAAAATGAAAATAAAAATAAACACAAAGTTCAACGTGTGTGTTTTTATATGTGGTCGATTTTTCCCCCGAAAGGTTTTTCTCTTTGAATTTCATCCTATTCCCACATTTCAGTATTTGAATCCCCTCGCTGACTTTCAAACAGTCCAATTTCCCAAACCGTGGAGCTCGAGTCGATAAAGTAAAATGAAATGATCGTTTCAGCCACTGAGCTACAGCAGCACCTGATCAAACAGGTATCTCCTGACACGCGCTGCGTAAAAACCCAAACTGCAAAACTAAGGAAAAGACATGCGAACCGACAAAAGAACCAGAAGTCTTCCAAAACCTGAGACAATTAACCCCCCCCCCCCCCCCTCATATGTGCACGTCTGCGTAGCCAGCAGCCCAGTCCAACCAGCAGATATTTGCTCCTTGTGTAGTGGTTTGAGATTATGGCACCATGGCGCACGTTATTACAAACCTCTCCAGAATCTCCTCCCATCGCGGGCGCTTCCCTCTATTGGCTGCCTCCTTTCCACGCTGACATCCAAATCATATAAACCTGGGGGCCTCACACCTTCGCCGGGGTCAAATTTCTCGGGCACATCGGAGCAGCCTCTTCGGGGGAAACGATCGCACGCACGAGACGCGAGTGGAGCCCAGCCCGCCGCCGAGATTCGCTCCTTGGAATGATTCGCTTTTTACGGCCCATTTCACCTCGGCTGAAGCCGCTCTCACAATGACCACGACGTAAAAACTGCGTGGGCTCGACTCCTCAGTGAATCCAAGGGAATACGTATCCCGGTCTTGAATGAGTCCCGTTGGCTGCGGATCCCCGAGCAGCGAGCGTTTTGGGGCAGCGGCTGAGAGCGAGCGAGGGCGACGGACAACACGGCGGCGACACTACTTGCTATCCCGGTCAGCATGAACCTCATCGGGGGCTACCAGCATCACCACCACCTGATGCACGAACCCTTCCCGTTCGTCCAGCGGTGTCACCAGGACGCGCCGTACTTCCAGAGCTGGGTGGTGAACCACGGCGAGGTGCCGCCGGACTTCCAGATCCAGGCGCCCTACCCGGCCGCGGAGCTCGGCGCGTCCGGAGCGACGCACGACGCGCGGATGGAGGGACTCCAGGCGGGGATGGGGAAGAGGAGAGCGTCGGGGCCGAAGAAGGAGCGCCGGCGGACCGAGAGTATCAACACAGCTTTCGCCGAGCTGAGGGAGTGCATCCCCAACGTCCCGGCGGACACAAAACTGTCTAAGATTAAAACTTTACGCCTGGCGACCAGTTACATCGCCTACCTGATGGACGTCCTGGCCAAAGACTCCGGGGAGACGGAGGGTTTTAAGGCCGAAATTAAGAAATTTGAAAACCGAGATCTGAAAAGAAAACGAGAGCTGGTAAGTTCGAATGAGCCTCCGGAGGCTTCGTGTGGTTCAAATAACGGCAGCCCCGAATTTGTTTCTATGAGCGAGTCGCTAATTACTTTACATTTATGACTTAGTGGAGGAAAAGGGCTCGTGTGT
Source organism: Xiphias gladius (assembly GCF_016859285.1). Lineage (NCBI taxonomy): Eukaryota > Metazoa > Chordata > Actinopteri > Istiophoriformes > Xiphiidae > Xiphias > Xiphias gladius. The sequence continues at coordinate 3,490,116 of NC_053416.1, read as the reverse complement.
TTAAATAGTTTGGTCTCATTTATTACAGGCCAACACTGTTTTTATTCAGCCTAAATTTAAAACAGGATTTCCTCATTTTTATCATCACCTGTATTTTTGTTTGTTTTGTTTTATCTTAATAGAACCAATTTGAAAAATATCGATTTCCTTTAAAAAAAAAAAGGAAGAGAGTGAATTATATTTTTTTAGCCAGCAGACCTAAATCAGGACTGTGATATATCAGTTTGTAGGAGACGTACATAAATGGTGTTTTGTTGTCATTTATGATCCACTGTTATTATGTATGTGTGTGACATCGCAGGCTCATAGCTTTGCTGGAGTATCCTCAAATCGACACCAAACCCCGTTACAAAAACCGGGGTTTTTAGGAGTCGCTTTTTAGACCCTTAAATCTTCATACACACCGAGAACACTCATTTTTTTTTAATTAATTTTTTTTTGAACTGTATTGTAGCAGTGAAACAGCTCATGCATAGTATGAGTCTGTCCAGCAGCTGAGCAACACGACAACCATCCAGCACCAGTGGGGCCTTTCTAAATATACCGGGGTTTTTTTTTGTTTTTTTTTTTGCTTGTATTAATTTCTTCCCCACTTCAGAAAATAACTTCACAACGGGGAGGTCGACACGTGTGTTTTTAACTTAAAACACGCGGTCATTTACATGCTAATTTCACCAGCTACAAAAAGTAAAATTTTCTATGTTTATTAGAAAAAAAAAATCCAATAAAATTCGGTTTTAGTCCAGTAAAAATACATTTAGCGCCACGTGCAGCCATTTCAGTTTGAACGTGTGAATTGTGATTTAATATGACATATTCCATCATATGTGACAAGGGCCATGTTACGTTAGATATGCGGTCAGTCGTTTGGGCTGGGTTGAGCCTTTGGTCTGGGTCACGGCGACACGGAAAAACAGTGTGTGCCACGACTTTCCCAAGACTCCAGCGTAGTCGGAGTCTCGGAGACGAGTGAACGCGTGGTGTTATTAGTACGTCCTGCAGTGATATCACAGGAAAGGTCCAGTAATTCTCACTGAACTGAACTGAACTGAGTAAACCCCCCTGCTGATGATAATGCGGTGTCTCCCCCACCCCCCACCCCCCCACAGACTGACGGCCAGCAGGAATCCTTAGGAGCCGAGAAGAAAGTGAAGGGCCGGACCGGGTGGCCGCAGCAGGTCTGGGCTCTGGAGCTCAACCAGTGACCCTCCCTCCCTCCTTCCTCCCTCCTTCCTCCCTCCTCGTCCCCCAAACCTCTTCAGAGACTGGATCCAAATCAGATTAAAACCACTGACTGACTGAGCCTAAACGCACCGCCGTGCGCGCGCAGTGACGCGCAGAAAGGAGAGAATTAAAGGAGGACGCGCAAACGGGGCGACCGGCGGACGCAAACGCCGGAGGCCGGAATCTTCTCTGTCGAGCTGCTCGATCTTCTGCTGGTCTGGTTTCTAGGTCGACACCCGGTGCCGAAGGTGTAGGTGTTTGATATTTGTGGTATTTCTGCGTTTTGATGTTTCCACCACTCCAGATGTGCTGTAGACCAGATGTTGCCATGGTGTCAAAAAAAAAAAAGGGGGGGAAAAAAAAGGGAAAAAAAACAAAACATGTGCTTTGGCGTTTTCCACAAACTGAAAAATCAATAAATTATGACCAATGATGAACGAGAGGAAATGCACAGTAGCTTGTGGTCGGAGGAAACTGCAGAAGGTACAAAAATGAAATGATCTCTTTGGTTTTTTTTATTTTTTAGCGCGTATAAAACCGGTTGTCTGTCCAATCAGAAAGCGGGTTCAACGCTCAGTTATCGGAACCGCGTTTCCTCAGCGTGGACACACAAACAGTTGTAGGATACGTTTTTTGGTTTGTTCGTTTTCCCGCGCGCCGCCAGCTGTTTTATTTAATGCCAGGAGGAAATTAAATGATCACGAAGGCGAATATTTCTGCATAAATATCTTTTCCCCGTATGTTTTTGTTTCGTGAGCGAGTCTCGCCTCAAAGTTTCCATCGTTTGTAAAATTTTCAACTGCATTAAAAAAAAAAATCAAAACAAAAACACGTTGAATAATAAAAAAATACAAAAAGGTTGATATTTTGTTTTGAAAACATTAATTAATGAACCTAATCGGTTAGTTCATAAATAGCTGATAAAGACAAGCAAAAACCATTAAAAGCGTAATAACTGGATGTGTGTGTTGAGCAGCTTTTCCTCTGATGTCACGTCGTGGAAAAATTGAAGAAAAAATAAATAAATAATTGAGAGGGGAAACACACCGACCGCGGCCAGAAGCCCAGAGCCCGGTGGAAACGCGTTTTGAGGGGAGACGGTTTGATTTGATTCGATTCGATTCGATTCGACTTGATTGGTCACGGTCTCATCATCCATTTGGCGCAGTCAGAATATTTCAAGTTAATATCTATCGAGATGCAGCCCCGGCTGCAGGGCTCTCCAGGCCGCTGTTGCTGTTTCTTGTAAAAGGAGAAATAAAATAAAAACTAAAAAAAAAAAAGAAAAAATTAAGAAACGGCTGAATCTACCTCAGAATGAATGTCACCGTCCGGACGGAGACGCCGAGTGTTCAGTTGACGCACAGCTTTCACTCCGACGTGTAAAACACTACGAACCTGGAGGGACGGTGGGTTTTACTGCTGTGCCACACGTCGATGGGAATGTACATTAGATGTGAAGTTATGTATAGCTCCGTAAATAAATGAATTATTTTAAGACACTCCAGCTGTGGTGACGGTGACCCCCCCCCCCCCGGCTTCACTTTTCTCTTCTTAGTACACGTTTGTTGGGGAGAGGAACAGAACTGACGGAGGAAGACGATTCATGTCAGCACTAAGCAGAAAAGGACTTTTTTCCTATTTATGGATTTAATCTCGGAATGTTCTGGCTTTTTCCTCGTAATGTTTTCCACTGTCAGAATTGTTTTTGATTTTCACGAAACTTTCCGCCTATTTTTCTCTGGTGATTTAGATTTTTTTTTTCTTTCTTTACACAATTCTACCCTTAAAGAGGATTTTTTTTAAATTTTATTTTATTTTTAAGATCGATGTCAGGAAACGTTTTTTCTTTTAATGTCCCCGGTTGTCTTCAGTGTCCTGCTGTGCAAAACATTCACAAATGGCCAAAAAATAGAAAAGGAATAGCCTTCATCATATTTGTACATTTTTAAATGTTCCTATTTATATATCTATCTATATAGATAGATAGAAAAATACAATTTCTAATGCTCCTCTGCTGACTGGTAGTGTAAACACTTTATTCTGGGTGAGGACTTTTGATGGGGGCCTCTGAAATCCAAACAAAACACTGTTCTGTCTGTAACAAGCTTCAATGAACTTCGACAAGAGTTAAGAGAAGTATAGTCATTGAAAAAAGAAAAAGAAAAAAAAGTTTGGTTTCAAAAATAATGTCACCAAAAAAGAAAAGAAAAAAAAAAGTGACTTCTCTTCTTACAAAATGTTTTGACTGCAGCTGCAGGATTTATGATGATTTCGGTCCCCAGCTGTTTCGAAATCCACACCTCTGTCCGGCTGCACCTCGTTTCACAGGAGAGTCCACGGCGACGCCTAGTGGTCGGAGTCTGTTACTGAAACGACACAGAATGAGGAAACCGCAGTCTTGACCTGAAGACACAAAATCACGTTTGTTTGGTTTGTTTTTGTTTTTTTAAATCATCCGTACATTTTAAAAGTGGCAGAAATTCTTTCCACAGCATCTGTGTGTGTGTGAAAACAGCAGAAACACCCACAGCATGTGTAATAGTTGATGAATCTGGGAATGAACAAAGGCAAGACTGTTGCTTCTGCCTGTACAATACATTTATTATTATATTTATTATTATTATTGTTGTTATCATTATGGGCAATGAGCAGCCATATTTAAATATGTTTTTTCTAATACAATAATTAGGTTAATGTGGCATGGCCTATATGTTAATAAAGTTGGGTGTTATCTACACGACACTAACAGACCTACAAGCAAAACTGAAAATACAACAGACACTTAAAAAAATAATAATAACCTTGTCAGAAGGACACAAACTCAGTGTGGTGGACAAACTTAAATATAATGTGACAGAAGATGAGATTAAAAAAAAAAACAAAAACAAAAAAAAACAATCCCAACAAACCCCCCAAACTGTGTCTACACTCCATGGAGTTACCACTATAAAAGAAAACCAAAAGAAAAAATATCAAAAACAGAAATGAAGTTCAAGACGAGTTGTTTTTTGAGAAGGCGGACGACCAAAAGTTTTCAGCAGTGCACTATGAATTTAAAATGAACCTGTGGGTTTCAGCAACGTTGGATTCATCGTATTAAATGTTAACAGGGGTCAGTGGTGGCTGCCTGCCGAGGGGCTACGCGTCACTTCTCCTCTTCAAGTCTAGTTTCTCTCCTTCATATCACTAAAAACTAAAAACCGGTGGTCCGATGAAATAAGCCGCTTGACGCCGTATGACTTTGGGCTCTGGTCATTTCAAGCACTTCACGAACTGAAAAATTTATTGCTTCCTTAGATATTCGGCAGATAACAAATCAAGAAAATAATCGTTAGTCGCTGCCAAAATGCAGAGTCGCTCTGCATGACTGTTTACGCACAAATGAAAATCATTTACGGAGTCGAGACAAGTCATGAACTCATTCCAACACCACAAGTCCAGTTAAGGCGTGATGCACTTTTGGTGCCCAATTAGATTCACGTTGGACCTTTATGGCGTTCGGGGGACGTACGTGGACCAGCAGGATTGTTTCAATCGTGCATGAAAGTGATAAAAACTTTTACGACTTCATTATCCACCTTCCACTAAAACTGATTTCTGCTGGCTTAAATGGAAGAAGGGCACGTAGAAGACAGACACATACTCATTTTAACTTGATTAATCATTCAGAATTGGGAATGGAAAACAACTGATTTATATTCCTCTGGTCAACTTGTCAATCCAGCTTCTTGAAATCCATCCAGGTATGATCAGTATCTCTTATATATTAAAATGGCTAACCTCACTCTTACTCCCCTGTCAAACACACACAAGTTTCATTTCAGGTTGGACAAAAAGACAGAAAAAACAAAACACAATTTTATACAACTCGTTGAATTAAGGCTCAACTAAGGAGAAACGAAAAACTATTATGATAAAAATGAAAATAAAAAAAAAGAAAGTAGCTACCAACACCTGCAGCGCACAGAGAACTCAATCAGTATGTGTGTGTGTGTGTGTGTGTGTGTGTGTGTGTGTTCATATGTACATACGACAGCTAGCACGAAGGAAAAGAGTGGGTCATAGCCGAACGCTACTTCGTTCACCACAATCAATCACTCACTTTAAATGCTTCACGTCCAGTTGGAAAAAAAAGGGGGCGACTGACAGATTTAAGATTTTTCATTCGTTTTAGAGATTAGCAAATTTTGTGCCACTCCGTTTTTGAAAAGGGGGAAAGTGACCCCCAGCCCTCAGCAGCTGTATGTGACTTCAGTGAGGGAGGCACCCGTTTCCAACAGTTCATTCTCTCACAAAAAAAACCAAAAACAAAACAAAAAACTAAACTAAAAACACCATCACCCACTCAGCATCATTCAGTTCAAACAGGCTTTTCTGTTTGGCACAAGCATTCCTCACGGATGGTGAACGTGTTAACAGTCAACACGGCAAAGAAAAAACAAAAAAACAAAAACCCAAATTACCAAAATGCATTTTGCTTTTTACTCTTAAGGCAGCTATATTGTACATTGCATTCAACCAGGTTACTTGAGATTGGACGCGGTTCTTTTGTACATAATTGACAAGTTACATTACAGCATGACGACGTAAAACCCGGCAGGGGGAGTCCTGGTCCTGCACAGTCTTTAGGGACCTGGCTTTTGTGGAGGAACGAGGAAAAACCTTTGGAGGAGGATCGACCATTGTGACCACATGTGCACGGACTGTATTTATGAGAAAAGGGCGAAATGAGCAAAAGCAAACTCATCCCACCCTGACTTCTCCTCCATTTCTGTTAAATGTCATTTGAGGACAATGAGACTTCACGTTCTGGTCTTACAGAGGAGTGGGACGGTGACAGGGTTGTAGGAGGAGCTGTTTTTTTTTTTTTTTTGCTGTTGCTGTTGTTAGTGGTGTCCAACTCTTGTGAATAGCCGCCGCTGCTGCTACTGCTGGGGTTGCCGTTGTTGTCGGGAAGCTTAGTCCAGCGGTTTCCCACCGTCCCCTTTCTGGTCCAAGCGGCTCTTGCTGCTCTTCACCATGTAAATAAAGTAGGTCAGTGTCTCCTTCTCGTTGACCGGGATATTCCTGAAGTGACGACTCACCGTCTACAGAGGAGGAGAAAGAGAAGGTTGAGATAAAAACTCCATGTTTATCTCCATGGCATTTCATTTTTCTTCATGATTTGTCTGGTGTTCAGAGCCCCGTTTCCCCAATAATGATGAATCCTACAAGTGCAGTGTTTTCAAACTTATTTTTCGCTGATGAGGATGCAGAAACACACTCAGGCGAAACGCTGTGCTACATATCGTAATACACAAATCACAAAAAAAAACGGAAACGTTGTACACTTCGAATTTAAGAGTGTTCATAGAAAACACTCTTAGCTTCGGAGATCGATTGTTATTCGGAAGACGGGGTCCTGGTCAAGCTACCAGGAAACAACGGGGTGTCTTCAGATTGTTCATCATGTCTGAGCAACAGTCCACAAACAAGTAACTCGTTCACAAAGATCGTGGAATGAAGAAAAGCCCCGGTCGTGCATGCCGAGAACCGCTGGATTAATAAACTCATTGTTTCACACCACTTGGTGATGCACAAATATGCCCTGTGGAACAAGCAATCTTATCAAGCTCTCTCTTGGTACCCGGTTCCAAAATAAAGTGTTTCTGCTGCATCAGTCAGCTCATGCCAGTGACACACACGCAAATGTAATGACAGAGGTGACTGTGCACGGGCAGGATTCCTATTTTTCTACTCACTCAGTGTGAAAGTATCCATGGAGCAAATTCTCCTGACTCAGAACACAACACAAGTGCACTCCACTCTGCTGTGTCGTAGGAAACGCCAGAGGGAAGTACCTCTCCAAGTCTTTCATGGTGGATTTTTTTTCTCTCTAACTTTGACCACTTTTTAAAAAGCAGGTGGCAGATTATTAAAGAAAACACAACTATCATGATCATTTAGTATCATTACTATGTATTACGTATCATAAAGTAACATCAAGGGAGAAAAAAAACAAACCTGGTCTATGCTGCCTCTCACCGCTGTGCTCAGCGGCCACTGGTTCTGAACGGGGCTGAAAAGGGGGACAGCTGCAGCTGGTTGTGGGGCTGTTGACTGGTGCTTTATTAATGATGTGGGAGGCTCATTAGTAGGAGGGTCGGAACCCGACCAAAAGCCTGGGGAAACATTCAACTTACGGCCCGGTTTCATTCATTCCCACTGTTAACTCCACAGCCTGGTCACATCCGACTGAGAGCGCTACATACGGGGAGGTATTTGTAAGGATGAGGGCTGAGCCAGCTGCATGAAGTCCATCTGTTGATTCGGCAAATTAGTCTAACAACCTCTCCACAACCAATTACTGTGGAATACGACCCGCAACACTACATATATCACAGTAAATGAGTAATATGGAGGCGAGGGTTGAGAAGAAAGATGCTGGGAACGGCTAATGAAGGCAGCTCAGTGGCCATCGAGGCTACAAAAAAAAAAAAAAAATAACTTCCTCCCAGGATGCTGCTTAAAAGATGTAAAATTAGGTTTCTGTAACTCTAAAAAGGACTGACGTTAAGTTTTAAAGTAGACAAAAAAGATTAGAGAGGCAAAAATGTTTGAACCACGACAATATCTATGGTAATATATTTCCTAAAAACATTAATTAAGATGTGCTGTTCATTTTGTACTGTTCATAAACACCCTCCGTCAAATCCACTTATTATTGTTGTTCAAAAATAAATAATAGTCATTCACATTCATTGATTCAAGTTAAAGCCGAGCCAAAGACTAAGGCCGGTTTTTGTCCAAAAGCCATGAATATTATTTTACAATTATTCAGAATGAAAAAAAGCAGCAATTACTGTTTAAGAAAAGTTCCAACCAGCAAATGTTTCGACTTTATGCTTGGAAAAATAAACAATTAATCAAGTGATAAAATTGTTGATTCGTTTTCTGTCAATCAACCAAACCGATTTTTCCAGCGCTATTTAGAATAATTGTATTACTTTCACATGAGTGCATCCTTTTGTTACTTTCATTCCAACATGAAAAGGAGACATGCAGAGGTGGAAGGAGGCTGAACAATCCATAGTAGAGGCAATGCGCTTAGTGTTTTATGGTTATTTCAAATTTACCATGGAATCAAATGGCAAATAAAGTTTTATTTCTCTCTCTTCCTCTGCTTTGTTCTATAGCTTGTCAATCTCACTCTCTTGTTCAGTCATGTTTTTTTTATTTTATTTATTTTTTTTAAATGTCAGAAAATGTTGCTTTTAAATGGCATTAAACACGAATGAATGAAGCTGCACACAAGTTGCAGCTGCCTGAGATTGATGTTTGACCAATCGGTGACATTCAGAGAGCCCAGCCCTGATAGTTCCTGAGCACTAAGGCCCAGAGTGGGGATTTTTAAGGGACCATGATCAATGCATGAGAAACCAAATTTAGGCCCCATTACCTCTGGACAAAATGCAGGTTAAGGTTCCTGAGTTCCTGAAATGGGTTTCACTGTGGAAACAGGCTTATACACAGTATTTAAACGGCTTCATTGGCCAATACTGAACAGAATGGACACTGTGTCCTTTCTCCAAACAAAGTACAAGACTCCCATTCGGTAGCAGACAGACACATTCAGTTATCAGTGTGCTCTTACCTCTGCCAGCTGGGCCTTGTTGAGGCCAGGTCTGGTCTGCAGCTTGTAGTGTCGTTTGTAGCGTCTCAGCGTGTTCACCTGCAGCTGGAAAAGGTCGACCTGAATACACGACACAAGCAGGCATGCAGTCAGTTACTCACGATGACTTTTCATCCTGCCTCCATCTTAGTCACATTTCAATGATTTACTTAACACTCCCAGTTGCTTCTGTCCCTATTTCATCTTTTTAAAAAAGGGATGAAATTTTAATGAGCTCCGTGGAGAAATTGGGTCACTGCATCAATAAACACTCAACACCACATGAAGAAAACCAAATACAGAATGAATATTTTTTTGTTTTTTTTTGGCTAAAGAGTAATGGTGGTTATGGTTAAAGGTTTCCTCTCCCTCGTGTCATTTTGTTTTCTACTTTTGCTCTGCAAACCAACTGTAAGTTCTTCTTGCTCTATACCCAAATATATAATCTCCACTGAACATTGTGAGTAGCAGTCCACACTACCTCAGGCACTTCCACATCATGATCCGGGGATTCCCCTCCATCGTCACTGGTCTTTCTCTTCCTCTTGTTGCGCACGCTCTGAATGAAGTTCTTATGAAAATCGCAGATGTAGAGGTGTCGCACCTATGAAGATATTAATGAGCATTGAACGAGTAGTCCACCATGTACAAAACCTCTGTTAGGCTTAGCAGTCCCACAGGATCACAGCAATACACAAGGCAGACTGGGCTGGCTATCACAAATCATCATCATAAATGCAGTGTTTAATGTCGCAGCACATGCAGCTGTACAAGAACTTTGCCTGCGTAAACAAGTATAAAATTGGCAAAACTGTGACTTTAAACAGGGGGTTACTGATCAAAGACTATGCACACAGTACAATAGCACTTGGCTACTTTCAATATTAAATGCTAAAGACACATTTTGCTTGTAACTCAAAACGTATTGACGTATGACGCCCAACCTTAACGACAGGTTGTTTATAAGGTCAATAACTGAATAACGGAAGCTTGCCGTCTTGTTGCAATCGCTGCCTCGGCTGAGTGCCTAAAATACAAAACAAAATTCCGTCTTCCTGTGAACTCATTCCACTGGGCCACGCCAACAACATGTGACTCGTTGCATGACTCCCCAACATGCCTGGAAAAACTCGCAGACAGAACAACCGTAGAACAAACACTAACAAATACACGGCTCATTCCTAAGGGTGCACTGCCTGAGTTACTCAACGTGGTGCTTTCTAGGAAACTTAAGAGCAGGTAAAAGGTACCGGACACAATGAAGTAAAGCAGAGTGCAGAGTGGGCGACTGGACCAACAACACTTTGGTTAGATATCCTTGCATCTACTGATGACACTGCTGTGTGTTGGGGGGCCCGAGGGGCAAGGAATTTCTCATGGCATTTTATTGTTATCACTGTTTGTATGTTGTGTTGTTCTGAATGTGACCTGTTGAGATGAACATTACAATCCACAATTTTCATAGCCAGCAAATGTTATGCTTGAAATACCGCACAAACAGTAAATTGGCTACCACTAACTAACTAACTAACTGCCACACAGGGAAGCTGGGGACTTTTTAGGGCTCTGAGGGTCTGAGGCAATGGGGCACTTGTCCGGTCGTTGATCCAGCTATTTGTTACCTGTGAGTGCCAATTTTCTGGCTTTAAAAAAAAAAAAAAAAAAAAAAAAGTGTCACCACACTGTGAATAGACCACTGTGCAATTTAAATACGTTTTTTTCGTGTATGAAGTACAGCATGTGACGGCAAACCTGTGAGACTAACGCAAAAAGCATGCAAGGATAACCACGATAAACACAGTTTCAGTTCGGAGGTGAGTACCACTTTCTGGTACTTCGACCTACATTAAACCGCTGGTAGTTCGTGGCACTTTGAAAAGAGTCCGGTTGTTGTAACCCGGCTGGAGTTAAGCGACTCGGTCAGCTCCCCTGGCAACAGCCATTTTATGAAGAGCAGCGGAGGCGTGCTGGAGGAAACTGTTGCAATGAGAGAAAAGCTCCGACTTGATGTGGGCAAGACCCTGCTGCCCTGCACGTCGTCCAGGTAGCTAGCACAGCTAACGCTAGCCTGACATTTAAACTGACTGAGAACAGATTTAACTAAGCACAACACTGCCCTTCACCGCTACAGTAACACCAACGGCAAGGGAAAGCTGTGAATATGTCCTTTTGTTTATTCACGTTAACTAACCCGCTAACTAGCATTAGCTGACAGCTGACTAGTCTGGAAAGCACGTCCCAAGACCTGTATAACTTCTAGCTATCACCTGGCACCCACAGCCACTGATTTAAGCATGTCAACAGAATTTAAATTGTCTTAGAGTTTCACTTACACTCTTGTCAATGTCCAGTTTCAGCTTTTTCTGCGATATGCTCTTCTGGATCCTCTTACTGAAGGAGGCGTTTCCAGCCGACCGGCCGCAGCGCTCCCCGTCCTCAATTAGGCAGCAGCTCTGTCCATAAAACGGCGGAGCAGGCGGTCCATCATGGCTGTCTTCCTCTGTGCTGAATCCATTCATCCTGTACGGTTATAATGCTCTATGGGCGAAAGCCCAAGCGAAATCTGTTATAGGTCAGCGTTAGGTTGGCGACCAAGTCCCTTGTTCACGCGTTGCCCCTTTTGTGAAAGACAATCCGGTAGCGACAGCTAGCTAGCTCGGCTAAGTGGTTTGGTTCGCAAGCTAACAGCCCCTGGGGTTTTATCCTGACTATGGCGACTTACTTCGAAGGGCGACAGCCTCTGGTCAAAGACATATTCCTGCAGATCTCCGTCAGAGTCGGACTATAAAGAAAGCTCCTGCTAACGTTAGCTACCTACAATGTTAGCAGGACCGCAAGGTGGCTCAGCTGCCGCTAACGAACAAATTCCTCTGGTGAGACCGCCGCTGTTCGCCCCGGTAACAACACGCTACTTTTCGGCAAGATTCACATATGACAATAATCTCACACGATTCTAAACTGAAAGGCGTCAATCGACTACACCAGATGAAACTACTTTGAAGAAATCACGCATTTAACAGCCGGCACCGCAACAATCGCGGCACTCTTTGAGAAAAGCTCGTACAATGGGACATGCTTCGTCTCATGGCGGAAGTTCCAATCCCGGACCAGGACTGGCCAATTTTGCGTAAAGGCGGGCTTAGCGTGCACACATTGCTTTTCCATTGGCTGTAAGAAACATCAATCTTCTAGTGGGTTCTTCCTGTATCACTCGGCGTCATATGTTTTCTACTATGAATAGGAGTTAAAAGTTGGCGTCAGGGCCAGTTGAAGGGACTTATAACTGAAAAGCAGAGACTTGGCGACTGTACAGTTGGATTATAATGAATTAAAACAGCTCGACTACCTGTTAAATTGATCTAAATGCACATGGATGAACGGGAAATCATAATTCACAAAGTCTGACACTGAGATGACAACAGGACTCGCTTTCCAGGCGAAGCACATTTCAGCTGGAAATTTACAACCATTACGGCATCGCAAAATAAACCAAATAAATAAATGAATAAATAAGATGGAAAGAGAGTAAATGGTTGACAGAGGTATAGTACGTACTTCAGGTTTTCAGATAGACTAAAGTCAATAGTCAGATTCTGCTATATTGGATTTTTTTTCTCCGTGAAGTTTAGGGACGTGACACATTTCCTAATGAAAGTAAAGGAAGGATGGTTTAGTTTTCCTGAATCTTGATTAATGCAAATAGAAATGACCAAGCATGATAATAGTTTCAAGGGCTACTTCATGTCCCTTTCAAGATGACACCAAAAACACTTTATCCCCTTGGAATGTCTGACCAAGTGTCCTAGAAAACAGCCACTAACGAACATCATCCCAAAATGTTTTACTACACAAACAGTCATAAAGAAAATGATGTGTTGACTCAATATTTTGGTCAGAGTAATGCAGCAGTTACAGTCCAGTCCAGGTCACTGCCTAAGAAATTCCAATGAGGGAAATATATTCCTGTAACAGACTTAAAGTTAACTTCCTTTGTGTTTGGAAAATGGAGTTCAATATAATTAGTTTTGATTTTTTTTTTCTATCTTTTGAGAAAAACTGAGACATCAACAAAGACTATTCAAATTAGAGAATTTGGAAGTTTAATCCTGTAAAATCAAGCTCCCACCTTCTCAACTTTAGTTCGACGCCAACGCAACAGACACTGCCCGTCGCGTTTCAAACGGGAAGACCGTTTCGCTTAGAACCAATGGGAAAAGGGCTACGTGACCCCCGCCATTCAATCGGATGGCGCAATTTTTTTTCTCTTCCCGCGGGGGTCAGAGAGTATAAAGCGCCCTCCCCAGCTGCGATTTTCCGTTGCCTCTTACATCGGATTCTTAATGTCCGTCCTGTGAGAGTCAATGTGAAATTTGCCGTTAAAAAAAATTAAAATAAAAAATACATAAATAGCTGCACTTGACAGCTTAATTAACCATGGTGAGTATGACCGTATATATTTTCTTTACCCCTCATGTTGTTTTAATCAAATTCATGATGTGGAGGCCTCGATTAACTGTTTTCAACGTCGAGAAGCGGCACAGACCGATGTTAAGATGTCGGACGGTTAGCCAAATTTTAGCCTTCAATGGGTTGTTGTAAGCTGCAACTTCGGTAAATGAAGTGTAACTCGATAGGGCACAGCCCAAGTTCAAGTTCAGTCGTGGCTGTCAGTGTGTGAGGCCATCTACGATATCTGCCGTAGGAACCTTGATATAGAGCGTCCCACCTACACCAACCTCAACCGGCTGATCAGTCAGATCGTGTCCTCCATCACTGCTTCCCTTCGTTTCGATGGCGCCCTGAATGTTGATTTGACAGAGTTCCAGACCAACTTGGTGCCATATCCCCGTATCCACTTCCCTCTGGCCACCTATGCCCCTGTCATGTCTGCTGAGAAGGCGTGCCACGAGCAGTTAACTGTGTCTGAGATCACAAACGCCTGCTTTGAGCCGGCCAATCAGATGGTGAAATGTGACCCTCGCCACGGTAAATACATGGCCTGCTGCCTTTTGTACCGTGGCGATGTGGTGCCCAAAGATGTTAATGCTGCCATTGCCACCATCAAAACAAAGCGTACCATTCAGTTCGTGGACTGGTGCCCCACCGGTTTCAAGGTTGGCATCAACTACCAGCCGCCCACTGTGGTTCCTGGTGGAGACCTGGCCAAGGTCCAGAGGGCTGTGTGCATGCTGAGCAACACCACCGCTATTGCAGAGGCCTGGGCTCGACTGGACCACAAGTTTGATCTGATGTACGCCAAGCGTGCCTTTGTTCACTGGTACGTGGGTGACGGTATGGAGGAGGGAGAGTTCTCGGAGGCCAGAGAGGACATGGCAGCTCTGGAGAAGGATTATGAAGAGGTCGGTGTTGACTCAGCTGATGGTGATGGCGAGGATGATGAGTATTAAACAGGCATGCATTCCCTTGTATTGATTTTTGATGTGTAATTTCACAAATGTTAAAAAAATAAATAAAAAGTTTATTCATTAACTGAACAGTTGTTCGGTCTCTTTACTGCACTCATTCCTCCGGGCAGAGGCACTGTTACTAATAACAGCATGTCTAATGGAGCAGTGCAGATCGTTCTGGTTCTGTAGTTATTGCTGTTAAGTGCAGGCTGCTCTCTTTGGCAGCATCAGTGGTTTTCGACAGTACAGTTTAATTATGTTCTAGAGGAGCAGTTACTCTGCTCACACAATGCTCTAAGCCACTGTTAGTTTAACAAAACCTATCAGCTGAAAAGTATATTAATTTGGTTGTCACTTAGAAGATGTGATATGGTTTGAAGATAGAGATGCTCTCGCTGCTCTACTCACTCCCATCACTTGGGGGCAGTGGCGGTCAACAGATGTTTGGACCCCCCTGAAGTAGCAAACTGCTAAGTCAAATTTCTTGCCGGTAGCCTGCTCTATGGGCGAAAGCCCAAGCGAAATCTGTTATAGGTCAGCGTTAGGTTGGCGACCAAGTCCCTTGTTCACGCGTTGCCCCTTTTGTGAAAGACAATCCGGTAGCGACAGCTAGCTAGCTCGGCTAAGTGGTTTGGTTCGCAAGCTAACAGCCCCTGGGGTTTTATCCTGACTATGGCGACTTACTTCGAAGGGCGACAGCCTCTGGTCAAAGACATATTCCTGCAGATCTCCGTCAGAGTCGGACTATAAAGAAAGCTCCTGCTAACGTTAGCTACCTACAATGTTAGCAGGACCGCAAGGTGGCTCAGCTGCCGCTAACGAACAAATTCCTCTGGTGAGACCGCCGCTGTTCGCCCCGGTAACAACACGCTACTTTTCGGCAAGATTCACATATGACAATAATCTCACACGATTCTAAACTGAAAGGCGTCAATCGACTACACCAGATGAAACCACTTTGTTGCGATAGTTGCGGTGCAGGCTGTTAAATGCGTGATTTCTTCACTCTTTGAGAAAAGCTCGTACAATGGGACATGCTTCGTCTCATGGCGGAAGTTCCCATCCCGGACCAGGACTGGCCAATTTTGCGTAAAGGCGGGCTTAGCGAGCACACATTGCTTTTCCATTGGCTGTAAGAAACATCAATCTTCTAGTGGGTTCTTCCTGTATCACTCGGCGTCATATGTTTTCTACTATGAATAGGAGTTAAAAGTTGGCGTCAGGGCCAGTTGAAGGGACTTATAACTGAAAAGCAGAGACTTGGCGACTGTACAGTTGGATTATAATGAATTAAAACAGCTCGACTACCTGTTAAATTGATCTAAATGCACATGGATGAACGGGAAATCATAATTCACAAAGTCTGACACTGAGATGACAACAGGACTCGCTTTCCAGGCGAAGCACATTTCAGCTGGAAATTTACAACCATTACGGCATCGCAAAATAAACCAAATAAATAAATGAATAAATAAGATGGAAAGAGAGTAAATGGTTGACAGAGGTATAGTACGTACTTCAGGTTTTCAGATAGACTAAAGTCAATAGTCAGATTCTGCTATATTGGATTTTTTTTTCTCCGTGAAGTTTAGGGAAGTGACACATTTCCTAATGAAAGTAAAGGAAGGATGGTTTAGTTTTCCTGAATCTTGATTAATGCAAATAGAAATGACCAAGCATGATAATAGTTTCAAGGGCTACTTCATGTCCCTTTCAAGATGACACCAAAAACACTTTATCCCCTTGGAATGTCTGACCAAGTGTCCTAGAAAACAGCCACTAACGAACATCATCCCAAAATGTTTTACTACACAAACAGTCATAAAGAAAATGATGTGTTGACTCAATATTTTGGTCAGAGAAATGCAGCAGTTACAGTCCAGTCCAGGTCACTGCCTAAGAAACTCCCATGAGGGAAATATATTCCTGTAACAGTTTTAAAGTTAACTTCCTTTGTGTTTGGAAAATGGAGTTCAATATAATTATTTTTTTTTTTTCTAAAAACTGAGACATCAACAAAGACTATTCAAATTAGAAGTTTAATTTTTTAAATCAGGCTCCCAATCTCCCACCTTCTCTCAACTTCTTCGACGGCAAGCCAACAGCAGCGGCGTCGCGCGTTTTCAAGGGAAGGACCTTTTAACTTAGAACCAATGGGGAAAGGGGCTGCGTGACCCCCACCTTCCAATCGGATGGCGCAATTTTTTTTTTCTTTCCGCGGGGGTCAGAGAGTATAAAGAGCCCTCCCCAGCTGCGATTTTCCGTTGCCTCTTACATCGGATTCTTAATGTCCGTCCTGTGAGAGTCAACATGAAATTTGCCGTTAAAAAAATTAAAATAAAAAATACATAAATAGCTGCACTCGACAGCTTAATTAACCATGGTGAGTATGACCGTATATATTTTCTTTACCCCTCTGGTTGTTTTAATCAAATTCATGATGTGGAGGCCTCGATTAACTGTTTTCAACGTTGAGAAGCGGCACAGACCGATGTTAAGATGTCGGACGGTTAGCCAAATTTTAGCCTTCAATGGGTTGTTGTAAGCTGCAACTTCGGTAAATTAAGTGTAACTCGATAGGGCACAGCCCAAGTTCAAGTTCAGTCGTGGCTGTCAGGGTCTGTGTTTTTCTGTCGACATCTGGTTGGAACCTTGATATGTGCTTCCCACCTACACCAACCTCTGTTTTAACCGGCTGTTTGAAGTCAGATCGTGTCCTCCATCACTGCTTCCCTTCGGCTTTTGATGGTAAAACCCTGAATGTTGATTTGACAGAGCTTTTCATACCAATCTTGGTGCCATATCCGTATCCACTTCCCTCTGGCCACCTATGCCCCTGTCATCTACTGCTGTGTTGGCGTTTCGCCACTGAATTTTGATGTTAAAATATCTCTAAACACAAGATTTGCTTTCTTCCTTAAGCACATGGTGAATATACCTCTGAATAAAAACATGTCTGTTGTTGTGTTTTTAATAATGGCACACCTACCCAATTGTTTTAAAATCTTATAAAAACTTGTAACCATAACTGGACTGAATGCTGCCATTGCCACCATCAAAACAAAGCGTCCTCCCAAAACTGGGAGGGGCGACATAATATCGGAAAGAAGACTCGTGTCCCGACGGATTCACCAAAACAAACATTCACAAGTGTAAAAGTTTAGTTCATTGAACGAGTAGTCCACCATGTACAAAACCTCTGTTAGGCTTAGCAGTCCCACAGGATCACAGCAATACACAAGGCAGACTGGGCTGGCTATCATAAATAATCATCATGAATGCAGTGTTTAATGTCGCAGCACATGCAGCTGTACAAGAACTTTGCCTGCGTAAACAAGTATAAAATTGGCAAAACTGTGACTTTAAACAGGGGGTTACTGATCAAAGACTATGCACACAGTACAATAGCACTTGGCTACTTTCAATATTAAATGCTAAAGACACATTTTGCTTGTAATTCAAAACGTATTGACGTATGACGCCCAACCTTAACGACAGGTTGTTTATAAGGTCAATAACTGAATAAGAGAAGCTTGCCGTCTTGTTGCAATCGCTGCCTCGGCTGAGTGCCTAAAATACAAAACAAAATTCCATCTTCCTGTGAACTCATTCCACTGGGCCACGCCAACAACATGTGACTCGTTGCATGACTCCCCAACATGCCTGGAAAAACTCGCAGACAGAACAACCGTAGAACAAACACTAACAAATACACGGCTCATTCCTAAGGGTGCACTGCCTGAGTTACTCAACGTGGTGCTTTCTAGGAAACTTAAGAGCAGGTAAAAGGTACCGGACACAATGAAGTAAAGCAGAGTGCAGAGTGGGCGACTGCACCAACAACACTTTGGTTAGATATCCTTGCATCTACTGATGACACTGCTGTGTGTTGGGGGGCCCGAGGGGCAAGGAATTTCTCATGGCATTTTATTGTTATCACTGTTTGTATGTTGTGTTGTTCTGAATGTGACCTGTTGAGATGAACATTACAATCCACAATTTTCATAGCCAGCAAATGTTATGCTTGAAATACCGCACAAACAGTAAATTGGCTACCACTAACTAACTAACTGCCACACAGGGAAGCTGGGGACTTTTTAGGGCTCTGAGGGTCTGAGGCAATGGGGCACTTGTCCGGTCGTTGATCCAGCTATTTGTTACCTGTGAGTGCCAATTTTCTGGCTTAAAAAAAAAAAAAAAAAAAAGTGTCACCACACTGTGAATAGACCACTGTGCAATTTAAATACGTTTTTGTCGTGTATGAAGTACAGCATGTGACGGCAAACCTGTGAGACTAACGCAAAAAGCATGCAAGGATAACCACGATAAACACAGTTTCAGTTCGGAGGTGAGTACCACTTTCTGGTACTTCGACCTACATTAAACCGCTGGTAGTTCGTGGCACTTTGAAAAGAGTCCGGTTGTTGTAACCCGGCTGGAGTTAAGCGACTCGGTCAGCTCCCCTGGCAACAGCCATTTTATGAAGAGCAGCGGAGGCGTGCTGGAGGAAACTGTTGCAATGAGAGAAAAGCTCCGACTTGATGTGGGCAAGACCCTGCTGCCCTGCACGTCGTCCAGGTAGCTAGCACAGCTAACGCTAGCCTGACATTTAAACTGACTGAGAACAGATTTAACTAAGCACAATACTGCCCTTCACCGCTACAGTAACACCAACAGCAAGGGGAAGCTGTGAATATGTCCGTTTGTTTATTCACGTTAACTAACCCGCTAACTAGCATTAGCTGACAGCTGACTAGTCTGGAAAGCACGTCCCAAGACCTGTATAACTTCTAGCTATCACCTGGCACCCACAGCCACTGATTTAAGCATGTCAACAGAATTTAAATTGTCTTAGAGTTTCACTTACACTCTTGTCAATGTCCAGTTTCAGCTTTTTCTGCGATATGCTCTTCTGGATCCTCTTACTGAAGGAGGCGTTTCCAGCCGACCGGCCGCAGCGCTCCCCGTCCTCAATTAGGCAGCAGCTCTGTCCATAAAACGGCGGAGCAGGCGGTCCATCATGGCTGTCTTCCTCTGTGCTGAATCCATTCATCCTGTACGGTTATAATGCTCTATGGGCGAAAGCCCAAGCGAAATCTGTTATAGGTCAGCGTTAGGTTGGCGACCAAGTCCCTTGTTCACGCGTTGCCCCTTTTGTGAAAGACAATCCGGTAGCGTCAGCTAGCTAGCTCGGCTAAGTGGTTTGGTTCGCAAGCTAACAGCCCCTGGGGTTTTATCCTGACTATGGCGACTTACTTCGAAGGGCGACAGCCTCTGGTCAAAGACATATTCCTGCAGATCTCCGTCAGAGTCGGACTATAAAGAAAGCTCCTGCTAACGTTAGCTACCTACAATGTTAGCAGGACCGCAAGGTGGCTCAGCTGCCGCTAACGAACAAATTCCTCTGGTGAGACCGCCGCTGTTCGCCCCGGTAACAAAACGCTACTTTTCGGCAAGATTCACATATGACAATAATCTCACACGATTCTAAACTGAAAGGCGTCAATCGACTACACCAGATGAAACTACTTTGAAGAAATCACGCATTTAACAGCCGGCACCGCAACAATCGCGGCACTCTTTGAGAAAAGCTCGTACAATGGGACATGCTTCGTCTCATGGCGGAAGTTCCCATCCCGGACCAGGACTGGCCAATTTTGCGTAAAGGCGGGCTTAGCGAGCACACATTGCTTTTCCATTGGCTGTAAGAAACATCAATCTTCTAGTGGGTTCTTCCTGTATCACTCGGCGTCATATGTTTTCTACTATGAATAGGAGTTAAAAGTTGGCGTCACCGCCAGTTGAAGGGACTTATAACTGAAAAGCAGAGACTTGGCGACTGTACAGTTGGATTATAATGAATTAAAACAGCTCGACTACCTGTTAAATTGATCTAAATGCACATGGATGAACGGGAAATCATAATTCACAAAGTCTGACACTGAGATGACAACAGGACTCGCTTTCCAGGCGAAGCACATTTCAGCTGGAAATTTACAACCATTACGGCATCGCAAAATAAACCAAATAAATAAATGAATAAATAAGATGGAAAGAGAGTAAATGGTTGACAGAGGTATAGTACGTACTTCAGGTTTTCAGATAGACTAAAGTCAATAGTCAGATTCTGCTATATTGGATTTTTTTTCTCCGTGAAGTTTAGGGACGTGACACATTTCCTAATGAAAGTAAAGGAAGGATGGTTTAGTTTTCCTGAATCTTGATTAATGCAAATAGAAATGACCAAGCATGATAATAGTTTCAAGGGCTACTTCATGTCCCTTTCAAGATGACACCAAAAACACTTTATTCCCTTGGAATGTCTGACCAAGTGTCCTAGAAAACAGCCACTAACGAACATCATCCCAAAATGTTTTACTACACAAACAGTCATAAAGAAAATGATGTGTTGACTCAATATTTTGGTCAGAGAAATGCAGCAGTTACAGTCCAGTCCAGGTCACTGCCTAAGAAATTCCCATGAGGGAAATATATTCCTGTAACAGACTTAAAGTTAACTTCCTTTGTGTTTGGAAAATGGAGTTCAATATAATTAGTTTTGATTTTTTTTTCTATCTTTTGAGAAAAACTGAGACATCAACAAAGACTATTCAAATTAGAGAATTTGGAAGTTTAATCCTGTAAAATCAGGCTCCCACCTTCTCAACTTTAGTTCGACGCCAACGCAACAGACACTGCCCGTCGCGTTTCAAACGGGAAGACCGTTTCGCTTAGAACCAATGGGAAAAGGGCTACGTGACCCCCACCATCCAATCGGATGGCGCAATTTTTTTTCTCTTCCCGCGGGGGTCAGAGAGTATAAAGCGCCCTCCCCAGCTGCGATTTTCCGTTGCCTCTTACATCGGATTCTTAATGTCCGTCCTGTGAGTTAACGTGTGCTTTGCCTTTAAAAAATAAATAAATAAATAAAAAAAAAAAAATACACAAATATCTTCACTCGACAGCTTAATTAACCATGGTGAGTATGACCGTATATATTTTCTTTACCCCTCATGTTGTTTTAATCAAATTCATGATGTGGAGGCCTCGATTAACTGTTTTCAACGTCGAGAAGCGGCACAGACCGATGTTAAGATGTCGGACGGTTAGCCAAATTTTAGCCTTCAATGGGTTGTTGTAAGCTGCAACTTCGGTAAATTAAGTGTAACTCGATAGGGCACAGCCCAAGTTCAAGTTCAGTCGTGGCTGTCAGGGTCTGTGTTTTTCTGTCGACATGGTTGGTACACGTAAATGTGCTTCAATTCGGCCTGAAAGACTCTTCTGTTTTAACGGCTGTTTGAAGAAGAGGCCTGGCAGTCTATGTAACTGCAACCACGGGCTTTTCAAACAAAAAACCCTTCAAGAAAAGATCCGTGGGGCTTTTCATATTTAATCTTGCATGGTGAACGTTGTGTAGGCACTACTGCTTTTCTATGAAAATCTTCAGGTACAGCTGTGTTGTTTTTGTTTCGCCACTGAATTTTGATGTTAAAATATCTCTAAACACAAGATTTGCTTTCTTCCTTAAGCACATAATATACCTCTGAATAAAAAATGTCTGTTGTTGTGTTTTTAATAATGGCACCTTTCCAGCCAACCTACCCAATTGTTTTAAAATCTTATAAAAACTTGTAACCATAACTGGACACTTATTTTTTTTTTTTTTCCTCTCCCCTACTACAGCGTGAATGTATCTCAGTGCACGTTGGTCAGGCTGGTGTCCAGATTGGCAATGCCTGCTGGGAGCTTTACTGCCTGGAACATGGGATCCGGCCGGACGGACACATGCCCACTGACAAGCCCGTTGGAGGAGGAGACGATTCCTACAACACATTCTTTAGTGAGACTGGAGCTGGAAAGCACGTCCCAAGAGCTGTTTTTGTGGACCTGGAGCCCTCTGTCATCGGTAAGCTCGTTAAATATATATTTAAATATTTTTTTTTTTCTTTTAAATACAGTCAGTCGAGCCAGTCTTTAATTTATGCTAACTTTCCTCAGATGAGGTGCGCACTGGGACCTACCGCCAGCTTTTCCACCCTGAGCAGCTGATCACCGGCAAGGAGGATGCTGCCAACAACTACGCCCGTGGACACTACACCATCGGCAAGGAAATCATTGACCTGGTGCTGGACAGGATTCGCAAACTGGTGCATAACTTGATATCAGGAGGGAAGCATCCCTAATTTTAATCCACATATCAAGCTAAATCATAATATTGTGTCTCATATTTGATGACTGTCTCTTCCTCTCTGTCCTCAGGCTGATCAGTGCACTGGTCTTCAGGGCTTCCTGGTTTTCCACAGCTTCGGAGGTGGCACCGGCTCTGGTTTCACCTCCCTGCTGATGGAGCGTCTGTCTGTCGACTACGGCAAGAAGTCCAAGCTGGAGTTCTCCATCTACCCAGCTCCCCAGGTGTCCACCGCTGTGGTGGAGCCCTACAACTCCATCCTGACCACCCACACCACCCTAGAGCACTCAGACTGCGCCTTCATGGTGGATAACGAGGCCATCTACGATATCTGCCGTAGGAACCTCGATATAGAGCGTCCCACCTACACCAACCTCAACCGGCTGATCAGTCAGATCGTGTCCTCCATCACTGCTTCCCTTCGTTTCGATGGTGCCCTGAATGTTGATTTGACAGAGTTCCAGACCAACTTGGTGCCATATCCCCGTATCCACTTCCCTCTGGCCACCTATGCCCCTGTCATCTCTGCTGAGAAGGCGTGCCACGAGCAGTTAACTGTGTCTGAGATCACAAACGCCTGCTTTGAGCCGGCCAATCAGATGGTGAAATGTGACCCTCGCCACGGTAAATACATGGCCTGCTGCCTTTTGTACCGTGGCGATGTGGTGCCCAAAGATGTTAATGCTGCCATTGCCACCATCAAAACAAAGCGTACCATTCAGTTCGTGGACTGGTGCCCCACCGGTTTCAAGGTTGGCATCAACTACCAGCCGCCCACTGTGGTTCCTGGTGGAGACCTGGCCAAGGTCCAGAGGGCTGTGTGCATGCTGAGCAACACCACCGCTATTGCAGAGGCCTGGGCTCGACTGGACCACAAGTTTGATCTGATGTACGCCAAGCGTGCCTTTGTTCACTGGTACGTGGGTGAGGGTATGGAGGAGGGAGAGTTCTCGGAGGCCAGAGAGGACATGGCAGCTCTGGAGAAGGATTATGAAGAGGTCGGTGTTGACTCAGCTGATGGTGATGGCGAGGATGATGAGTATTAAACAGGCATGCATTCCCTTGTATTGATTTTTGATGTGTAATTTCACAAATGTTAAAAAAATAAATAAAAAGTTTGTTCATTAACTGAACAGTTGTTCGGTCTCTTTACTGCACTCATTCCTCCGGGCAGAGGCACTGTTACTAATAACAGCATGTCTAATGGAGCAGTGCAGATCGTTCTGGTTCTGTAGTTATTGCTGTTAAGTGCAGGCTGCTCTCTTTGGCAGCATCAGTGGTTTTCGACAGTACAGTTTAATTATGTTCTAGAGGAGCAGTTACTCTGCTCACACAATGCTCTAAGCCACTGTTAGTTTAACAAAACCTATCAGCTGAAAAGTATATTAATTTGGTTGTCACTTAGAAGATGTGATATGGTTTGAAGATGGAGATGCTCTCACTGCTCTACTCACTCCCATCACTTGGGGGCAGTGGCGGTCAACAGATGTTTGGACCCCCCTGAAGTAGCAAACTGCTAAGTCAAATTTCTTGCCGGTAGCCTGTAGTTTTTCTGAGTTCTACAGCACCAGATGTTTTCAGTATATCATTAGCAGATCGCGCATTTACTAACTTAAGGCATGATTTAAGGCGTGCTTTCTGTGGGGGGTTAATCAAAAGGGAGAGACGGGGTGTTTAAAAATACTTAGTTCTGCAGTTACTAGACTGGATTTCTTCTGGATAATGAATGATATTGTATGGAAAAATCACAGGATTACATTTCGAAATGTATTATGTTGCCCCTCCCAAAACTGGGAGGGACAACATAGTATTGGAAAGAAGACTCGTGTCCCGACGGATTCACCAAAACAAACATTCACAAGAGAAAAAGTTTAGTTCATTCAGCTTCGTAATTTTTGTCCATCTTTGCCTACAGAAATTCATTTCCTCAACTTTAGCGATGTGCCTTAATCTCATTAAATGCATTAAAATGCACAAAACAAAAATGGCTTCTACATTACACTGAGCTGTATGAAAAGTAGATTTTATTACTTACTGAGTTCATCTGCCAGGTCAATTCATTGGTAGATTAACTGGTGAAAAATATTTTCCAAATATACAATTGTGGGAGTTTCATTAAAACTTTTTTTTTGTAGGTTTTTTTTTTTTCCTGTTGGGGTTTTTTTTTTTCTGTGCCTGAGCGGTTTGTTTGCTCATTTGCAAATTCTAAGGCAAAACAAATTCAGCTAAAACCCTCTTGTTCTTTTTAAAACCCATATATTCATTAATGGGTAGAAGAACCGTGGAGAAATATCAAATAGCACATCTGAAGAGTGCTCTTCTCAGCGTAAGACGTGGAGTTAAAAATCATTCTCCATCTCACAAACCAAGCAGCAGAATAGTCTGATGCTGAAAAGATGTGGACTTCAAACAAGCTATGAAAAGACAGACCCGTACACACACAGCGTCCTCGTTCCTACCAATATTTTATTAAGCCCATATTTGGCTCTAAAGCACAACAGGCCCTGAATGTACACTACAGTGAAACACATGAAACAACACATAATCATCCACTGGGTTTGACCAATGTGCCTGATTCTAGGTTGTGAGAGGCGGCCACCGCGTGCCAGTTGAGGATTTAGTTAAAAGCCTTATTGCGAGATGTCGACAATTGCGACACACTGTGTCGGAGTTGAGCTCTTGAGGCTTCTCCGGTGTGAGCACTGAGACGCGCTGGTCTTTTTGTCCGACATTCGCCTTTTAATATTCAGCATTCACTCACCTACACGCAGTGGATGTACACAGAGCCCGTACGTAGGGATTGTGTCATCTCGCTGCATCCCCTCCTCAGCGTCACAGAGACCTGAGCTGGTGGAAAATGTTGGCGTTTGGGCCCCTGAAGAGGAGAAGAACAAACACTGTGTGTTATGAGGACGGCCAATTCAGTGATTGACCCAAAATAATGACCAAAATAAACTCAACTGTGAAGCACATACCTTGTAAATGTGTCGAATTACTGGGGCGTTGTGAAAATTACTACTAAAAAGAAAAAAGTTCTTACATTCTGGGAAAACTTCAGCTTTTTTGCAAGAACCGGAAGAGAAGATTGATACTCCTCTCACACGACTAAGCGACCTGTTATGTTATCTTATGAGTGCCTGTGTGCAGAAAAGAAATAAAAAGGCCCGTTTCAGCACAGTTACTGCGTTTTCCAGGGTGTCAGTAAACGTGTCAGCTTCAGACACACTTTAGAAGCCTTCCAGGTGGCCTACCTGTGACTGGCAGGGAGTTGGAGGGAGCAGGACTTGGCCTGTAGCCTGAGCAACTGGTTTGTTCGGAGCAAACAGCATGGGCAACTAACTGTCAGTGATACCTGGTAACGTGTCCTCGTCCTCTTA
Organism: Xiphias gladius; assembly: GCF_016859285.1. Lineage (NCBI taxonomy): Eukaryota > Metazoa > Chordata > Actinopteri > Istiophoriformes > Xiphiidae > Xiphias > Xiphias gladius. The sequence goes on along the minus strand of NC_053416.1, from coordinate 3,464,265 downwards.
CCGAGGGGCCGGTAAGAAGACAACTAGCTTCAGCTGATATTATATTTAAATATTTCAGGGGTTAGGTGTTGTCATTGTTCAGAAACATCTTTATCACTGAAGCGAAAACGCCTCCCAAAGCAAATTGAGACATCAGGTCCTTTTAAATGAAGAACAAAAAGACTGTAAATATCAACTCATCTTGGCCAGTAAGAACGTTCTGTAGTCAATCCAGACATGATCTTTTTTTAAGTTAGCGGGAGAAATATCTATCATTTGATGCCGCCCCTCCCGCTTTCCATGAGTGGATCAAGAGCATGTGAGCCATCAAGACGTGGACATTATTTACAAGAGTAGAATTAGCCGCAGCTTGTGCAGCAGATTTGTTTGTCCCTGTCAGCAGCAGCCCGAGCAACACGGGGACACGGGCAGGTGAGCTGCAGCCTCCCAGGTGAGCTCTGACGCCATTGCGGAAGATCTTGGAGGGACAGAGCCAGCAGGAGCGAACCACCTACAGGTCTTTCATGCATTTGTTTTATTGTAACATTTTCTTGAAAATCACGTCAATTTGAAATACACACATTTTTGTCTTAGATTTATCTTTAAAAAAAAAAAATCTAAAATATCTTTAAAATCAGAGACAAAAAAAAAATCACGATACAAGTCCGGTTTCGGCAGAGTCAGGCTTTTAATGTGCGTCTGTGTGTGTCCACACGTGTGCATATGAATGAGAAAAGAGATAGAGAGTAGGGGCACATACACAGCTGTGTAAATTTGGGCCGTCTGAAAGAAAATAAATAAATAAAAACCTGCCAAAGCCAAAATTTACTCCCTGGGTTAGCGTAGATCAGCATAAGGACTGGGAGTAGGGGGGGAAAAAAAGGAAAACAACAAAAGCCGACCAAGCTCTGTCCAAAGGTCAAACAAATCCGTCTACCAGCACCTCAGAAGCTCACAAACGAGACATTACTCTGTCTCGTTTGTGTAATCCTTAAAAAAAACAAAAAAAAACAAACAAACTGAAGTGTAAAAAACAAAAGTAAGCGGTTTTGCAGGGGTTTATGTGCTGTGGGCGACTTCTTGGCCAGGACCAGGGACTACTGGGCCATGACTGAGCACACACCTCGACACCTCCACGGTGTGGGTCCAGGTTTGACCACACGGGGGAGACAAATGAGTAGAAATCAGGGGCAGGCTGACACTGAATTTTTTTTTTTTTTTTTAGATCTAAAGTCTTGTAAATGTGATTTAAAGAGCAGAGGCTGAGACATCTTAGTATAAGTCCAGCTCCAAAAATACTGGATGCAGGCAGTTCCCATGGTGCATTAGAAATGCCCTCATCTTTCAAACTTCACACCCCCCAGTTAAAATTTAAATGCAGGTTTTCTGTCACAAAGTTAAAGTCTCCGGCCTGTAACGCAAGATAATAGACTTTAAAATAAACTCGAGAGCCACAAAATACCTCGTACGACCGTTTTCACAGGCTCAACACTTCACTCCACAACCAGTGACCTGACCTCTGTGCCAAGTAGGTGAACTGCTCCTTTAATTGTAAGCGTCTAGTGACAGTTAGACAGAGAATCTCTGGATTTTATTCTTTTGGAAATGGGTTAGATATAAAGCACGCCGATTAGACCTCAGCAGGTGAGGAGGGGGGGGTTCAGATCCTTCACCAGAGTAAAAGCAGCAATGTCATACTATAAAACGTCCTGCCTTAAAAAGGAAAAAGCGTTAGTATTATCAGCAAAATGCGAGTATCACAGTGCAACTACTCCTCATGCAGCATAAAGGCCTCCGTCTGTGTTATGGTGCCGTAGATACATTATTGGATTATAACTAATTTGTCGCGTTATGCAGCATTTTAATGTTGTAGCTGGAAGGGGGGTTAATTTTTACTCTGTAAAACGCAATGCGATGTTTCAGGTCAAACTGCCCGACAGCATGTGAACCTGTACGCACCTTGCATGTAAAATATTATAGTGCAAAGTCAAAATCTAGTGGAGTAAAAAGGTCAGTATTTGCCTCTGAAATGTAGTAGAGGTGCCAGGCTGCAGAAAATGGAAACGCTCAGGACGAAATGCCTCAAAGTTGCACTTAGCACAGTGTCCTCACCCTGCAACAGAGAACCTTCCTGACGCTTACGAGGTTCATTAGTTGTCGAGGCTGTGTCGACGTGTCAGCGAGGCACACGCTAACAGCAACACTCCGCGATACAACCCGGCGCCCGGACAGTTGGCCGTGAAGGGTGCGGTGACGACAGAGCCTGTTTGTTGCATTTTGAAAACTTCCGGAAAGTTGCACAGCGAAGCGGGAGAGGTGCCTCGCCCACATCGCAACGGTAGAGCATGCGGCGACATTTTAGACCGAAAAGTGTGCTTCCAAGTTGGGTTTAAAACGTTTAGCGAAGGCCCGTTCCCGTTTCAACACGACGACATCCCCGTGCACAGAGCCCTAACCTCGACCCCGTCCAGCACCTTTGGGATTAACCGTGTCTACCGGACCTGATCGCCCACCCAACGCCAGCGTCGGACTTCCCTGAAGCTCTGCAGCCAGGGTCCAGGGCGCGTGGAAAACCAGAAAGTAGACCGGCCCCATTATGGGATGCCGTCGTCGTTCATTTGGGGAAGCAGCCAGTCAGCAAATCCAAAGAGTGAGAAACCACTTTAATGTGAAGCCATCTGTATTATGTGGGTTTACTAATTACGCTCTTCGTTTGTTATCATTTGTCTAATGTGATATTTGCTCTCATGTGCGAACACACTAATAGCTGAGGACGAGGATGTAATACGGGAGGGAGGGAGGGAGGGAGGAGAGAGAGAGAGAGAGAGAAGGCTTCATAAAAAAGTATTAAAAAAGGAGTAAAGACAATTGGATTACCTTTTGTTCGCAATGGTCCTGAGCACAATAAAGACTTTTTAATGGATATCTTTGACAGGACGCAGTGGGAATGTAATGACCTGGTGTCGCTCCTCACCCATGTCTGGCTCACGAGTGGAGGTGAATACTGATTGTGCGCTGACTGACTGACTTTAAGTGGCAGATGATGGAGTGCCGAAACATTAACGGGTTTTTCACTTTGCCGTTTAGGAGGTTTATGTCATCAGGGAAATGCCTCTAAGAGGCAATAACATAAAGTGGCCCCTCGATGTATTCAAAGTCGTCCCGGCACCTGTCTCTATCTCTGGTGTTACGACGTCCCACGAGACTCAAGGAAATGGGCCACGCCGAGGAGCAATTTTCCGTCGGAGCTGAATGAATCACCGCTGGCTAAAAGCTGCCCGAGCTTGGTGTTGTCAGGTGAAATGATTATGAGATTAACATTCAGGAAAAGTGTGTTTTAGCGGCATCAGTCACAGAGATGATTTAAGTCAGAAAAAAGGGGGAAAAAAAAAAACCCCGAGGAGGTGACGAGAGAAGCAAATCAGAGAGCGCTGGGGAGGGAAAGTTTCCGAGGAATTTATTTAGAGAGGAGATAATCACGTCTTGAATGAGCAGCTTCTCCTCCAGCGGCGACGCGCGGTAGGGATTACAGAGACAGACAAAGACCCCGCACTGAGTGAGAGCGCGACAGAAAGGCTATCAGCCGCTCCGTTCAGGCTGCAGTGCAGTGTGGTGGAAATGTGGCGCGGGAGGGCAGAGAAACCGGATGCGGAAATTGGGAGGATTCTGTGAATCAGGGACAGTCGTCAGGTTGGTCGGGCTCCGGCTTATGCTTTAGCTCCGGATGTGACTCTCTTTCACACACACCTTCGGTTTTATTTAAAAAGTCCAACCTCGTGTTTACCTGGGAGCCACAAAGAGAACAAACGAAAAGGTCGCCCTCCTGCATCCGATTGTCTGTCGAATTCATTGCAGTCTTGACCTGCTGTCATGGCGACAGTTTGAGAATTTATGTCGATGTAAGAGTGAATGAAGAGTTTAGCGTCTCTTTGCAAGCCACACATTTTCTGATGCAGTGTTCTGTTCCAGGGAACCTATTTGTCCACCTGTGTGACGAGTTGATATAAATGCTAAGCTGCATTGATGGCCACCAATTTCGTGACTTAAAAAAAGAAGAAGAAGAGAAAAGCCCTCAGTCTTCGAAGAGTGAAATCCATTCAGACACACTGTCTTCCGCACATGATTTTTTTTCTCCCCCATAACTGCGCTCTCCCCTCAGCAGATGTGACACAGCACTCTAGGAAACCCAGGGCCCTCGAAGCGCCTGCTCCTCCAGTGGAGGGACTGTGACCGAAAGCCAATTATCCCGCCTGTCACAGGGAGGAATGGAAAACTTCCCGCCACTGTCTCATTCTCTGACACTCCGCGCGACGTGAAAGGACAACAAGGTCCGGTCTGTGCGGAGATTATTTTTCACTGGGGATCTGATAAGCTGTCTCAACACCGTGACGCGGTCTACACAAACGGACCGGAGCCCAATCTGGATCTGCTTAAACTCCGAGCACATTTCTGCCGGATTTGACGGATTATGTTCATGTACTGAAGAGCCAACACTGATAAACATGAAAAAACAAAACAAAACAAAAAGATTACCACAAAAACTTTTACATTAGTGACAAATGATGTGACAGGATTTGGTCTTGATGCCAAATTAAGTCTATACAGGTACATTTCTACTGCTTGAATGTTCATTGAACAGATCTGCCGTTAATTCTTAACGAAATTACTGACAGCGTTGGTGGGTAAAGTGTTTTCCCGCCTTGTTCGTACCAAACATTTCTGAACGCCCTCTTCCTTTTATTATCTGGTGCTGCAGTCACTTTGAGCACATTACTCTGACTTGGTAATATCTAAACGACTCGGTAAGGGCCCTGCACACCCAAACAGGCGCCTCCACTTATTCCAGCCGAGTGCCTCCCCGCTCGAGTTAAAGGTGGGCAGAGCTGTGCTGGAATGATGTAATAGTAATCAACAACAACAACGACAACAACACATGTATTTATACAGCCGCTCAAGAACAAATGCAGTGATGTAGTCACCTGAGTACACGTACTAAGACGAGTGAGAAGGATGTAATTTGGACCGAACCAGCAGGCACGTCGAGGCCAGCGGGAGAGTGCCGGACGTACGAAGCACACACAGTTGAGTTAAGATGGGCTGCGGCTCTGGCTGGAAGAGGCCGTGTCGTTAACACTGCACCGAGAAAACGAGACGGACGACAGCGGAGTGGAGCGCAAGGACTTTGACTCGATTTAGGTTTTGTAATAATCCTGAAAGTAGACGATGTAGTCTCGGGACACTTCGTTTGGTGACTGAGATTAACCACATCATGATGGTCATAAACCGAAAAGAGAGAAGAAGGTACGCTGAGCACTCTCACCCTTCGCCACTGTTACAAAGGTTCTCAGCAGAGGGATGAAAAGCTGTGAGGAAAAAAACAACAAAAAACTGCCAACATTACAGAATGAAACCGGTTTTTTCTCTCCAGGTCTAATCCTTTGCCTCAGTTATTCAACCGGTGATTAAGACAGATGCGATCTGGAGGAGACGGGCAGCAGCAGAGAGACTAAAGGTACATGAAAGTCTGAATCTCCTCCAAGGGAAGACAGCAGACAGTCAGGACAGGGATAGAGCCGACTACAGTCATTCAAGTTGTGCAGTGGCCATGTGCTCTGCAGTGAGGTTCAAAGTGTTATGGAGTCCGATAGAGTAGACGAGCGGGAAAGACTGGATACGAACGCTGTCTTCCGTTTCATTTAAAGCTGCGCCGTCGGTTGTTAAAAAGCTCGTGTGGAGGTGCACAAAATCGGATTCTGATCGACAGATCTGCCAGAGGTGACCAGATGTGAGCCACTTGTCTGCACACAATTCACTATTCACAGGAAAGTCGTCCTAAAACCACACCTCATGCTTGAGCTTTCTGGCTTCTGACATTTGACGTATATTTCTGTTGTTTCCGAATCCTCCTCTTTTACAGAAGGTCACTGGTTATTGGCAACGAGGATTTAGAAGAGGAGCAGGTTTTTCTCGGGTCCAGGAAGAGCGCCCGAAAGATCCCCCATGCTGTTCTGCAACAATCTCTCGTCTCCTAGAAATGACATTCACATACTACTCATTTTCACTAGCAGCAGCATGTACATTTTGAGACCAATACGATGACTAAGCGTTTTTAAAAAAAGGAGCAGTCCACCAATTTAGGATTGCTCTTGTGTAACGCTGGACTCACAACTGAGTGGAATCTTTAACCTCCACATTCTTCTTGCTTGCCAAAACCTGGCGCCTACGTTTCCCACAATGCAACTCGACCGCTGACAGTTCAGTTGAGGATGTCAGTGGATTATACTACTAGCAGCTAATGTTCCCTTTATTTGATAGTGGTGGTGGTGGGGGGGGTGACAGGTCTATGGCATACACCCTGACCGTTAGGCTACTGGGCCGTCCTGCCTGTTCCTAACCTGCTGTCTAACCGCACACACACACACACACGTGCGCGCGCACACACACGTTACGCAGGTGCGTTGCGTGCCGTACGCCAACCGCCCCCCCCGCCCTGACCTCCTCCGCTGTGCGGCACAACACATTTTGTTCCCTGGAGAAAAACCGTTCCCAACACACACAATTCTGGCAGCAGCTGCATTTCCCTCTTCACATAACTGGCAAAGCGGATTAGTAGCGTACGGTTATTTCTAGGAGACACTATTGTAAGAGATATAAAACACGAGTGATGCGGACTGAAAGGTAAAGAAAGAGCCTCTTATTGACCTTTACTCATTATCCAGCTCTGAATATCAAATGCAAGGTTTCTTTCCAGTGACTGACAAAAAATCTCCACTTGCATACGAACAAGGCCGTGACACCTGTAAGATCTCTCTCTACAAAAACGAATGTACCAGAACTACAATCAGAAAATGAACCGTGTGCGTCTCTCATGTTTAATTCATGACTTTATTATAAAGTGTCACATACCGTATCACCACAAATCGGGCCACTGTGAAGAAGACCCAGAAATTTCTCTAATTGAACCGAAAAAGGAGACTCTAAGAATCAGTTCTCCATGATATCGCCAGATGTGGTTGCTAGGAGATATTTGATGGAAGTTCCTGTCCATCACCATGACAACGTCATAATGAGAATTTGAGCCATCCTGATTTTTCAGCTGCAGCTGTTTGGTCTCATTAAACAAATCCTGAGATTTTCAGGCGGCTGGTGAATAGAAAAGCAAACATCACAGATTTATGATCTACAGATACATATACTGGATGGTGCAATATGCTTCAACCGGAGGAACAAATTTGATGCGTTTGGTGGGTAACACAGCACAGATAGAGGCCATTTATCGAAAGCCAAGTCATTCGGAAGCAACTATCTATTGGATTATTTGTGTTTTTCAGCAGCCGGGCCTTCGGTTTGAGTTGAAGTGCTTCAGCGGGAAGTGTTCATTCTCTGATTGCCTCTCTTTGTGCAGAGAAACACTGGCGCTGTATTGATTCAAAAAGAAAAAAGAAAAAAACAAAAACACACCACTGAGTGCATCAATATTTGTCCGTAACCCACCCGAACAGCGCCGACCCCTCTGCAGCTCAAGATGCACTACATTAAAATGTCAGGGCCGCGAAGGAGCCGCACAGGTCCGGGATCTTCAATCAAAATCCGCGACGAGGAAAAAAAGCCACTGACTCATTGACTAATTCCAGATCAGTTTCTGTGTTATGTTTACTGTTTTCTGCTAAATGCACTAATGATGCATAAGAAAACGTGTAAAATAAGCCACTTTAGCCGAGCGCAGCGGCACTTTGACTTATTGCTTTCTGACCTTTTGTGGCATTTGGAAAAGGGCAACTTGGCAGACAGATGGTGCATACACACACGCAAATTGATAATGTTGTTAGGTGATGGCAGCGGCGGGCCTCATCAGAGATTCTAATAATTTGCTTAGTGCCTGGATAATCCCTCTGGAGGACAGGAGTGCCTCGAACATTTGAGTTCTGGTATAACGTTCATGGTGTCGCAAAACACACACACACACACACACACACGCACACGCTTCACTGTTTTCCTTGAGCTGCTGCATCATTTTCTAGAATGTGATCAAAGCTCCATCAGCACGGTCTGAAGTAAAGTGATACAAAAACCTCAGACTGAACGTGCCCTTTAAAAGGAGGACAGAGGAGCCGCTGAGTCTTTTTATGTGACTACGATTTTAATGCCTTAGGCCTCTGACCTCATCCTCATTAGGTATTCGTCTCCAGTCAGAGTTAATTTCGGATGCCAAATTACTGAACCAGACACTGAACAAATGCTCATTTCGTCCGGCGTGACCCTCGACCTCCACTAACATTTTTATCGGACAAGCGGACATGAAGGCAGCCAACACGGGTTCGATAAATGTCAGTATATCTGCATGCGCGCCGCGACCTGATTGCCGTGAATAACCATCTTAAAAAAGGTCATCGAGGTCAGTCGAAGAGCCCATTTTCTCCGCGACACTAAGTCACGTGTGTTTTTGTGTGGGCGGTTCATTTCTACAAGGATGTGTACAGGAAACATTTCATTCGGAAGTTGTACAAAAAAACCCCCAGACAAGGTGAAACTGACCACGTAAACACCCCTGCAGCTGATCCTCTTCTCATTCGTCCCTCTGCCACGGGGACGCGGACGGGCACCGGTGAAACTGCGAGCTTAAGCAGGCGGGATATTTGCAGGCGGCCGCTCCTGTCTCCCCGCTGCCCAAACGTGACCCTGACGCGTTTTAGCATCTTTCCCCCTCATTCCTCTGCAGCCCATTCCCGCTCCGGACGCTCAGAGGGAGAAAGGCAACGGCTCATTCCTCTCTCCTTCTCCTCACCTGTACCAGCCCGAGTTGTGACAATTCAATCTGTTCGGCGTCTTCCCGCATGAATTATGCATGAACCCCGCAACCTCTGAATGCGGTGGGGATTTACGTGGATCGAGCAGACCTTCGCTTGATAACTCCTTCCGCTCCTGTCGCAGGCTCAGTGTGGATTTGAAAGGGGTCGGAAAAACAAGGTAATTTGCAGAACGTCAGCGCAGAGGAGATGTGGTATTATCATCATGCTCAGTCAAGTTTTTCTGAATTTCATTTGATTTTACCTAAATTTTAAAAAATTTTATTTCAATAGAGCTTCACTTCGCTCATTATATTTCAGCTTCAAAAAGAATTTTCATCCAGATACTAGATTAAAAAAACACAAATCAGTTTTGCAGTCTTTACTGTATCATTTGAAATTAAAAACAAACAAAAAACTAATTCAAACAAAATGTTTCATGTTTCTTGATTTAAATATGATTTGGCGAAAAGTATGTGGACACCAAAGTCCACGGTCGGGGCCTGTTGTCATGGTTTAGGCCCCTTTGTTCAAGTGAAGGGAAATCTTAATGCTACAGTGACATTTTTGACGAAAGTGTTCTCACAACTTTCTGTCCCAACAGTTTGGGAAAGACCGTTTCCTGCTGTCGTCAACATGACAATGTCCCCATGCACAAAGCCAGATCCACAAAGAAAAGCGTTTTCCAGTGTGGCGTGGAAGAAGCCGACTGGCCTGCGCAGAACCCTGACCTCAACCCCCATCCAACACCCCTGGGATGACCTGGATTGTCGAATGTAAGCCAGGTATTACCACCCAACATCAGTGCCTGTCCTCACTAATACTCTTGTGGCTGAATGGGAGCAAATCTCTGTAGCCAGGTCCAAAAATCTTGTGGAAAGCCTGAATCCAGAGGAGTGGATGCGGTTATAGGTGCAGAGTGAAGCCTGTGTTTTGGAGCAGACAGTTCCAACAACTACGTGGGTGTAATTTTCAGGTGTCATTATAATTTCTTCAGGTGTCCGCATACTGTCGGACATTTTTGATGAAACACGTCACGACCGGCAATGTCAGACCGGCAAAACAGCCGATTTGCCCGGTGAGAACCTTCCAGCCGCAGGTGCAGTCCAGGCAGAGCGAATGTCAGACATGTAAATCACCTCAGCTGCTACGTGGAGCCTGTGAAATGCAGAGAACGGCTGTTAGATCAGAAACTAGACCAAACATTCTGGGCAGAAACGCCTCAAAGTGCTTGGCAGAGTTTAGCATTTTAAAAACTTCAAATCATTCGGGGAGCCACAGAATCAATCATCTGACCTGGCTAATCCCGGTTTTAAGAAGACAGAGTTTCATCTGACGTGTCTGTCAGGGTAGTGATCAGCTATACCATCAGTGTTGAATCCTAAAATTTGACCAGACAGACTGTGGAAGCCATTTAAAGTTATTCTGAAGTTACCACTAAGTTTGTCTGGGAATCGTTTTCCCAAAGCTTTAAACCCTCACCTTCCTTCTCTCTCTCTCACTGCTCTCTGTCTTGTTGATATTCAAACAAACAAGAAGGTTGAATAAGTTCATCCTCCAGTCTGGGAAAATCTCCTTTTGCCCGGCTGACATTTTTTGTGAAAGAGAAGGAGTAATGGCTTAGGGTTTGTGACTACTGTGTCAGTAAGGTGGGGGGTAAATATTTAGGGAACTGGAATCGATTGACCAGTCAGGTCAGTGATTCGGCAATGTCCAACCTGCGCTTGTTTTTCTCCCTTCGGACGTTTCTGTAGCATATTCAGAAAAACCAAGTCTGGCTGATGAATCTCACTCAAAAATGCAGGAAACTGGAATCAAAAAAGTGGAACAGAGCTGAAACTGTAGCATCAGATCTAGCTGGTTTCGAATGTGCTGCATGTAAAAAATAATTAAAGACTAAAGCCGGGTTTTCAAACCAGATGTAGCGAAAAAAGTTACCTGAATATTCAGGAAAACTGGAAAAAGAACATTCAATTTAATGTGTGTTTATCGTTATGCAAATATTTGAAGAGTTGAATGCATGGACTTTAACAGCTGGTGGTGTTAATTTTCCAGTTGGGTGCCATTAAACCATTAAAGAAGAAGAAGAGGCTGCAACAAGATTACGTTAATGAAAAGAGAAAAAAAAAAAAAAAGAGTTCAACCTCCGAAAATTTTGACTAGCCTTATTAAATGTGCTGGTTTTCTGTCTTCTAAAGTAGTTAACGTTAATGTTAGTTCCATACGTTGTTCTGGATTAGCCAGGCTAGTAAACAACAGACACCCAGACTGGGCAGCGGACAGTCTCTGAGTTGAGAGGAGATGGAGCAGAGACACTTCTTGTCAATCTAGAAGAGAAGCTGCTTAGAAAGGAAGCAACAGAGCAGCGCCCTCAAAGTCAGACAAGAGAGACAGGCCCAGAGCTAGGCAGCACCACAGCCCAGTTTCCCCAGCCCTCCACAGACCCAGGCAGCACCAGACGACCCCAGTCCTCCACGGGACACGACTTCCACCCCAGCCTTAGACACAGCCCCTTGACCAGCCAGAGTAGACCGAATTTCCCCCAACAATCTCAGTCGTGGACAGACACAAATTTAAGAAAAATTGACAACCCCTTGAAATCCACAAATCAATAATTAGAAACCCTTTTATTACGTAATTACAATGAACGAACTAGACCTGCAGGCAGGTATTAATGGGGTCCAGGCCCCCCGTGAAATCCACACGCAGCGGCCCACACGGGTTCGATGAAAGTCTCAGGACAGGACAGCACAGAGATGGGAAAACATCCCACCAAGGACATGTGTCCATTTTTGGTGTGACATGTATGTACCATTCTATACCTCCCGTAAAAAAAATTAAATTAACTTACATAACTTTCACGCTATATGCTGCAGTACCACCTTTACTGTTGATAAAAAAAACCCTGCCCTTTATGTTAGTGAAGTTTGGGGTCCACTCAGTCATCAGGACTACACTCGATGGGACAGGCATCCCATGGAGGCCCTTCATGCAGAATTCTTTAGTTCCATATTAAAACACCCAAAGACAATCACCAGCTAATTCAGGCTGTTACCCCTTGATTAAAATTTAAAAACAAAAACATCTCAAATTCAGTCCCCAAGACACTTTGAGATTTCAGGCACTACAAACCCAAGAACTGAACCCCCAAAATAATCCCTTCTTTCTTCTTTCATTCAAATAACACCCAATGCTGTTCAACCTCAGCCCAGCACTGCTTTCCGACCACTAATCAGAGTAAACCAAATTATTAAATGAACAAAAAGATGCCCATCTGGAACGTTGGACAAATCAAACCCAAACTCAGAACAAACTTAATGGCTATGTGGCCCTAAGCCATGAATATAAACTGGCAGAGTATCTCTTTACTGTCAGGGATACAAAGCAAAGACAGATCTTAACCAAATGCAGCCTCAGTGAGCCATCAGAGTGGAACACTTTAAGAAATTTGATTTGTAAATCCCAAACTTCACAGAGCTGGATGACACTGAAAAGCTGATTCTATTAGGACAGGGACATGCAGGATACTTAGCTGGACTACGTGACTGCATGTCCCAAACTGGAGGGACACATGATTAAAACATCGCTGGATGTGGCAGCAGAAGATTAAGATGAAGACAATGAACAAAACTACAGGAGAGAGAGAGAAGAGGCTGAGTTAGTAACATGCGTTAATGGGATACGAATGCACGCAGACTGAGAGGGAGACGAGGAGAGAGGAGCTCGGTGCATCATGGGAAGTCCCCCCGGCAGTCTAAACCTATGGCGGCATAACTACGGCACGGTTCAGGACTGAGCCAGCCCTAACTGTAAGCTTTGTCAGAGAGGAAAGTTAAGTCTACTCTTAAATGTCTGTGTCCCGGACCTAAACGGGAAGAGGGTCCCACAGGAGAGGAGCCTGATAACTGAAGTCTCCGCCCCCCCATTCTACTTTGAGACTCTGGGAACCACAAGTAAGCCTGCGTTCGGGGAGCGCAGTGCTCCAGTGGGGCAACGGGGTCCTATAAGCTCTTTAAGATATGATGGTGCCCGACCATTCAGGGCTTTGTAGGTGAGAAGGATTTAAATTCTATTCTGGATTTAGCAGGGAGCAAATGCAGAGAAGCTAGCACAGGAGAAATATGACCTCTTTTCCTAGTTCTGTAATGCTGAATGCTGAATGAACAGAGACACAGATGTAGAGAAACAGTCAATGAAAAGTTCAAAAAAGGTAAAGGCTTTACTGAATTACCACGTAGTGATACACAGTCAGTCCAGTTCAGCCAAACATTACGTGGCAGGAAGTAGGCAAAAATCCAAAAACCAAAGACCAAGGCAAAGTCAAAAATCATGGAGTCTAACAGGAAGAAAATTGCTGCGAAGCGATGAACACCTGAACATGAACGAAGACAAAGGGAAGTATACACGGATCGGCCGTAACATTAAAACCGGTAACTGGTTTTAATGCTGTGGCTGATCGTTGTATATACGGGTTTGGCAGGAACTGAGACAAGACAGGTGAGTAGTTGAAAATAAAAAAAACAAGAAACAAGACATGCAATAATTTAACGGGACGTTACAAGTTCTTGTCAGTACACGCTCTGGATCAGATGGAGAGACTTCAGAGACTTGTTGGGGCAGCCTGATAAACTGCAACAATCCAGCCTAGAAGGAACAAATGCATGGACTAGTTTTTCTGCATCTTTTTGAGACAGGATGTACCTGATTTTTAGCAATATAACGTAGGGGAGAAAAGGCAGTCCTTGAAGTTTGTTTTACGTGAGAGTTAAATGACGTATCCTGATCAAATATAGGTCCGGGATTCCTTATGGTGGGGCTAGATATATATATATATATATATATATATATATATATATATATATATATATATATAAATAAATAAATATAGGAATACATGGATCAATAGAGCTATGATCCTCAGGCAGCTTGGCTAAAGTGCTAAAAAGAAACCTAGGGTTTTTTCTCATTATTTGGGTAATAGTCTGCTCTGGCATTATTACAGAGGGCCTTGCTATATATGTTAAGAATACCTTGCCAGACTAAGCGAGATACTTCCAGATGGTGGAATGCCATTTCCTTTCAAGTTTCAAGCAATCAATCTGGACTAGCAAAGTACGTTGACCTTCTAGAGGACCTTCATCCTGTTCTCACGTGGCTTTTAGTGATGCAGTTTGATTTAATTTTAGTTTGTTGTCTGTGTGTAAATGAACCAAAGGGAAAAAAAAAAAAAAAGTTTACAAATTCATCCACTCATTAGGACCAGAACAAAAAAATCAAAAAAACAAAAACAAAACGAAACAAAAATAACAAAAATAACAAACCAAAAAAAATGTGGGTTTGGATAATCCATGGGACAGTTAGAACTGATGCTCAAATAAATGTGGAATTTAGCATAACGGCCACAACCCCAGATTTCGACAAATAAAAACTGATGGCCAAACAAGGTTGCACAACTAAAGGGGGTTGGTGACACGGATGCTAAGGGTTCATTTTATGTTTCTCAACTGGCAAGTCAAAGCAGTTCCCCCCACATGCTCGGTTCCCCCTCTCTGGCTAAAAAAAAAAAAAAAAAATGAATGTCCTAAATGATACCAATGAGGCACAAAAGTAGTCAACAGAAGACACTTCTGACAGGCTCAAGCCTTTTTGTGCTCTTGAGGCTCCTGGATAAATATAAATATAAAGTCCCATATGTGTAGGCTGAAGCTCTGCTACGTCTGCAGAATGGAAAATTAGATTAAGTTTTTGGAGGTTTAGTGAAAAAAGTGTGAAAGGCAGTTACAGTAAGAAGCTCAGTCAGTCATTTATAAAAGCCAAGCATTGCATTTCATCACCGGAGAGAAAGCGAAGCTGCAACTCTTGAGTGTGTGCAGAAGTTGCTCTCTCTGCCCGCCAGGGATCTGTCGGGGTCAGAGCTGGGGCAGCTACGGGGCAAAGGTCACAACAGGTCATTTGTCAGGATCTCCCCTATCAAACTTACATGTCTTGCACAAGCATACACACACACACACACACACACACACACACCCTCCGCCCCTGTTTTGGACTGACTGCGTATGAACGCTATGAATGTGTATGAATGCCTGCTCAGTAGAGATTTTGGCTTTTCGAACTTTCCCTCGTCGCGGGACTTTCTCTGCGTCTGAGGCTGCGTTCATTCCAGGAAGTGTTACACTTTCGGAGACCTAGGTCTCGTGACGTCTCATGTTTCTTTTATATGTCCGTCTGTCTATGTAGCCTTATCTGATCATTAGTGATCCCACAACTAACACAGTTCACTTGGCCACAAGCATGGCTAAATGAATGCTAATGTTGCTCTGTGTTTACTGGATGTGGTCTTGGACCTTGTGCGGGGGCATTTTTCCCACATTAGAATAAATTTTAGATTTAATTTGAATAGCAGTTATCATTAATAGTGAAAATGAGGTTTTAGCAGCGTATCTAACATTTCACACCAATGGTGAGTTTAAAACGTCAGTTACTGTCAACTGAAGCATTCGAAGCCCCGCCACCCTCCACCCACACACTCCCCCTGACTGATCAAACCTTGTGAGCTGCAGTTTTGCAAGCGTCAGCCGTCCCACGAAGAGACGATTAAAACAGGCTGTGCTGAAGTCAATGAAGGTAAATTTCCACCACAGCTGCATTTTCTGCTATTTTTCACTAAAGCTGAATCTCTATCGTAGCCCGTCACTTTTGAGACGTTGTGAGACTCGTCGGTGATCGCTGCGCTAATGGAATCACACTGGGGCCCGCTGTGTTGTGCCTCTGACGTCCCACCGGTTTGTCTGCGCTGTGAAGATTAAGAAAGCCGAACGATGCCCAGAGTGGAATGAGTTAGCTTCAGCATGGGGCCTCGTGATGGTGGCGATTTAGCGAAGTAGAAGCCGGCGACGCGGTGCCTCATGGAGACAAATGCAGATGGTTATGTTTGCTGATTAGAGATTGGAAGCTTCCCCGAGTGGGAGAGTGTAGTGTGGAATATTATAGAGTTCTTGTCTCTGAATGTGGGCACAACGGCAACGATAAGGAGTTATGATTACTAATGTTGTAACTGAAGCGCACTTTCAGTCTGAAAAATATACAAACGCATTCTCAGTTCAGAGCACACTCATTCAATTTCCGCTTCACTTCGGCTACAGCAGCACAGAAAAGGTCAACCCTGAGCTGACATTTGTCATCATGACTGCAGTTTACATTCATTTTAAAAAAAGGTTTGAACTTCTGCAACTTAGAGTTGAAAAACTTTTGTTTTGTTTTTAAAAAGAATGTTTACTATGCAGGATTTTCCTTAAATAAAACTGTATAGACTCATACAAAAGTAATCCGTCTCATCACTTCTGAGCCACTGTGGCCGTGTATTTATCTGCAGAGACCCTGCCTCCTGCCTGTGGCTTCTTATTTTCCTCCGCATTTTGCTGTGTTCAGGACGTTCCCGGGCGGCAACCTTTGGGCAGTGGGTGCCTGAGCCCCCAGCCAACAACAGCACACAAAAAAAGGTGCGAGGACAGGACTCTCTGTCTGCGTGGTGGATGTGCAGAGGACTGTCTGTTCCAGAGCAAAGGAGGAAATGGAGTGACAACGATGCAGAGCCACCAACTCCAGACAGTAGACCTCGGGATGGTGCTCCCGAACCTTGAGCGGGTCTTTTCATCCAGACCGTGAACTCTCCCCAAACCCAGCCGACTTTTTTCCGTGCCAACCAACCAGCCAAGCTTAACCACATGGCCGTCGGGTCATTAGAGAGATTTTTTTTTCAGCACTGATTTTGTAACAGTTTTGGAAATCACAGACACAACTTGTCACTCCTGTGGAAGGAATCACATCAGAAAGTGTGTGTCCTAGAGGACACAGACAAACAACACATTTTTGTGTTTTCCATGACTTGTTGGGCTGTACATCAAGTTGTGTTTAGTGTAAAAAGGCCTCACTCAAATGATAAACCCATGAAGAAGTATCGCTTCTGCAGATCTTTGTCACTCCAGTGTTTCTTTGTCTTATTACCATTCGAGATCGATAAACTTTGAGTCGGAAACTGAAATGTAATTATTGCCACAGATCCAGCGTCTTTGTCACAGGTGGCGGTGGTGGGCAGGAGCACAGGCGAGGGAGGACCCAAGTCAGTCTGTCAGCAGGCAAGGTAGCAAGCACGAGAGTCCACGGCATGCACTGCAAACAGGACGCCACTCCGAGAAAACGAGCAACAAAATGGCAACTTACTGGGGAAAAGAGGGCTGGTTTAAATACACGGGAGCAAATGAGGGAAATGAGATGCAGGTGTGCAGGTAGGCGGGGAAGTTCCAGTGACTGGGAACGGGAAACAGTTGTGCAGGCAGCTCCGGGAGCAGGAGGAAAGTCCGAGGGCGGAGACGGGAATCATGGCAGGCTTAGCCGTGGGCGACATCGCCTGAGCCCTGTTGTTTTAGCCTTTACTTTTACTTACATGTAGCGAATATGAACCATGGAAAATCACGCCACTAGCAACTCCTGTTAGCACTCCTCAGACATCAACTTGGTTTTATACACTGAAGAAAAACTTCTAAATTTATTCGATGATTATGAGGCCAGACGTTAAGTTAACAAGGAGTGTCATGAAGTTTTTATGGTGTTTGAGCTTGTGTCCCACCTCAGCTCCGCTCCGACCAGGCTTCCCCGAAGTTCACCCAAATTTCTCTTTTTTGTTTTGTTTTTTAAGAATTAGACGAAATGACGAAATAGACCGTGAACCCAGGCAACTGTTTTGAATGAGTGACGCCAGTGGACGGCAGCTGTACAAGGCACACGACGGTCACACCAGAGACTGCGCTTCAGAGACACGAGTATCGAGGCAGCCATATGATTGGCTGTGTGGCTTGAAACATATCTACCCTCAACCTAATAATTATTTGTCTGGGTACAAACAAGTTATTTCAATTGCCTTTTTAAAACTAGAACAGTCCAGAGTGTTGTCAACCTTTTCTAACCAATTTATTTGAGTAAAAGCCTCCAACGACTAAAAGCAGACGTTTTAAAAAAAATGATTTTTTCATCTGACTTATATGTCACCGCACACCCAAAAGTTGCCTTTTGTCCTGCACGACATCAATGGCATCGTTCATAATTTAGTTGAATAAACTTTGTAAACACAGGCACAGCGTATACAACATCCCTACTGCATCCGCCACAGTGAGAAACCAATAAATGGTAACACTTTTTGTAAGCGCGGAGACAGTGATCTCTTACGTTCAAATAATGCACATCGTGGCCTCATCCTCAGCTCAGAAGAAAGTCTATGCAACGCCCGTCTTTATAAAACTGTGAGTGTGGACATTAAGGCAACCGTCATGTTGTCAATCAGTTCCCCTGCAGAAAAAAAAAAAAAAAAATCATTTTCTGTCATTTCTCATGTTCAGATTGGTCGAACTGATGGGACATTCCTATCATAGTCGCCACATCATGCTGTAGGTTATGAGATATGTCTGAGTGAGGATGATTGTAGTGCGGCCGTAAAGAAACTAGACTTAATGTAGTTTAGAAGTGAGTTTCTGAATATAGGCTGCACACAGTCTTCACTGGTTTTGCATTTCACTTGCTATATTTAAATTTACTACATCTGAAATCTGGTCAGTAGATGCTGTAGAGCAAGATTTTTGAATGTAAACTAGACGTCTAAAAATGTACACTCAGTTTTAACTTTAATGCTTTTTTTCAACCGCAAATCACCAAGATCAATAGGCTGAGTCAGACGCCGAGGTTACAGTCGTTAGGTCTATAAACTCATGTTCTTTTTCGATCTATACTTTCATCTTCTGCTGCTACCAGCACTTTGTCCCCATCAGGTTACGGCTGAATAAATATATTTAAAAATTTAATCTAACAAACAGGAGGATTTCAGCACTTTAGCATCCATTAAGGAAATTAAAGCCCGCTAAATAATGTGGTCTAGTGCACTACGCTGAATAAATTGTAGTAGTGTCAACGTATTGACTCTTGTCTCCAACTCAGGGCTCTTTCACTGCTGCTGCTGTGTGTGTTTTAAAGATAAATGTGCACTGCTACACTGAATTCAAATGAAAGATCTGCTCTTTTATTTACCCGCCGCCCTGGTGAATTGCAGCGTCGGAGCTCCGCTGATGACGGCTGTTTTTCACTCAGCGGGCGCGCGCTTAGCTCAGAGCCAACGTACTCAGCTGCTCTCAAACCGAAAACCCTTTGAGTTTTGCCACCTCGGGGTTGGTCACCTCCGGGTTCAGGGTTAGGCTCGGGGCTTTGTTAAACCTGCTTTCTGAAACAGGCCCAAAGTCCCATTAAAAACATAAATAAAATATTCGGAACTCCACTGTAGCGCCACTAGTTTGACATATATCCATGTCCTTTTGTTACGCAGACAAAATGCTGTTACTGCTGGAAGGAGCATACTGAAATGTGAAAAAAAAACAAAAAAACAACTTGTTAATAGACTGAAACCAGAATTTTGATGTTGTTCAACTAACACAACTAACATTTCAAGATCCATAAAGGCAGCGACTTATTGCTGGGATGACGTGTTGAATAGCGCCGGACCACACAGGTGTTTGACCGATTGAGGGCCGAGGCCGAGTACAACGCTCCATGACCATTAGGTCTAATGTGGTAATTTGACAGAGAGCGACTGAACGTTCCACTGCGGCGCTGGGTTAATGTGGTGTCCAGTTCCATTTCCTGGTTATTAGTGTTGAGTGATTACGACAGCTTTTCTGGGAGTTAAATTCCCACCGCTGTTTGCTCTCCGCTGCTACATGTGAAAGCCTCAGAGACAGGGAGAGAGAGGGAGAGAGAGAGAGAGAGAGGAGAGAGTTCCTCCGTTTTCTGGATGTCATTAGAGCTTTATCCTCATCCCTCACTTCCTTCTCGCTTTCTGTTTTCTAATCTCAGTTGCTTTCATTTCTAGCCACACATACGCACAGGGGAACAAAGAGAAGAGCAAAGAGAAGGATCAGACTAGGTGCTGTGAGCAAGTAACACTGACACATACAGTATAAAAAAACAGCCATTTCAATTTTCTCAATGCGTACTTGATGTTTTCAACCAGAAACCTTCGTGACCCCCAGAGGATGTCGGTGGATCCTCTGACTTCCTCCAGCAGCGCCGCGACTCCCGACTTTGACACCTTTGTTTTTGGGTGAAATGTCCTGACAATTATTGGAGGCGTCTCTGTAAAGTCCACCTCAGATATTCCAGGTCCCCAGAGGACAAATTCAAACGACTTTTTTTCCTGCTGCCATCATCAGGTCAAAATTTCAAGTTGACTAGATACGTGCAAAATTAATCCCATTCCCATCAACCTCAGATGTATTTAGTGTCAAGTTCTAATATTTAAACTTAGTTAAAATGCTGAGGGGCCAAACTGAGATGGTGAGCGTGGTAAACATTGCCTGCTAAACATCAGCATGTTAGCATTGCCACATAGCATTTAGCTGTGCTGTGTATATAAGTACAGCCTCAGAGCTGCTACCTGCTAACTGTCCCAGTATAAATCAGATTGAGACATTTTCCGCAGCCGTGATCAAGTCTGCATGTGCAACATCTGGGTTGTGTTATTTGGGTGAATTTTTCTGCTTGAGTGCAGTCTGTGTTTGTTCACACCAAACGGCAACGGTGCAGCTCTCGCTAGCTAGCAACATGCTAGGCGTTGCATGTGTTTGTCTGACAGCTCAGACTCTGACTAAAAAAAAAACAAAACTGAAGTTCTGTTGTTATTTTATTCAGTTTTCTCTCTTTTTGTCCCCTTTTTTCTGTAACTTCATGGTGTGGAGTCATAAAGATTTGGGATGAGCGCATTTTCTCTCGAGCTGAAACATTTTGCAAGTCGGGCCAATGAATCTTCACCTCGGCTTGTGCTGACCATAGCAAATCTGTGGTTCTAAAAGCCACACTGTAACACATTTCATATTTAAAGTAATGAGACTACGAGGTGCATTTCTACGCCCACGGGAAAAGCATAACGACCAGGCTGTGATGCAGCTGCAGCAAATGATAGCAGTGCCCCCGCTTAATGCTCTGTGTCCTCCGAAGCCCACATTTGAAATACATCAAAACAGGCTGTCAAGGACTCTCTCATCCGAGATGCTCCGTCAAAAGCGACCGAGAAATAGTTTGTTCGGATTTGGAGGAAACAGCAGTTGTATCTCTTGTGAAAACTGCAAAATTCAACCCTATATTGACAACAGCTTGATTTTCTTTTTCGAGAGATTGGCTAAAGGCACACTCACACACTCGTATCCAGTCTCCATGTTGGCCGTATGCCCTGATTTTTTGTTTTCCATTTCCATTGATGAAGGCTGCAGTCTGATTAATAATTTCATTCAGGCAGCCACTGGTGTCGTTTGTATTTAAAATGTTTCACTAATTGCCACCTCCCACTGAGCCAATTATTCCTCCATTGTGCTGTGATCCTATAATTGACAACGCTGAGTCACTGAAAGTCACTCGTTGTGTAGAATGGCTAAGAGGGGGAAAATAAAAGCCTCTGCTTTGTGATGCCAAGAGACTGTCCCCCCTAAGGCAAATGACGGAATCAGTTGTTTCAGCAAATTCCCAAAGACGACGTGTGTTTATTTTTGGTGATAAAGCCCTGTTGTATGCTTTTTTTTTTTTTTAGGTGCGACGCAAGAAGCAGTGAGGCACCGTTATACAGCTACAAGGTCTGCAGATGGAGGAGGTTGGGGTGGATGGATGGGTCAACGAAATTAGCCACAGAAAACCACTGTTTATTTGTCATTTGCTACCAACTGTCCACACTTCTTTTCACCATGACAACAGAGGTCCCCTAAACTTATCGAAGCATTTATTTTAACCCATTTGACCCAATCCATAACCGCTACTAACCGCTATTAACGCTACCAACAACCTTCGTAAAAAAAATACAAGGAGGGACTTCAGGCTACTTGGCTGCAGCGACAGGATAATGACTGTGAGGTGTTTGATAAAAAGTCATATGATTTACAATTTTTTTTGGTTCTGCTGCGGCTAGCCAGCTAGCCACACTAGCTCCCACAGTTTATGAGTGCAATCCTGCCCTCGCCAATTCGTGTACTATCTGCCTTTCACTACGCCACGTGCATGGGTTGCAAACCATGTGAGAGAGCTAACCACGGAGAGCTAACAGTCTGCAGATTGTCATTCCAACCAAACACTCGACCCGCTGATCAGCAGATAGAGGGGAAAGAAACCTCCCGCTGAGGTAATCAGTTGGGATGAAAACCTGGATGCTGTCGCCTCTCCATGACACATAACCCTTGATTACATTAAGTGGCCTTCGTCCATTGGTGGATCGTTGAACTGTCCTACTGGGCAGAGGCCCAGGGCCCAAGAAGTCAGGGGGCCCCCTTGGCCCGAGACTCTGTATCAAGTGACTGTTAATATTTCTTGTTTGAACAAAAATCACAGAGCTCAGTTAAAAAACACAAAATCACAACGAAGAGAGGCAAAACGATCAATAAAATAGATGTAAAAACAAGATGTGTCATAAATTTAAATCTTCATTTGGATTAATGGAGTCTGACTGAATCAGTAAGGAAGATCATCCTTTAACATTATGTTAAAATAATGAGGGGAAGGGCTGTGAATGTTGAGATGTAGACAGAAGTCTCCTCCTCTTCCTCTCGAAAAACACACACCAGGGTTAATGAGGGCAAGAGATGCAGAGTAACCAAAATGACCACAAAGCTGATGAAAAATGAGCGCGAAGAAAGACACAAACCAAGGGCCCATCTTCTCATAATCTCTCCATGTCTTCGCGACAGGGACTCACTCTGGGTTGAATAGGTGGATCAGGGCTGAGGTCACCACGCCGGAGGTGAACATTTTCCTGTGTTCGAGTAATTTTAGGCGTCTAAAAACGTCCGTGACATAGCTATTCTTCTCACAGGAGGGTGAAGCATATAAAAATAAGAACAGAACATTTCATTGGCGTAAACCTCACAGATCTCGGCTGTAGATGAGACCATTCAGTGGGGACAATCATCTGAGGGAAAAAAAAAGGTTGAAATGAATCTTAAATCCATTGAATTTTTCAAAAATATTTGTTTTTGAGTGGATTAATAGCTGCAGGGGGTTGTTCATCGATATTTTATAGATTTATGGGGTTTGCTGAGTGTTTGGTTCATACTATACTTGAAGCCAAAGTGAAGAATTAGATATGAAGCCACTTTTTCTTAGGTTCACTCTTAAGAATAATGTGATATTCATTCAATGCTGGAATGTGTTGGGTGCCATGATGGTTTAAGATGAAATAGTTTGGATCGAAACACACACACAAAAAAAAAGGTTCTAATGTTGTCTTGTTGTATTTATGTACGTTTTGTATTTTAATGTAATTTATGTTTCGGTAAACAGCTAACAGACACTGTATCTAGAATGAAACCGGTCACATCTTCGGTCACTGTATAATGAAGACGAGAAGAAAACGAGAAAAACAAAACAAATGATGCTAAACTGAAGCAGAGCTGTGCGACTTGTTTAAATCCATGGGATCCGCACTGCACGTGTCACCGTCTAGATGTCGCGCGGCGCGCTGTGGGCTAAGACACGTTTATCTGGGGCTTTGTTAATGCGGTGAACAATCCATTTCAAATGACTGCGGTCTGCTGGCGGGCAGAGCGGGTGGTGAGGCATCAGCGCCTGCAGGTGCCGACGGTTTGTACGAGAGGTTTCAGTGCCTGTGAGCTGGTTCGGGTGATCTGGGTTGTGAGGTGGGACTTACCCGGGATCTGATTTCATCTCTCTCTTGCTCTTTGGCCTAGCTTTGAAGCCAGTCTAATCTATGGTAACCTTTCAGCCTCCGTGTGTCCCACTGCCATCTAGTTAGATTTTTGTCTGAGGTTTAAAAACAAATGGCACGTCACCGTAAAAACGATCCCTTGAAAAAAAGGAAAAGCCAGTCCACGGAGTTAATTTTCCCGGCGTGTTTCAGGCAGCGGAAAACAGAAAGCAAAACTGCTGCGATCACACAAGACAAAGGCACATGAACAATATGCTTTGTATCTGTTACCATATTGTAATTTAATTGTAAAATGTTCCTTTTTTGTATAAACACTTAAGAGTTGTTAGGAGTAACCTTAACCCTCAATCCTGAATAAGCCCACACACACATTTTATAATTTACCTTCCTCCTCTTTGTGTTTGCACTCCATCAGCCGTAGAAATCAATGCACTGATAACAGCTCTGTGGTCATAAATAACACAGCTAATCTGCTGCCATAAACATTTATTCAGCTTCTTTTCTTCTTTTTCTTTTTTTCTTTGTTCAAGGGCATCTGCTTCTCTCTAAACCTTTTAAATGACATTTTTATCCCTGAAATGGGTCTCACTTAAAGTAGTGATTTTCCACCGAAAAGGGAGATAATTTCTGGCTAATGGAACAACACCTGTTTATGCTGTGTGTGGGTGAGGAAACATTAGGGTTAGACCAATATATCAGCCTGCCACATTTGCTTTATTGCCTTTTTTTTTTTTTTTAGTTTAAATATAGCTGTTTACTGATACCGCTAGACCTCCACTGCCTTAACCAAATACGAACCTTTATAATGCATTAAAAGCTTTTCCAGTGTGTCCGAAAGTTTAGCAAAATGGCAAGTCTTTAAAGGACACTGATTTCACTGAAAATGTCAGTCTTTTTTTTCTTCCTCCAAAAGCCCATCATTTGTGTCCCCCCCCCCCCAACATCCTCTGGGTACAGGTCGCTTTGCAGCCTGAGCAGATGGCTCACGGCTCCAGCTTCTTGGCCAGCAGCAGTGTTGTCAGGGCATCAAGACGCACGTAGAAAATAAAACCTGACTGCCAACCCAGGCTGGATGGACGTGCGTGGCCCGGGCGACACTCGGCGGAGCTGTCAAGACCGCAAGGGACCACATCTGCCACCGAACCCGCCTGTTGATCACAGGAGCTATCTCGGCTTCATCAGCTCTCATACTGAACAATATAAAGTTTAGATGAGTCCTTTGAATTTAAAGAACCTTAAGATATTTCAATCTCTATTTGGATCAAATCAAGTCTGACCGAAGCAGTCAGGGAGATCATATTTGAACATTATACTAAAACGAGGGGGAGGGCTGTGGATGCTGAGCTGTAAACAGATTCATTAAGGTGAGTTTTTCTGCAGATTCCACCGTCAAGTCTCCTCTTCTTTCGATCAAAGAAACACACACCGAGGTGAGACGAGAGGGATCACAGAGGCCGCCTCCATCAAAATTTGACAGGTTTCTGACTCTGACCCTTTGATGGATGGAAGGATGAACGGGCCTGTGCCCAGCGGGCAGTGAACAAAGGTGAACTCTGACCCGCAAAGCCGCCGGAGCTGGCCCGAGGCTGCAGCGGAGCAGCGAACGGGAGACCGAGCCAAGATTCACATATATCCCCGAAAGACCAGAAAGACAGGAGACTGCTGTTCGCTTCTGTTTCCTACTGACGGCCAGCAAGTTGTCATTCCTTAACCCCTAACTGAGCAGTTCTTTTAACCATGAAGACAAATATTCCGGACTCTTAACCGAGCTCTTATTTTAACCATGACCTTTCCCTGACCCCAACCACGTCATTTTCCTGCTTAACCAAACCTTGACGGTAGCGGCGTCAAGTCAGAAAACAGAGTCTCATTGCATTAGCTCCAGTTGGCTTCATGGGACATCTTGACCCTGGTTCAGCTCTTTTTAGCCTCTGCAGATCAAACAGCCCTCAGTGCCATATTGTTTTCCTGGAGACGATGCTGCCTCGTCCTCCGACGTCGGGAATGTTCTGACCTTCTTTCCAGGCCAGTCAACACACCACTACAGTGAATTATGAAAGTCAAGGGGTTACAGCAGGTATCCAAGCCCCCCCCCCCCAAACTTCCCACAAACAACATTAGCAGCTCTCAGTCTTCCTCTCTCCTGACTCGAGCCGTCGGTCTCCCCTCTCGTTTCCTGACACGAGCTGTCTGAGTCTTGCGTGACCTCTCCCTCGCCTTTGAATCCTCTTTTTCTTCATCTCCTGCCACCTGCGAGCAGCCCATTTTAAAATTTTAAACGGGCCCAGAGGACTCTCTGGCCCTGGCCGTGTAGGGTTCTCTGCTGCCCTGACCTGGATAATATGTGGCTCCTTTAATAACCGGCAAGGAAACTTACCACCTGGCCACTTAGCACTGATCTCTCTCTCTCTGCACTTCTTTGTTATTCTTCTTCACTTCCCTCATTTTTAATTCTTTTAGCTATTTCAATTTATTCCTGTCTCCCTCTCTCTCTCTCTCTCTGAGGAGTCTGAAGGGAATCTAAAGATGGTAATTATCTCTCTCTCAGGCTGGCCCGTCTGCCCGAGACACAAACTCCGCTCTGTCTGCTCCATCATTTTACTCCAACACTGAATGACGGAGGGCGAATCGCTGCTGCCCAGTGAGGGCTGATGTGACACGGCCGACAACCAGCTGTCAGAAACTCATCACTCTCCCTTCACTTTTGCCAATCAGATAAGACCGGCCTGCCGCGCCACCCGCCGACCCCTCAGCTGCGTCTGTCTGCGCTGTAGGTAGCGCCGGCCTCACGGTGACGGACACGTTCGAGGCCACGGTCCTGGTCCTGACATGTTTCATTTCTCTGCCGCTCCAACAGAAATTCAAGCTGTTGTTGCATTCGGGCTCTCACTCCGGCTTACTAGTTAGAGGGAGGAAAAAAATAAAAATTTGTGCTTTTCAAATCTCATTCAGCCTCGGGTGATTTTTTTTTTCTGTTAATTGAGTTGAAAGTAAAATTTTGGGGAAACCCGAACCACTGAAAACCTTCAAAAGTTGTCCCTACAGTTCACGGCATCTTTCACCCCCTCTGTGACGGCAGGACTTTACCATTCAGATCAGTTACTGTATAAACACGTTTGCCCGCAGACGTGGTCAGGCGACACTTGGCCTAATACTAACAAGCTGATAAACATGCCACAGCCTTTAGCTTAGCCCAGTTGCAGGATGTCTGGACCATAAAAGTCATGACTTTTACAAACTCGTCCAGAAATCTAGAGGTTCTTGTGATTTTGATCAGGCTTAAATTCTGCTGTAAAATAGGAGCTTTTAATCACAAGGCAAGGTCAGCTTGGTCTGGCTCTCTAAGTGGTAAAAGGTCTGTATTTATAAAACGCCTTTTATCCAAAGCGCTTTTGAAATGTGCTTCTCATTCAACCATTCTCACACACACACACACACTACAGATGGCTACCATGCTAGGTAGTAGCCTGAACATAGGGAAGAATTTGTGGATCGGTGTCTTGTCCAAGGACACTCCGACCTGTGGTCATGAGGAGCCGGATCACACCGCCAACCCTGCTATTAGCGGACGCCCCGCTCTGCATCCTGAGCCACGGCCGCCCCTCTTCAGGCCACTGCGCCCGCTGAAGCCAGGTTCCCCAAAAGAGAAACAAAAGTGACATTAGCACATACTTTCTAAACCTGCTGTGTTTGCGTCTTGTGTGCTGACGGCCTGGAGGACTCATGCGACGCTTCCTGTCCCGTCATATCGGCTCTTCCAGGGATAAGATCAACAATGCTCCCTAATCTGACTCCATCAGCAACAGGTTTAGTCGCTCCCGGGACTTTATTCACTCATATTTTCAAACTCGCCTCTGCAGATCTCAATTACCGCTGCTCAAAGCCTCAAAACATTCACCCAGCACATCTTTTTACTTAGTTTTGCTGTTTGTTTGTTTTTGTTTTACTGGTGAACCTCTTTCCACTCCATTGTGCTCCTCACGGTCAGGTTCTGTGCTGGAGAAGCATGTTTATTAAAAATACAACTTTTTAATGACTTGTCTGTAGTCCAAGTCATTAGAAGTGGAATTCTATTTTACACGGTAGTAAAACAAAATGTCAATGCTAAATGCCCCCATTTTCCCTCTAAAATATCTCACTTCTACATTTGCCGTCGAAGGCTGTTCAGTTTTTTTGAGCTTTCCACAAAATGTTATGAGCAGCAGAAGGGTGCAGTACTAAACTGAAAGGGATCTGCTGTTAAACAGAAGCAAAAACAATGATTTTTTTTTTTTTTTGATGATAAAATGTATTTAGTTTCTTCCCTTCCCTTGTACAGGTCTCAGACGGCATCCTGTTGCATTACTCTGCCCGATAACGGGGATGGCTGAGGGCCAGTGGGAGACGTCACGGCCCGGAGTTCATTAAAAAAAATTGAAATTAAAACCTTCAAGAGAATATAATTAAAGAGGGAGGATATCATAGGTGCCAGTGGCTTAAGAAAAGGACAAGAAATGGGAGAGGTTATCTCAGGTAGGATTAGATCACTCGCTTGACGAGTCGTTACCAGCCTTTTTTTCATTTCGAAGGTTACAAATAACTCTGAATGGTTTACTGTCTGCGTTTCTCTACCGCACGATTTCTTTGTTTTTGCTTTCTGCCTCTTCCTACATGTTTTTCGGGGGGGGATTGAACATATTTCCTGGATATATATATATGCCTCCTTTAGTAGGAAATTATATTTGGAAAATGAATAGACAAAACGATTTTATTATCCAAACCGAACCTCCAAAGTGGGGCTCAAACTTTTTAGAGACCACGTACCTGCAGGGACGTGTGTAGGAGGTGTACCAGTGTCTCTGACACTGTGTCCTTGTCATTTACAAAGGCATTTAGTTTGTGTGCTCTGAATAGAGAGAGAATATTTCACACTTTTTGCCACCCTTTAATGCAGGCTTCTAAGAAACTGTTCAACGATCAGTGGCAAATTTAAAATTTAAATGATCTCTCTATATTTCTCTTTTAATCACCCCAATGCTTCTTGTGGGGATGACGATACGGCTAATTTTCTTGCACGGTCATGCTTGTTATTTTGTTTTGCTTTATTTTGCGTAATTTTATTTATTTATTTTTTTTTTTTTAAATTCGACGGTTAAATTTGCTCAGTGAAGTGGTTGGATGGTTGCAACCCACTGGATCCTTTTTGTTTAAAAAACATTTAACCCTACTCTGGTTTTACTGCAAAACCTTGAAATGGTTTTTCTCAGGTATTATTGCAGGCAACGTGCATTAATAGGCGTTCAGGTAAATCTACCACTTGATCCACCCATAGCTTTCAGCGTGGTCACGTTTAAGTCGTGTGAGAAACATCCCCCTACACATGATCAGTGGCAGAGTGGCTTCGGGAGCCACTGTTTCCCAGTAGAGAGGGCGAAGAGACTGGACCTCATGGCAGTGCTGCCTTGGGGGTTGCCCGCTACTTGGATTTCCTGCTTTGCTGCGGCCTCACTTTCAGCTTGGACCGTGTTTTCCAGGGACCTTTTTTTTTTTTTTCCAGATGTGCCACCAATGAGAAGACAGCTGTCCACGATGTAACCTGTGATGGACAAAATGCTCATCGTCTGCGTGTCACCAGTTTGTGACACAAGCCCGTTCGGCGCTTGGCCCCTCAGCGCTGTGGTCTGTGTGGCGGTAGGCTGGAAGTGCAGTCGGATGGGGGGGAGCGTTGTAAACAAAGAAAAGCTGGCGCTAACAGCTACAGCTTCCTATCAAACCTTTTTTCTCAAACCACTGTCACTGTTCATTATGTGATTTCAAGACAGCAGGTTACCAATGTTTTGTTTGTTTGTTTTAAGCAAAGACTCGCCACGATGTCTTTCCTCCTTTGACATTGTCTCGTTCAATTCCCTTGCGCTCATTGCAGCTGAGCAAGATGCTTTTTCCCTGCTGCTTGGATTATTTTGTCATGCAGTTATAAAAACCATCTTCTAAACGAGAGGTCAAGCCCACCCCCCCGTCTCCAACTTGCTGGGCACCCTCGCAGTTTCAGGAGAGCAAAATTCAGTCAGGTCGAACCCTGTGCGAAGGGACAGCGGCGGGGTCGGGTCACGGCTGGATGGCTAATACACCTCGCCTCATTCCTCATAGAAACAAACGGGGAGTGAAGTCCAGGCTGGCCGCGCCGTCAAAGCCCCAGCGTGCTTGAAAGAACATGGGTCCTTTCGGAAAAGCCCCACCTGAAGGGGAGGCGAAGAGCCCGCCGTCAGAGAGAGAAGCGATATGTGATGGGGATAACAACCGGCACTTTCTTGACAGTCTCTCCTCGAAGGCGTTCAGGGTGTTGCACTTGGTCGTACTCATGGAGGGGGAAGAACGAGGCTCAGCGCCAGCTTTACTTTCTCTCAGCGTCTGCGCGCCTGGCTAAGCGCTGTGAAGTAGGTGTGCTTGTTGGAGATTCCGTCTCTGAAAGCTGAAAAAAATTGTCTGACACACACCCCGGCACCGGATGGGTGTGGAGGAAGGGGGTTTTCAGACACTGATTCCCTTAGCATCTGTGGTTGTAGGCCGTGGAGCAGCCTGCCAGACGAAGCTGAGGGCGGCTGAAATCTGCTCTCGGCTTCCGACACACTCTTAACATATAAATTATGACATAAATCGGAGAAACTCTAAACATTTCCTCAGAGTAAAGCTCATATTTAAATCCTTCTAGTTAATCTGTATAATCTGGAGTTGTCTTCCGCTACATCTGTTTCTCAGGTCTTCCTTTGACTTACATCTGCACTGGTTGAATTAGCTAAATGTCTTTTACACAAGGTGGAACATCAATAAAAGCTTGGTTGACGTAAGCTGTATTTATGTAGCCTACATCTGGAGGTTTTTCTGCCAGTGCCAGCTGAGAAGACTGACTGCTGAGCAATACGAGGGGAGAGAAAAAAAAAAAGGAAAAAAATCCAGTTCATCCAGTTTATTTGAAGATGTTTAGGGGGGTGGGGGTACACAGGCCGGGAGATCTCTCGGGAATGATGCGCTCCCTCAACCACCTCTCCATTTTCTCCTTTCACATAATACTTTACTGTCTGCCTGCGTAGGAATTTGCTTTGCATTTCACGCTTCAGCAGTCGCACAAAACAAACCAGCCCTTCTGCCTCTTCTACCTGGCTGCTATATTTTTAACACTCTCTCCTTCTCTTTATCGCCCGCCCCTCTCGCCCTCCTTTATCTGTCTCTCCAAGCTCTCCTCCCGCCCCCTGCACTTCTTTACCCCATTCCACGTTTAAAAGCCAGACATCTAACGCCGCTTCGCTGTATCCCTCCACAGTGTGGCTGCGAGAGCCCTGAGCAGATCTGTGAAATATCTTATTGCTGCCTCAGTAACTATTTACCCTGTGAGCTGTGTTTTCGGTTTTGTTTATTCGGTGCCAGCGCTGGCTTGGGTGAGCGAAACCCCTTGTGGTGAAAGAGAAGCGGAGACGGAGGAAGAAGGGAAGGGAAGTGAGGCCTTTTGAAAAAACCCCTCCCAGAGCAGCCTCTATAATCCTGGTAGCGCTGCCCTTTTTTAATGATATTGGGGGGGGGCTGCTTCAAATCATTGCAGGGTGACACGAAGAGGGGGTGAGGGGGTTTATAATGTAGTTCACAAGTGCAGCATTTAATAAGAAAAAATTTGGGGCTTATTGGTGCTGAGCAACGGTGTCGAGGTACAAAAGTCTTTTTGTAAAATGAATTTCGCACTATTGCACCATATTAACTAGGATGGACGACGTTACATTTACAGACACTAAACATGTTTCAATGTAATTTACAAGAATTTGAAGAGGATGTTTGTTTGTTTTCTTAAATGCACTTGATTAAATTAGAAATATAAACTAATAAATGACTGACTGGTTTCTTTTCCCACAGTGAGTGTATCTTCGAGTGAGTGTGCACTGTCCATGTCATAAACAGGCCAGACAAATGCCAGCGAACATCTCTGTGGCTGCCCGGTGACATTTTATGCTGTAATTAACAGTGAATTATGAAGGTCTCCGTTTACAAATGTGACCCTCAGCTGGAAGCGGCAGCTCCTGACCTGGACGCTGACAGTCCCCGAGGAAAAGGAAGGAAATTACCATCGGCCTGCCACGACTTTGACTTCGCACGGTGAAGTAGGCGCATCGGAACAGAGATGAAAGGTTGCGTGCAACGCATCCTCACATGTACAGTATATGGTGCCGTCACAGCTTGAGAAAATATTACTCTAACTTTGACAGGTTTCTCGTCACGGCCCTGCGTTGAAATACCTCATATCCGTCTTCTGGAGTTTGAAGCTCCGCGTGCGAGCCTTGAGGGGACAGCATCATCCGAACAGGTGGAGGCGCCGTCAAATATTGCCTGGAAATTGTGGAGTGGAGCGGGAACGCGAGGGGGCCGAGGCAGAAGAGCTATAGAACAATTAGAATCAATTCCTATTTGGGAACTAGTCTGCTCTTTGCTCCCAATGAAATGACCTTCATCAGTGCAAATCCAATTTGAGTCACAGAGATTTTCATTTTCATGCTGTCTGACTGGCATTGCCGCAGAGCAGAGAGAGAAAGATGTGGCACAGAATGAGACACAAAGTAGTGACAATTCAATTTTATCTGCGAGTCGTGACATACTGCTGCGGCTGCTTTACTGCAGAATAACCTCAAATGGCAGCGCTGCATGTGCATCAGGTTTGTGGAGGTTGTGCAACCTCTGGAGAGGGGACTGGGCTGGGGTGAGTAGAGGAGGAGGAAACCGACAGATGACTGTCTATGTGGTGTGTACTTCAAATGTGCCGCAGATCTACATGTACAGTTTTTTTTTAGAGGCGTTACTGTAAATAAACAACTTCCTATAGAGTTTGGAAAGTCACTTGGAAGTTATAATCAATCCCTCATTGCTTATTAGGGTAATTAAAGTGATTTCCCCAATTAGGGTAAATCAATTTCAATGTCAAGTCATAGCAAAGTAATAATAAAGTAATCGCTCAGTAGATTTATTGACGTAACTTGTTTCATTATTTGAAAGATTTAAGATTTGAAAACTGAAGTTATTTATTTATGAATGGAACTATAAACCTACCTGCCAAAAGCCATACAGTGAATACCATTTGACAGTCAAACAGATCCAAATTCATTTCTTTAATTCGGCCTTTAGCTTATATGCCGTCCAGACTTCGTTTCAAGCTAAATTCCTGCCTCGCCCGACACTAATGCACAGTACTTGAAGCTAATACACGTCTGAATGCTTGAGCAGTAAACTGAAGCCAGATGTGACCTGTGTGGGCAGGAAGCTAAGATCTCATTTGTGCTCATTCAACCTTTATAGTGAATAAAAAGGGAGCGCTGCGTCGCCAAATTGTGTTTTAAATCAAAAGGCTGCAGCGCTTCGTCCAATTCTTTAAAAGTCTTGAATGGTTATAAATAAAAATATAAAATCATGGAGCTTTACTTCTTCCCCCTGCAGTCCCGATCAGGTTTTGGCAGCAGACTGACACAACCTGTGTCTAAAACAATCGAGGCAGACAAGTGCAGTTGTCTTTGTGCTTAATAAAGTGAGATGGAAAGACAAACCCAACTCTCTCAAAAACCAAAACTCAATTATTCTGAGAGCTTTCCCCGTCTCCTCAGAGAAAGAAGAGGTTGAGCTCTGGATGGGACTCATCCTCTCCGCGCAGGTCCGGTCAGGATAATGAATAGCTCATTGAATAATTCATACTGAGGCACAAGTCAAAAACATAGGCTAATATGTTTTTCTGAGTATGATGGATGAAGCCTCCGGTCCGCACACTGACCAGAGACCAAAACTATAAATACACTGCATTCTGACCACCTGCATTTGCAAATATGAAGGGGGACAAGTCTCGGGAGTAACAATCAATTAATCGTTACAATCGGTGTCAATGCAGTCGAAGAAAGGGTTTGAATTTTCTGTTTTAGGAGAGGAAGAAACTTTCTTTATATTACAAATGCATCAGTACACTGTTAGCTGGGAAGACCGTTTGCCCACAGGAGGGTGACACACTGGAACAAAATAAATACAAACGCGCGCTTAGTATCTAAAACTTTATTGCATTCCCTCTCCATGTACAAAGGCCCAAACACATACTGTCACACACACACACACAGCGCCCCACCAGTATCGACATGAATGTGAATGTCGCTGCTGAGTATTCGACCCACCAGCTGCAACCACAGCTGGCTTGACTGACATTTTGCTTAATAATTAATAAGTGGTCCATAAGCAGATGTGTGCCTGCCGCCGCCTCGGGGCTGCTCCTTACGCTCTCTGTCGTGTTGCTACGGCAGACAGCGCTTTGTTTGGATATTGTCATATTTATACTCCAGACATTTGGCTCATTCTGACACTTCACGATGACGCACCTGGTGCCGAAGACGATCCTGTAATGTAATCTACCTTCACTGGAGTTAAACCTGTGACATTAAGGAGCATCGTCATCATCATCATCGTTTCTCCAGCAGAAACCGTCCAGAGATTTCTGATCAGTCTCCATGATATTCAAAGTAGGCTGTCTTATGTCATCCTGTTTATTTCATTTAAAGGAAGTGCCCGAAGCTGCACACACACTCAGACACACAAACACCGTGCACTTTGTACAGCTTCATTAAATTTGTGTTGTTTTAATGGACTGTTTTTGTTCCAGATGTCACCCTAAAGATGTTTAAAGTGAACTCATAATGCAGCATTGATGAATTGCATGTTTTCACAGTTGAAATATTGCAGCACTGAGCTTTGACAGTTTAATTACTGTAATCTAAAGACGAATTGTAGTGTAATCTCTGTCGTGGTTTGCGATCGGTATTCGCTGCCAGAGGGAAATGGCATCGCTGCAAATCACACAAAACCCTCTGGCAGCTGTCCTTGTCAAGTCTTTTTGATTTGGTACGAGTGGACCGGAGCCACTCATTCAAAAACCCCCTAATGGAGAAAAGTGAGAAGCGCCCGGGTGTTACTCACCATGATTTACAGTGACACGCGTGCCAGTCTGCAAAGGCACAAGAAGCAGAATCTGTGAAGGCTGTTTCTCAAAAAGAAAAAGAACTGCCTCAGAATTGGTTACTTTATCGTCCAAGAAGAGTGAATGCATTTTAATTTGTCTTAGCTACACCGGTGCAAACACACTATAAAGTATAGTCAGAGCTCTCTGATAGCAGCACAAAAGATTTCAATCCAAAGAAAAGCAAAACAGTAATAGGAAACAAAATATAAACTAATGAAATGGTCAGAGAGGAGGGTTGAATTTGCTCCAGCCGGTCATGCTAGCTACTGCATTCTTAGTGCAATAAAGTTCAAGGTTTGAAATTGAAATATTTTCCAGCTCTAACCATGAATTTTCCAAATATTCTCAATATTATTCGATTCAATTTTATTTATATAGCGCCAAATCATAACAGGGATTATCTCAGGGCACTTTTCATGTAGAGCAGGTCTAGACCAGGACTCTTTAAACTTATATTTACAGAGACCCAACATTCCCACATGAGCGAGCACTTGGCAACAGCGGCGAGGAAAAAAATCCCTTTTAACAGGTAGAAACCTTGAAGTAAACCTGACTCATAGTGGGTGGCCGTATAATAATAACGATAATAATAATAATTGAAGCAGTGGGTGTTGAGCAGGATCATGGGGGCAGTAGGTGGTTTGCAGTCACAGATCCAGACTCTCTAGCACCAGGGGCAGAAATACCTGCAGAAAGCGACAGGAAGAGAGAGGAGAGAGACGAGAAAGCACAAAAACTACGGGAGAGAGAAGAAGTCGAGTTAGTAATGAGCACTGATGGGATACAAATGAATATACACCTCGCTTGTGACTGAGCAATTACAGGCGTCTCTAAAGACCAAACAGGTCATATTCTGATGATTGGATTTTTCTCCTAATAACCAGCTGAATTAACATTAATGAGTGGGGACAGACAGACACCAGCAGTGTGGCACTATAGGGATGGAAATATTGGTCACATCGGCCGGTCCACTGCCTTGTGTCAGACTGAAACATCTCAACAAATGCTGGGTGGATTGCCATGGAGTTTAGTGCAGACGTTCACGGTCACCACAGGACGAAGCTGACCGATTGCTGATCCCCCGACTTTTAGCCGAGTCCAACCAGTGGATAAACTTTTTCTCTCAACTTCTGGATCCACTGACTTAGTAGGGTGCCACAGATGCTGTTTAATTATGTTCTGATTTCTAAGTTCATGAAACAAAATAACACCGCATTTTCATGTGAAAAAAGGCAAAAATATTTTTAAATGTCTGAATCAATCGAGTAGGTTGGAGTGTAACAATCGTCGGCTCCTCCCTCGGTTCTAGAGGCGAGATCATTCCAATTAAAGTCTATAATCAGCTTTAGCAAATGGGATTGGATTGACCACTGGGGAATGGGTTGATTGAGACATATTTTGACATATCCAGCATTTTCTCAGAGGCCTTAGGCGCATAGTCAGTCATTATGCTAATAGCATAATGTCTTTATAGACGAAATGAGTTCAAGACAACGAATCTTGATTTTCATCATAATCACTTACAGTGCATTCTTTTAAACTTTCAGGTTTACTTCTCACTTGCTGTGTAGTGAAACGCCCTAATTGCGGGGTCTAATACGGGCAGCCCACCCCCATTTACCTCTACAGTAAAAAGGTGGATTGGTAGCATTAGTCATCTATTTTACATTTGAAAGTAGAACATTCAAATGAAATGGGATCCACTTCCCTTTTTGTCTGGATGAGATCTGGAAGGACATGTCCATCAACCTTTTCAGAATTGCCTTTTTGATGCTTTCTCATCACAACAATGTACCTTTCTTCGGTCGTTTTCTTTATCGGTTGATCTGGAACACAGTGCAAAGAGTGTCCTTCCGTGTGTAGTGTAAGATCTGTAACTGTGTTCAGAGCAGAATAGTTTTGTTGGGAGTCAAAGGTGGGCTCTCTCCT
The DNA here is from genome assembly GCF_016859285.1 of Xiphias gladius. Classification (NCBI taxonomy): domain Eukaryota; kingdom Metazoa; phylum Chordata; class Actinopteri; order Istiophoriformes; family Xiphiidae; genus Xiphias; species Xiphias gladius. The sequence continues at coordinate 3,427,829 of NC_053416.1, read as the reverse complement.
GCAGACATAGGCCTCCCCGTCAATACTTCTTGAGGACTACAATGGGTGCACGTTGAATGGACTACAGCACAATAAGGCAATGATTCAGGCCATTTTATACCTGTTGTCATCATTGTTTAGGTCAATCTCTCTTTTATAGTGGAGTTCATCCTTTCAACAAGGCTGGGCCTTTGTCACTCTTTATCCTTGCGATACTCCAAATCTGGGAATCACTTCTTTCAGCAGGCATTTGACAACAGTATTTGCAGCTTCTCTCAGTAGGATACGCTTCCACCCCTTTCTACAATTACCAACAAATATGTATAACATTGACAACTCGACATATGTACAAAGTCAATTTGCATATTTACAACGGAACCCGATGGCGGTTCCAAATGGTCATGCTTCACAGAGCTATCTTTTCTCCTAGTCTGCTTACAGGTCATGCACCTGTCCACTAGTGTTTGGAGGGATTTGTGTGATGCTTGGTACAAACCATTGCAAACTGTTTACCTCATTTATGTCCCCTTTTCCTACATTTTTGGCCCATGAGCAACATGTGCTAGCACATTGAGGAGAGGATGAGGACAAACAGGCCGACAGGCCTGTGTGTGTGTGTGCGCTGCACCAACCAAATGTTTTGCTCTTCACCTCATGGGTTTTGCATGGTTTTGCATTCATTAAATGAGGATGCAACGATCCATTTCATGTACATGTGGATGAAATTACCCAAGGCTGGGGCTGTGGTGAGTGCATGTTTCAGTTCATGAAAAGGTTTTGATCCTATGTGATGATGTGTCACAGAAAAAATAGCAGGCACTTACGCTGACTGTAATCATGAATCCAGCATCTCCAGTAAAAACGAGAGCGCCTCTTTCTTAGTCTTTGGAAGAGGTGTGTTGTTCAATAGTGTCACTCTTTGTGCTCTCAGGAGATGCTGTCCATTCTTCAAAACATGTCCCAAATATGTCAATTCAGGCAGACGAAACTTTAGCTTAGCCAAAGAAGTTCTGTGACCACTCTCTGCCAGTCTTTCAAGAGCAAGGTAGAGTCAGAATGACAAGCTACCTTTGATGGAGAAACTGTCAAGTCATCAACATACTGCAGGAGGGTAATCCCCCCTGGCAACAGCAAATCTTCCAGATCATGTTTTACCGCAATGAAGCAAGAATTAAATTAGCATCTTGCACAATTGGAGCTGTAGGCACTACAATGTAATTAATGGCTTGTAAATCCTGAACAAATCGCCATTCATCTGGACGTCATGGTTTTTGAATAGGCAAAAGAGGAATGTTAGCTTGGCATTGCCTTTGAGTGTCATTCTGCAAGGTGGAGCAGAATTTATAAATCCCATGTGTCTTATGTTTAGTCTATAAAATGGCTTGAACTTAAGAAAAATCGGGAGTAGACATCAGTGATACACACGTTAGCAACAAACGTTAGCATCAAATTGATCTGGCTTTTCTCAGAGATGAGACAAGAATATGTTGCAATTCTGAACCTTAAGCTCTTACGGTAGGGTTCGATCCCCGGTTCCTCCAGTCCACATGTCAAAGTGTCCTCGGGCAAGGTACTGAACGCCATGTTGCCTCTTAGGTATTATCGGTTTGTAAATTGAGTGTGTGTGTGTGTGTGTGTGTGTGTGTGTGTGTGTGTGTGTGTGTGTGTGTGTGTGGAAAAAAGCGCTGTTTGTATAGAAATGTAAAGCGCTTTGAGTCAATAAGACCAGAGTCCATTTACCATTCACGTTACATTGTTTAGACATTGCCTTGGCAATAGGAATGCCTGAGACTCCTAAAGCGGTAACAAAGTTTGAAGTTGGCGTATACACTTGCTTATTAGCTTTTACTGCTGAAACTGTAGCTCTACTATCTACCAAATATTAGTACATTAGTACCATTAACCTCAACTGGCATAGCTGGATCTTCAGCTGGACTTTTAGAGAGTTGAATTGTTGTCGCTTGTAATACTTGTTGCTTTTGCTCCATGGCTTCCCTAAGCCTGTTTGGGATTCTTTTGCTGCCCCTCAGGAGACAGACAAGGTGGGGGTGTTGGAGCATGGAGACAGTTACATGGAGTGCAAACATGGCTTGTGTTGTGCTATTTTCCAGAATGCCGTGGGGCTCTACACTCCTGTGCCCAATGTCCTGACAGTTTCTGCTTGTTGTTGTTTTTTATTGGGATACTGTCTGCCCCCTTTTGTTTACATGTTGCATCATCTGTTTAGGAGCTCCAAAAGAACTGTTTTGGGGGAAACCTGGTTTCTACTTAAACCCGTTATCCAAGGTCTGCCAATCAGCAACAGACAGTTCGTAAGATGCGGCAATATGTGGTTCTATATTTTGTAAAAAAGTTTGACCAGCCAACAGGTTGTTATCCGCTTGTTTTCTTCCAGCATTGGCGCCCCACACCATGATAAATCGCTGAATGGAATCTGGCAAGGATTCCTTATTTCCCCGGACACACCGAATAACCTGTGAAAAATCTCTGTGGTTTCGTCAATAGTCTGTAATGGCTTGTTTTGCATCACCGTTTAACCGGTTGGTCATTGTTTTATTTGTAGGCCATTGGTCATCTTCTCTTGGCTCAGGGAAAGTAAATGCTTCCTTACACAGAACCCATTCAGTATCATATGTAAGTGCTATCAACTGCTTTACATCAGGCACTAGACAGCTCCTTTTTGGGCCTGGCTCATCTGTCAAATTGTTACTGGGCAGTTTTGTATAGAGTGAAACCTTGCCATTTCTGCTGCCCTCAACATCTTCACTGATCATTTTGCTGTTTGTTGAAGCGTTGCTCACCAATGTTAAATCTTGTTAGCAGCTTCTCTGGAGTGGGCTTGGCGCTTTGCGCATCCATACATCATTGGTTTAGCACCTGCCACAATATTGTTTGGGTGGTGCTCTTTTAATTTTTGTCTCTTCTTCAGCTCTGGTCTGCAACGCAGTTTCCAGCAAAGGCATGTGACATGCACCTTAACAGTTAGCACATTTTTCTATAGTATCTCTCAACTCCTGAGACACCACAACATCACAGAACTTCATTTGTCCCCACACTCACACCACACTTTCCCTGACACTGGAAAGCAATTTCCTTCCGCTCACACACACACACACACACACACACACACACACACACACACACACACACACACACACACACACACACACACACACACACACACTCTCTTGTGTATATGAAATCCCAGACTGGATTTCCTTTATCAGGGGCAGTCATCAATTCAGCCATTTGCAGCTTGCACTCGTCAAACGAACCCTAACACAACCATTTGCCATTCGTCCATTCACAATTGAGCACCGTGAAAGGCAAAATATAATACCATCTTCCCTGACTGCCTCCTATTCCTGCAGGCATTTGTGGGGAAAACATTGCTTCACTCTGTGATTTTGTCTCTGCTTGCCTACTTAGGGGCAGGTTGATCTTCTTGCTTTGAATTTTTACTTTTATCATCTTTTGGTGAATTATTCATAGATTTACTTTTAATATCTGCTGTGGACTGATTATTATCCATATTTGCAACATTCACATCAAAGCATTTAAAACACAAAAATACACATCAATAAACACTGCGGCAGCATCAAAAGGTCTCCAATTGCTTCTATTCTGCTTGTTCCCTACATCAGTAGCGGTAATTTAAGACTTTTAAAATTAAAACTTCATACCAAAAGCACAACAAACCCTCACATACGGACCTAATAGAGGGCTAGTTCAGAGAGCTCGGTTCAGCGCCAATTTTATAGTTTCACCTTGTGGGTCCTCTCCACGCCGACATATATTTTTTATTGAGAGTCTTGTTTCGAACTCCGTAAACTTGTGAATTTAGCTGACCCGGGCTAATCGAAAGGTCCCATGCGTCATTTACTGGGAGATGAATTTTGCGACATGTGGGTTTTCGGACCAGTTACCTTTACTGCAGCGTTTGTTAGACTTCTTGCGTATTTTATCCCGAAGACGCACAAAGGAACTGAACCTGGCGAATGCTGGTTGTCTTCGATTCTGGAGGAAAACAGGAAAGCCACCTTTTTTGACTCTTTGGATTCCCCCCAGATTTTATGCATTACCCTTAAAGCATTTTACATTTTTTAGAAAACAATTGTGGGACATGGCTCATTTTGTATGACGACACTGTTTATTATTTTTGCCACAGGGCCTGTGGGCTATCTTTTGAAAACGTGTTGTCTTTGTATCAAGATGATGTGATTAAAAAAAAAACGACGTCACGGTATCAAATTCTGTGAAACTATATTAATGTTGTATAAGGAATCAACGCACTTATTCTTTTAACCATGCAGCTTGTTCTTCACAAATGTTCAAAGACTGTCATCACAACAACTCGTGAGATGATTAAAAATGTCTGGAGACAAAGAAAGGCTTTTGAAAAAACTTTGTCACCAGAAAATGAGTGCGTATTATGAGTCTTAGGGGGAAAAGTTGATCCGGTGTGAGTATTTTTTTTCACTTCCTCCTCTACATTTCTAGTACTGTTTGAGGCAAAGCTACACCACCTTCTTCTTCCTCTGATCCAGCTTCGTCTTTGCTGATCCAGTATGTGGTTTTTTGTTTTCTTCAGCTTCCTTTTCTCCTTCTTCAGCACTATTTGAAGTGATGCTGCACCTTCTTCTTCTTCTTCTTCTTCTTCTTCTTCTTCTTGTCCTAGAACTATACTGTCCATTATGAATCGATGATATTGCTCACAAGTTTGATGGTTACTCACAGAGGACAAAGGGACATTGAGTTCTGTCCGAATATTTAAAAAACCCGTCGAACCTCTAGATGGTAGGGTCTTTTATATATATATATATATATATTATAATATTTTTTTTTAAATACGAGATGAATAGATTTTTAAATACGTCTATCACATGGAAGCCTTTAAGGATTTGTCTCTTTTTAAACAAATTCACCTTTTGGAGTCCATCTGCTGTTGCTCTTCATAATTTCTTCGTGATATACTGTGGATTTTTACAGTTTCACAAAGGAAGGCTGTTTGGCACCTCACTCACTGTGTTATCCAGTTCTCCATCTTCCCATGTCTCCACCCCTGCCTCTTCCCCAAGTTGTAAATCAGACTCTTTAGGCAGAGTGAAAGTAATATGATGGTCCTCCTTATCCCCTTGTTAGATAAGGGTTAGGTATCTTTGCAGCAGGGCACGCTATTTGGTGTGTGTTTTCGGATGGTTCTTTTTTTTTTATTGGCCAGCAGACCGATACATTTCTTTCGCCTTTTTACTGCTTTATATTGACTGACAGATAGAGGGATGTTTCCTTTTTGAGAGATTTAAAGCAACGTCGCACAGACATTGAGTTTTAGGAACAATGGTGTAGAATATCTGTGTTTCCCAGGTGATGCGTGACACAGAGCTTTCAGTACGGGTGTGTTTCTTCTTAAACACGCTGAAATGCTGTCTTATCTTGTTTTGTGCATACAGCCACTGATTGGGTAGTAATCCCAATCTTAGTCTTAATTGCTCTGGGCAGGAAGGCATGAGTTCGAAAAATTTTCATCAAAATTTTCTTTAAAAAAAAAGGGGTTTTGTGTGGGCAGGATTTGTTGAGCTAATATATTCATCTGTAGTCTGACTGGAGGGTTATTAAAACAACACCAGATAACTGTTACTTAAATTTGCCTCAGTAGCACAACGCTGGTATTTCTGTGGTGCCTGTATTGTGTGAAAATCCTTACCCCTTCTGGATGGTCAGCGGTTTCAAAAATAACATCGTCCAGAATAGTCAAGTGATTTTGCTCAGGAGGAAAAAGCTTTTCATCGTCAGAAGAATCAGGTAGTCCATGAACAATTTAATCTTTTTATTCATCTTTTGCAGTTCGGCATACATGGATTGAAATAAAATGTAAATCCAAACAAGGTTATCAGGTACTAGATCCATTGTATGTTCAGTTTTCCAAAACATTTTTCACAAAGTACGTTTATCCACAACCGCTGGGTCCCACAATCGGACTTGAGAAAGGCACTGGCAGCCTAGGATCAAAATCAATTTCCCCCGTAAGACCGAAGTGTCTCTTTTTTTCTTTTTTGCTTTTTAATGACCAAAAGCCAAGATTCGACTGTGGGTTAAGAGACATTTCTCGTCACAGACCACTTTAAACTTTTTCTGAAATGACAGGTATTGAAGCCGAAAAAACCCCTCTCATTCAGCACAATGTCGTGCTGAGGGGTTCAGATGACGGCCTCGTCCACAGCATTAGTGGGTCTGTCTAACCCCCTTCACATGCAGCACTCCTCGGTTCTTTTTAGTTTGATAAGTAATACTTTTGGGCCCTGCTGCCGCAAATTCCCGTTTGCTGTCAAACCCACAACTAGTCTGTCAGCCGTCCCAAATAATTTCCCAATTCAAGCTGATGCTCCCTGTCTTTTGTGACATAGATCAGGCTTTCTTTACTGATTAAAGTGGTCTGAGAGAGATTACATCTCTGTGCGTACTTTCCCCAGAGTGCCTTGATTGACCTGATATACTTTTTACTGCTTTCCTGATCCTCAGCCTCAGGCAGGCACCCTGAAGCTTCCCGCTTAGCCTTCAGGAGAGTGTGAATGCACTTGACGCTCTGTCCGTGAAAGTGCT